>NC_069797.1:64857396-65160427 GCF_027406575.1 Nycticebus coucang
TTTACGGGGCTTGTTAAAACACACTGTTGGACCCTACATCCAGAGTCCCTAATTGGGTAGGTCTACAGTGGGCCCTGAGGACCAAGTTCACAGGTGATGGGGAGGCTGATGGTCTGCACAAAATACTTTGGGAATCAGGATTTTAAAGTAACAGTTCTTAAGTTAGTGGTGGGGGAGTAATGAGATGATAGTAAAGAGCCCCTTTGAAAATTTGATGAAAACTATGTACTTATATACACACAATTTACAGCGTTTACAGAAACTCAAAAGCTCATCCACACTTTCAAATCATTCTAGGTTAAGAACATCATTAAAGATATAACATATCCCTGTTTTTCAAATATACTGTAGAACTTTTACTTAAAGGTTATTTCACATATTCATCTTGATGTTTTTACATAAAGACTTTTAAAAACTTACCTGAAAATGATCTGAAAATAAAACAGATAAATTTAAATCTACAAAATAGACAAAATCTACCTCTAGATTTAATTAACCAGAAAAAGACGGATGGCGCCTGTGGCTCAGTGTGTAGGGCACCAGCCCCATATACGGAGGGTAGTGGGTTCAACCCAGCCCCAGCCAAACAGCAACAAAAAATAGCTGGGCGTTGTGGTGGGTGCCCGTAGTCCCAAGCTACTTGGGAAGCTGAGACAAGAGAATCGCCTAAACCCAAGAGCTGGAGGTTGCTATGAGCTATGACGACACAGCACTCTACCGAGGACAAGGAAGTGAGACTCTGTCTCTTTAAAAAAGAGAGAAAAGAAAAAAACACACTAAGGAATAACATTGACTACTACATGAACAACACACATGTATTCCCCTCAAAAAAAAAAAAAAAAAATCTAGATTAAAGCTGACATCAAATTAGTTTCTATGAAGAGTCATTTCAAAAAAAAAAAAAGAAAGAAAAGAAACACTCTCCACTCAAACCTACACGTGAAGTCCACTATTTCTGGACAAAGGTTGAGAAACTCATTCTCTGAAAGCTCCCTGAACCACTGAAAAAATACAGAAACACAAGCACTTTTATATAAGTTGTAACACTCAGATCATTTATCCTACAGGGCAGATTATTGAGGATTTTTATTTCAAAAGGTTATTAGGTCTCTGTATCCTAAAAAGCATCTATCATAGTGACTGAAATATGATAGACACTATAATAAAATCTGTAAAAAATGATGAAAAGCCTTACTGTTTCAATGTTTTTAGTTCATAAACCTTTCTATATATTTGGAAAAATCCCAAGAAATGTTTCTTTTTTTTTTTTTTTTTTGAGACAGTCTCACTTGATGTTTTATTTTTAATAAAGTATTCTTTTATGAAAACAAGTTTTATTATTTCAGATTAATGTGAGGGTACAAACAACTGTTGTTACAATGCTTGCATTTGTTAGGTAGAGACCCTCTTTCGTTGTGTCCCACACCCAAAAGGTATGCCATACACCCCTACATTGTTCCCACTAAGTGGGTGCACACCAATTCCCTTCCCTCTTTCTCCTTCCCCCAACTTGAACTGAGTTTTTCTCTTATGTGAGCATGTGGAGATCATCTACTGGCTTCATATCAGTATTGAGTACACTGGATACTTGGTTTTCCATTCTTGTGATACTTCATGAAGAAAATGTGTTTCAACTCCATCCAGGGTAATATAAAAGAAAAATACAGAACGCTTCACGAATTTGCATGTCATCCTTGTGCAGGGGCCATACTAATCTTCGCTGTACTGTTCCAATTTTAGTATATGTGCTGCCAAGGTGAGCACAAGTTATTTTAAGTTACGTAACATTGATATAATTAAAAAACAGAGTTAAAGCTCAGCACCTGTAACTCAGTGAGTAGGGCACTGGCCACATACACTGAGGCTGGCGAACCCAGCCTGAGCCAGCTAAGCAACAATGACAACTGCAACAAAATAATTGCTGGACGTTGTGGTGGGCGCCTGTAGTCCCAGCTACTTGGGACACTTAGGCAAAAGACCACTTAAGCCCAAGAGTTGGAGGTGGCTGTGAGCTGTGACAGCACAGCACTCTACCAAGGGTGACAGAGTGAAACTCTGTCTCAAAAAAAAAAAAAAAAAAAAAAAAGTCATTCAACGTTTTCGTCTTAGTATAAAAGTATACATTTTATTTCATAAAATTCTGAGGGTAGACAGCAACATCATTCCTTATTATTTTCTATTAAGAATGATTTAAAATAGTTTTCCCTTTAAGAAATTAGTAACAGATTTTTTTTCAGATTGTATTTTCTAAAAATGGCCACAGCAATATTTCAATTCCTCCATACTTCCACCATTCTTCCATGTTTCCAAGCCCTGTCACTCCCCCATGAAAAGGGGAAGTATATTTCCCCTCTCCTTGAAACCATGCAAATCTTTATAACTGGTCTGATAAACTGAACGTGGTAGAAATGATGCTGCATGATTTCCAAGATTAGAACATTAAAAAACAAAACAGAAACAAACAATTTATGCCTGGCTTGCTCTCTCTGGGTACTCACACTGGGAACTGACCCAGGCCACATAGAGAAGCCACTTGTAGGTATTTCAGCTCAGAATCCCAATTAAGGTTCCATCCAGCTCAACTGCCAGAAATATTAGTGAATAAATCTTCAGGTAATAATAGACTCCAGCCTTTGAACTACCCCAACTGACAATGAGCAGAGAAGAGACAAACTGATCTGCCAAGCTCTACACCTAAGTTAGGAGATAGTTTGTTGAACATCAACAGATAATTAGAACACTATTATCTGGTGCTTACCAACCAACAAACCCAGATAACACCAGTCAATCAGGAACACCCAAAGATGTGGCTTTTCTAATACGAAACAAGGAAAATTCATGATTTTTTGGCTTTAAAAGACCTACCCTATTTCTCGAGCCTTGACAGCTTGCTTAGATTTTGTGCTAGATCAGGTTCCCTGCATGGCAATAAAGTTTTTTCACTTAGGTACACAAACTTTGCTCTTTCTCAGTCTTCATACTTTAACAATTTTAGAGATCCCACAAAGATCATATGATTGAGTTGCCAAGTAAAGCAACAGATCACCAAAACTTGAGAATGTATTGAACCCGGATTTGGACAACTTTGGGGTACCTTCTGATGGCAATTCAGCTGACTTCATCTCTGAGTTTGTTTTGCTTCACAAGTTTCTGTTTATTCTGGCTCACAGCCATTTGATTTCTTATGGGTAGACATGGAGAGGAAATGTGGTCTCTTCCTTGAGGGACGCAAAAAGAGCAGATCTATTCTATGTACGTCTGTTAGTCCACCTATGTCTTGTCTAAGAGATAATTCAGAAAACTAAAAGTTTGGATCACGTTCAAGGCCTGCAGAATCTATCTCAACTGCCTAGGTACTCAACGTGTACATTTGTCTAACAAATCGTAAAGGAAATCTCCAACTGCCTAGGTACTCAACGTGTACATTTGTCTAACAAATCGTAAAGGAAATCTCCAACTGCCTAGGTACTCAACGTGTACATTTGTCTAACAAATCGTAAAGGAAATCTCCTTTTTAATACTTGTTATAGATCTGACAAGTCAAAGAATCAAGTCCTGCCAGGATCCGTGAGTCTTATATGTTCTTCATTATAGCCCAAATTCATATACTTGTCCAATACTACAGCATAATTATACCAAGGATAGTTTATAATTGCAGTAGCCACTTTGGGGAACATGCAATTTCAACAAGAGTTTATACCCTCACACTGCCCTAGAATCATAGGAGGTAAAATCCCCAAAGCAATTGTCTACCTTCTTAAACTGGTACACTAAGACACCTAATGCCTCAATAACTCAGAATTAACTTCCCTGGCAAAAGCTAAAAAGGAAGATCTTTCTCTGTCCCTGACTTCCCACCTTGAAGCTCAGTCTTTATCCCATACCTTCCATAGAATCCTGATCTTCTGACCCTTCAAATGAAGACCTCACAATGCTCTCATAATTTCTTTATCATCCTGGGGTTCCGTAATATCTTCCTGCCTTAGATATCCCCTCTCTTTTTGCTAAGCACCTGCGCAGTCTTGGGCATACAATCCCACAAGTTTCCCCATTAAGGATTTGCCCTGACACTTACAAGAAAGTCACTTTGTTGTTTTTAAACTCTGTTCCCAGGAAGAATCCCCAAGCCCACTGAGAAGCAAAGGTTTTCTGAGAAGTTTAGAATCTTTTAAACACCTATCTATACTCCTAGGCCCGCCAGAACATCTCAAACTTACTAATCAGAATAAAGTTTATTGTGTGTTTCAGGCCACCCCAGAAGGCTTTCTTACCAAATGAGGTGGACCAAAATTGCAAGAAAAATCATTCATTATCAGAAGATCTTAGAAACTTTGGGGCAATATTTCTGTATAGACCTAATGGCAGACCTGGCCTTTAAGGCCTCTTTAATGAATTAAAAACACAAATAGCCAGATTAGTGAGAAGAATGTCAGTGGATTGGCAAATAGATTATTTAGATGAATTACAACAGAATATTTTCAAGTAACTCTAAACAAATTTTTAAAAACACATCCCCTCACCTTACTCAAAGTCTAACATTCCCTCCCACAGCTGATAGGGGAAAAAAATGTCCTAGGGGAATGCTGAATTCATATAGTTCAGGCACCAGAAAAGTGACGATCCCTTTAAAACTGAAAAGGAGTCCAAGAAGCCAAGTTAGAGACACAGTAATGACATACTTGCTGAACATCAATAGCACCTTACTATATTTTCTCTTATTAGACAAAATGAAGTTAATTTTCTATTGAAGGACAGGCATACAAATTCCTAATGGATACAGGGCCTCCTATTTCCACTTCAAATTCCTTCCCACTCTTCCTCACAGTATCAACAGAACAACAGCCAAATACTTATAATCTTCCCAGTCTCACAATTTTCACCAATTTCAATCAGACCATCAGAAAAGGAAGACATCTTCCTACAGTGTGATTCTGCTCTAGCTATTAATAATTTACTAAGTTGCCCGGTGTGGTGGCTCATGCCTGTAATCCCAGCACATAGGAGGCTGAGGTGATTTGAGACCAACCTGAGCCAGCGTGAGACCTCGTCTCTAAAAATAGCTAGGTGTTGTGGCAGACACCTGTAGTCCCAGCTACTCTGGAGTCTGAGGCAAGAGAATCACTTAAACCCAGGAGTTTGAGGTTGCTGTGAGCTATGACACCACGGCACTGTACCAAGGGTGACAAAGTGAGACTCTGTCTCAAAAAAAAAAAAAAAAAAAAAAAAAAATTACTAAATTCAGGCTTGTTCTGTAAATACCATTGTCAAATTAAATGCTCTATAAATGGCATACATTTAGAGATCCCAGAGAAAAAAGTATGCACAAAACCAAATTACAGCAGCCCTAAGCACCATTGCTTTCCTCCGTATACTGGCCTCTCCTAACCCACGGTTAGATCAGATACCTGTACTCTTAGCAGGGTCTGCCAGATTCTTCAGCTAAAGATTCAACTGACAAGCACAATACATGGTGCTGATCCAACTCTAGAAGTTCACATTGATCCTTATAAAACCCCACCTCAGTTACACGAACATCCACTTAAATCAAAAAAGATTATGAAGGATAAACCTCTCTATTGAGTTTTGTGTGGCGGGGGGTGGGGGAGTTGAGAAAGAGACTGGCTCTATCACCCAGGCTGGAGGGCTGTGATCACTATAGCCTTGAACTCCTGGCCTCAAGCCATCCTCCTGAGTAGCTGGACTACAGGTAGGTACCACCATGCCCTCTGTTGGGGCTTTATTAGAACAAAGACTTATTAGTCCTTGGTAATATTCCTGTATTATTCCTTCAGAAACTTAATGGAAAAGGCTACTAATTTGTTCAAGCTCTCAGGGCAATCAATAGAAGTAATCCTTAGACTCCCAGCACCTCTTAAGCTAACACCAGGCTATCCTCCATTCCATAACTAAGAATCTAACAGCACTGTTCATGCCAGAAGCCCATTGCTTAACTTGCTAGGACAGACCCTTCCTGTTTGCATGTGTGGCACCTTCACCAACATAATGCTTACCTGTCCCCTCACTGGATGTGTCCCACATGCTATGTAATTCTTGTTACTTTTTTCTAAGCAACCTTCAATATCTGTCAGCTATCTTTCTTCTTATGAAACCCATTTATTGTCCACTTTGTATATCGCTCTTTAACTCTGCTCAAAACTTAAATCTTGCAACCTTACCCCCACACCAGAAAATGGGCAACTACGTGGTTGTTCAGCAACTCAGGCCAGGAGAATCAATCACATTAATAAACATGTAAACTAGTGTTCCAGAACCAAAGAAAACCTATTCAGAAACGACCTATGCTAAGAGCCTAAAATAGTCACCAAGGAAGACTACCTTGAGAGAAGAATTTTGACCTGGAGTCTGTAAAAAACAAATTTAGTAACCTGACTGCAAGAAAAATACTTCTTTTTTTTTTTTTTTTTTTTGTAGACAGAAAAATACTTCTTACTCTGAGATCTTGCTTGCTGATAGAGAAAGAAAAGGCTTAGGCCTAAGAGAAGATGTAGGAAAAACTCGTAAAGACAATAACCCTAGCAGGGTGTGGTGGATCACACCTGTAACCCTTGCACTTTGTGGGGCTGAGGCAGGTGGACTGCTTCAGCTCAAGAGTTTGAGTAAAAGTGAGACCCCATCTCTACTAAAAACATAAAAGTTAGCTGGGCATTGTGGCAGGTGCCTATAGTCCCAGCTTCTTGAGAGACTGAGTCAAGAGGATCACCTGAGCCCAAGAATTTGAGGTTGCTGTGAGCTATGACGCCATGATATTCTAGTCCTAGTGACAGGGTCAGCTCTGTCTCAATAAAAGGAAAAAAAGACAATAACCCTAAATGTTAGGTTTAGAAGACTGACCTGGGAATCAGAAAAGGAAATAACAAGTACCTGGAAGAAGATATTTAATATTTTAAACAAGTATCAAGCTAAGAGACATGAAATTACTTGTATTTCAGTTATATGTAGTTTGAGCTCAGAAATTCTCTCACAACATTAAGATTAACAAACAGTAAACCTGCCCTCAGTGAACAGTGTAGTTTTACCAGAGCACAATGAATGATAGACTGGTCACTTCATGTGACCAGAGAGAAAAAAACATCTACCTATGTCCCTAGCTGGTGAACTATATAATGTTAATACAGATTAAATGATTAGAAAAATCCTAGGTTTGGGTTTGTTTTTTATAAAAGGCTTCCTAAGTCTTCATGCCTACAGCCGATTGGAAATTACTAAAAAGATACAATCCTACTCAAATTAAATGCCACAAAAGAAAAGGACCCCGTTACTCTGCAAGTGTGCAGAAAACTAATCTGCCAAACACAAGAAATTAGTTTGTGCCACCATACCCAAACTGGTGCAACAGATCAGGCGTAAGCAGTAAGGCAGAAGAACTGTTAATACCGTCAAACCTAAAAATTTATATTTGAAGGCTCTAGAACAACTATGGGTGGAAAGAAAATAAATGATAGTCACCCAGAGTTGAAACAAATTTAGTACAAATAAGTTTTTCAAGCTGTCCTTAGAAAATTAAAAGAACTACCCAGAGTTTGCCTCTCATTAGCTGAACTGATAAGGATAAGAACAAGTTGCTTTTCAAGTTCTTTGAAAGTTCCAGCTAAGGGCTTTCCTTTGTGTGATTGGGGAGAACTTAAAACACATCCCTGGAGGCCCCACTTTCACCAGCACTGAACTATTAAGAGTCAGAGTGTCCCTGAAAAAGCAACTGTTAGTCAAATAAAGTAGTGAGGTCAAAAAAGGTAAGACAGAAAAAAAGGCTCTGTTAGTTTTATCAATTAGCGCACCAGTATCCTCACCAATACTAGCTTTGTAAGAGTACTGGGCAAAGACTGAATTTGTGCATAAATGAAAGATGACAACACAGATAGAAATGAAAGTAGACTATTCTTTTGTAAAAGTCAGACCTGAAAAGAAATGGAGAAGTTAAAGGAAATGGGCTAAGAAAGGACTTTTTAAGATGAGAGATACTTGTGGATATTTAAATTCTGAAAGAAGACAAAAAGGCTTGGCGCCTATAGTTCAGCAGTTAGAGTGCCGGCCACATGCACCAGGGTTGGTGGGTTCAAACCCAACCTGGGCCTGCCAAACAACAATAACAACTACAAAAAAAAAGCCAGGCATTGTAGCAGGCACCTGTAATCCCAGCTACTTGGAAGGCTGAGGCAAGAGAATCACTTAAGCCCAAGAGTTTGAGGTTGCTGTGAGCTCTGACACCATAGCACTCGGAGGGCAACAAAGTGAGACTCTGTCTCCAAAAAAAAAAAAAAGACAAAAAGAGTACTTGATAAGACAAAGTTCAGTGCCCAGAGAGGGGAATTAACTAACTTTTGACAGTTGAAGAACACATCTTGACTGGTCTTTGAAAACCAGCCCAGCTCCTAAAATATACTATTTTCAAACACAAAATACACTTAATCATCCCCTCTCAAACAAAAACCAAAAAAACTTGACAAGACCCTAAATTCTACTTCTGTCCTTCACTTTCACACTCTCTTTATTGGATGTAAATAGTATTTGCAGAATAACTAACCAACAGTCATACTGCTTTCCAGGCACTGGGCTAAACACTTTATATGGATTAGCTCATAATTTAATGAGAATTTACTCTGGATTAATAATATTATTGCCACTCTACATAAGGAAATTACAGATTAGACCAGTGATTTTCAACCACTATTGATACATTAATTACAGATTTCTCCATTAGCTGAGATGTCTGAAGCTATACTGGCTAAAGTGTCCTTTATAATCCACACCACATGGTTAATATTATAACTAATTGGGCAGTGTCTGTAGCTCGGTAGGTAGGCGTCAGCCCCATATACCGAGGGTGGCGGTTTCAAACCCAGCCCCGGCCAAATTGCAACAAAAAAATAGCCGGGTGTTGCGGTGGGTGCCTGTAGTCCCAGCTACTCGGGAGGCTGAGGCAAGAGAATCTTCTGAGCCCAGGAGTTGGAGGTTGTTGTGAGCTGTGTGACACCACGGCACTCTACCAAGGGCAATAAAGTGAAACTGTCTCAACAACAACAAAAAAATTATAACTGATCATACCCCAACATACTCCTAACATCAACCCTCCTAGGGACTGTACACTGATTAAACCAAGTGCATCTCCAACAGCTGTGCGAAAGAGACATTGGCAGAGGAGAGCACATTCTTTTTTTTTTTTTTTTTTTTTTTTTGTAGAGACAGAATCTCACTTCATTGCTCTTGGTAGAGTGCTGTGGCGTCACATAGCTCACAGCAACCTCCAAGTCCTGGGCTCAGGCGATTCTCTTGCCTCAGCCTCCCAAGTAGCTGGGACTACAGATGCCTGCCACAAAGCCCAGCTATTTTTTTGTTGCAGTTTTGGCAGGGGCTGGGTTTGAACCCACCCTTGGTATATGGGGACAGCTCCCTACCCACTGAGCCACAGGCACCGCCCGAGAGCACATTCTTAATTCAAAAGACACACTCAGCTTGTCTGACCTAAAACCTGGTCCTATAGGAAGTTAGAAATGCTTCATACACTTTTTTTTTTTTTGAGATAGAGCCTCAAGCTGTCCCACTGGGTAGAGTGCCATGGCATCACAGCTACCTCCAACTCTTGGGCTTAAGCTATTCTCTTGCCTCAGCCTCCCAAGTAGCTGGGACTATAGGCGCCCGCTACAATGCCCAGCCATTTTTTTTTGTTGTTGTTGTTGTTGTAGTTGTCATTGTTGTTTGGCAGGCCCGGCCTGGATCTGAACCCGCCAGCTCTGGTGTATGTGACTAGCACCTTAACCACTTGAGCTACAGGCACTCAGCCATATACCCTTTTTTTAAGCCCAGGAAAAATGACATAAAAAGTAACCACTGAGGGGGGAAAAAAGAAAAAGAAACAAAAACTGTTCCCTAAACAATCTAAGATGACAGTGTAATACAGAGCCCAGAGATAGAAGTAAAACACATCTGGGGTTCAGATTCACACTTACTTAACTTTGAGTTCTTGGACAAATTACTTTTGTCTCTGAGATCAGTGTTTTCTGATGATATTATAATAATGCAGGTCTTTGTACTCACCTACTTCATAGCATTACTTTAAGTGAAATTATTTAAATAAATTTCTTAAAACTTGGCAAATAGGGATACCTCCTTACCATTTATTTACCATGCAACATATCTATTCACTATGTTGCTAGTTTAAATTCTAGGATTCAATGACCTCCATTGGTTTGTTGTTCACATGATATGAATAACTTCAGTAAAGAACTCCAATTAATTAATTAGAGGCAAGAATATTAGTAAAATTCTGGCTTCAATAATATGCTTACAACACCAAACAACTATCGACACTAAACTTTATTTTGAGGTAACTTAAGAAACACAAGCAACTACCCAAGAAATTTGCCAAAAGAAGACTGTGAAGAGTTTTATACTCTCCATACAAGGCTACCGTAAAAACATAAAATGCAAATAAACACTGAGGCTAACAAAAAACTGTGCTCCCAAAACACAAGCACAATTGGGGAAAAATCTGTTTGGAGATGCAAAAAAGCTAAGAACAGAAAGACAAGGGAAAAGGGAGAGGAAGATAGGAGAAAAAAAATTATAAAGAGGCCTGGGCGCAGTGGTTCAAACCTGTAATCCTAGCACTTCGGGAGGACATGGCAGGTGGATCATCTCAGCTTAAGAGTTAGAAACCAGCCTTAAGAAGAGTGAGACCCTGTCTCTCAAAATAGCCAGATGTTGTGGCTGGCACCTATAGTCCCAGCTACATGGGAAGCGGAAGCAAGAGGGTCGCTTAAGCCTAAGAGTTTGAGGTTGCTATGAGCTTTGATGCCACTGTACTCTATCCAGGGTGACAAGAGTGAGACTGTCTCAAAGGAAAAAAAAAAATTAGGAAGAAGAGGAAAGGGGCAACAATAATTGATCAAACTCAGAAAATTAGGAAGAGGAGGAAAGGGGCAACAATAATTAATCAAACTCAGAAAAGACACTGAAAACCACTCTACAAATGAAAAATATATTACAACATATCCATGGAGAAGAGAATCAAATGAAATCTAGTAAGAGTCACTGAAGAAAAACAGGAAGACAACGAAGAGAATGAAAATAAGAAAAAGTAGAAAGCATTAAAGGAAAAAGCGGTTAAAATCAAAGAAAGGCATAGAAGGCCAATATACATATAATGGGGAATCTCTGAAAAAGAAAAATAAAGAACTAATATTTATAACTACAATCCAAGAAAACTTTCTGGGGAAAAAAAAAGAGGTTCTTTGTGTACCTGGGAAAAGAGACTCAAAACAATAAACAGAGACATATGCTAGCAAAACTAAACTTTTTTTTTTTTGTAGAGACAGTTTCATTTTATGGCCCTTGGTAGAGTGCCATGGCATCATACAGCTCACAGCAACCTCCAACTCCTGGGCTTAAGCAATTCTCTTGCCTCAGCCTCCTGAGTAGCTGGGACTACAGGCGCCCGCCACAACGCCCAACTATTTTTTGGTTGCAGTTCAGCCGGGGCCGGGTTTGAACCCGCCACCCTCGGTATATGGGGTCGGCGCCTTACCAACTGAGCCACAGGCACCGCCCTCGCAAAACTAAACTTTAAAGACAATCAGCACCACGAGTACCTCCAGGCAAGAAGATCAAACTACTCATAAGAAAAGAGGTTGGTATCAAACTTCAAGAATACCACAAAAAACAAGGCAACCATTAAGAAGTGTTTTCAAGAAAGTCAAAGAAAGTAAGTGCAAGCCAAAGGTTTTACATCTGGCAAAGCAATCCTTCAAGTATCCAGACTACTGAAAAACAGTTGTGCATGTGCAAGAACTCTTCTTGAGGAGTGCACTTCCTTGAGTTTCATCCAAGTAAGAAATAACTGAGACAAATTCAGCACAATAACTGAACATTTATTATATTTAATTCTAGAATTACAAATAAAACAAAGGTGTGGACATAGGTAAAAGAGTATACAAATGTCATTTTTTAAATGGCATGTGTTCTGACATATTTTATATACATATGTCCTGACAATGGAATATTAAGCACCTATATAATCAATTTCTATGATTTATATGTATATCAGGCCCTACCCCCCAAAATCAGAAAGTTATATAAAATAGAAATATTACAAACACTCAAATCACAATGAAATGTGAGCAACAAATTAAATCCCTCAGAGTCTCAAGCTTTCACCCTGGGTAGAGTGCCGGGGCATCACAGCTCACAACAACCTCCAACTTAGGCTCACATGATCCTTTTGCCTCAGTTTTTTCTATTTTTAGTAGAGACGGGGTCTCGCTTTTGCTCAGGCTGGTCTGGAACTTGTGATCTTAAGCAATCCACACGCCTCGGCCTCCCAGAGTGCTAGGATTACAGGCGTGAGCCACCACGCCTGGCCAATCCCTCAGATTTTGATTAAAATGTCTCACTTTGCATCATGCAAACATTATCCCTACGGTAATTCATGAATTTAACAAAATCCCAATAAAAATATCAGAAGTTTTTTTCTGAAGCTAAGAAAACAGAGATGCCTAAATTCATATAAAAGTATCAGAAAATGGCAGCTAGGAAAACCCAGAAAAGGAAAAGCTGGGGGAGGGAGTGGGAACCTAGCCTAACAGAACTGAAACAAACTACAAAGCCTCTATAATTAATACTCACATATGAGCAAACATTGGTGCATTAATAGACTGACTGATGGAACAAAAAAGTCCCCAAATAGGCCCAATTACTTCACTATTCCCCCATAATATATTTGATAAACATTCCTTTTATAGCACACAACATAATATACCAATGAAGCATTATCTATTATACCACTGAAACAGCGTTTACACAATTTTTATCACAACGGCTATCAACTGATCTCCAGAAGGGCAGAAAATATCTAATTCATTTACCTATAAAGCCATCCTTATGGCCCCAATACCACATGCAGGGCCTAATTTTAACAAAGCAGGCAGCAGAATGAATGAATGAATATCTACAGGCAATTTGGATAATTTCTCTCTGAATAAACTGAGAAATAACTGTCAGTCAACCAATTACTGCTAAATACTAGAATGTAAAGGTTTTCTTGACGAGGAAATGCAATGACATTCTGAAGTAACCAGAAATTGGGTGATGCTCGTAACTTAGTGGGTAGGGCACTGGTCACATACACTGAGGCTGGTGGGTTCAAACATGACTCGGGCCAGGTAAAACAACAATGACAACGGCAACAATAACAAAAAAATAGCCAGGCATTGTGGCGGGTGCCTGTAGTCCCAACTACTCGGGAGGCTGAGGCAAGAGAATCACTTAAGCCCAAGAATTTGAGGTTGCTGTGAGCTGTGATGCCATGGCACTCTACTCAAGGTGACAGCTTGAGACTGTGTCTCTAAATAAATAAATAAGGTAACTACAAATTATTGCAACTTTGTCTGACACTAAAAATGACCACCCTCCTAGACACAGACTCTCACAGGCGCTTTATTCCCAAAATCAGGCCAACTACTTTGACGGCTTATTAAAATAAAAATTTCAAAATGCCAAATACAGTAGCAGAAATATATTTATCACATTTAAATTAAAAACTAGATCAAAACCAAGAGTGGTGGCACATGACTATAGTCCCAGCTACTTAAGGAGGCTAAGGCAGGAGGATGCTTGAGGCTGGGAGCCAAGAGTAACAGTGCATTATAATCAGGCCTGTGAATAGCCACTGCACTCCAGTCTGGGCAACATAGGCAAACCTTGTCTCAAAAAAAATTAGATCAAGATAACTACCTTGTTGGTTTCTTATGGTCTTTTTTTTGAGACAGAGCTTCACTTTGTCACCCTCTGTAGAGTACTATAACGTCATAGCTCACGGCAACCTCCAACTCTTGGGCTCAAGCAATTCTCTTGCCTCAGTCTCCCTAGTAGCTGGGACTACAGGCGCCCATCACGATGGCTGGCTATATTTTTGTTGTTGTTTGTTTAGCAGGCCGAGGTGGGTTCGAACCTACCAGCCCTGGTGTACATGGCTGGCACCCTAACCACTGAGCGTCGGACATGTAGCCATGGTCTTTTTTTTTTTTTTTTTTGGACAGAGTCTCAAGCTGTCGCCTTGGGTAGAATGTCATGACATCATAGCTCACAGCAACCTCCAATTCTTGGTCTCAAGTGAGCCTCTTTCCCTCAGTTTTTCTATTTTTAGTAGAGATGGGTGTCTTGCTTTCACTTAGGCTGCTCTCAAATGTGTGAACTCAAGCAATCTACCCGCCTCAGCCTCCCAGAGTGCTAGGATTATAGGTATAATCCACCGCGCCCAGCCTCTTTTGGTCTTTTTCAAATGTGGTCATCACACTAGTATATTGTCCTTAACCCTAGGTTATGTCATTTTGAATTTTATTTCTTCCCTTTTAATCCTTACATATGTATTTTCTTGCCTTATTTAAGTACTGCCTAAGACTTCCAGTACAATGATGAATACAAGCAGAAACACTGAACTTTCTGCTCTTAAAGCAAATGCTTCTATACTAACTGATCATTAAATGGGATTCTGCTTGTAAGATTTTAATTGATAATACATTTTCAAGTTAAGAAGGGAGGTTTCTTCTAAGCTTAATTTGCTAAGCATTCTTTAAACTTAGGTGTTAAAATTTGTTCCTGCTTCAACCATGACAAACTTACGCTTTCTCTATTTTATTCTGTTAATGTGGTAATTACAGTTGACCTTGAACAATATGGGGGTGACAGGCACTGACCCCTCTAGTGTAGAAAATCTGCATGTAACTTCTGACTCCCCAAAAACTTAACTACCGATAGCTTACTGTTGACTGGAAGCGTTACCGATAAGATAAAGAGTTGAGTAACACCATTTTGTATGTTATACGTATTGTATACAATATTCTTAAAATGAAGTAAGCTAGAGAAAATATTAAGAAAATCATAAGAGAAAATATATTTACTATTCATTAAGTGGAGTGGATCATCATAAATGTCTTCATCCTCATCTTCATGCTGAATAGGTGGCTGAGGAGGAGAGGAGAGGAGAAATTGGTCTTGCTGTCTCAGGGTGGCGGGGTGAATGAAAATCCACTTCTAAGTGGACTAGTGCAATTCAAATACATTGTTCAAGGGTCAACTGTACTTAACATATTTTCATTTTAGTTTAGTTTTTTTTTTTTTTTAATTGAGACAGAATCTCAGTTTATCACCCTTGGTAGAGTGCCGTGGTGTCATAGATCATAGCAACCTCAAACTCTTGGGCTCAAGCGATTCTCTTGCCTCAGCCTCCCTAGTAGCTGGAACTACAGGCATCTGCCACAATGCCTGGCTAGTTTAGCAGGCCCAGGCCGGGTTCAAACCCACCAGCCCTACAGCATGAAGCCGGCGCCCTAACCACTGCAGGTGCCTATCCTCATTTTTAGTTTTAATCATTTCAAGAGGGATTAAACATTACAGGAAAGTTTATTAATTAAACTTATTATTGTTTATTATTAATCACTTATTTAGGACATAATTCTTTCCAGAGTGACGTCAAAGAAAATATGCCCAAAATTATTAAAGAGATACTCTATCTAAATTCTATTTGTATATGCTCAGAATCTCTTGTTTAAGTAGCCTAACTATGTGCTCATTCAAATATCAGAAAAGAGCCTTCAGCTCAAGGTGATACAAGGTTTTCTAAGCTTTCAAGTACCAGTTCTGGCTCAGCAGCCATAGCACAGTGCTTAAGGTGCCAGCCACATACACCAAGGGTGGTGATTTCGAACCCAGCCCAAGCCAGCGAAACAGCCACCACAAAGAAATAGCCAGGCATTGTGGCAGGCAACTGTAGTCCCAGCTACTTGGGAGGCTGAGGCAAGAGAGTCACTTAAGCTCAAGAGTTGGAGGTTGCTGTGAGCTGTGATGCACTGCACTCTACTCAGGGCAACATAGTAAGAGACTCTGTCTCAAAAAAAAAGTATCAGTTCTATATGAAATCAACACGGTTGGAAAATTTACTTTAAAAAAACTACACATAGCCCAGTGCAGTGGCTGACACGTCTAATCCAAGAATCCTAGGAAAACAAGGCGGGTGGATTGCCTAAGATCAGGAGTTTGAGACTAGCCTGAGCAAGAGTAAGACCCTGTCTCTAAAAATAGCTGGGTATTGTGGTGGGCATCTGTAGTCCCAGCTACTGGGGAGGCTGAAGCAACAGGATCACTTCAGCCCAAGAGTTTAAGGTTGTTGTGAGCTATGACGCCACAGCACTCTACCAAGGGTGACAAAGTAAGACTCTGTCTCAAAAAATTAAGTAAATAAAAAATCTATACAGATAGAAGCTACTGCCCTTTAAAAACTGCCATTATTTCAATATTCCCTCATATAATCCCACTATGTAATAACTGTCTTTATAATTTAAAATTGGGAACAGGCTAGGCATAGTAGTTCATGCCTGTAATCTCAGCATTCTGAAGCAGGAGAATTGCCTGAGCTCAGGAGTTCAAGACCAGCCTGAGCAAGACACAGTCTCTACTAAAAATAGAAAAATATTCCAGGCATTGTGGCGGGGGTCTGTAGTCCCAGCTACTTGAGAGGCTGAGGCAGGAGGATCACTTAAGTCCAGGAGTCTGAGGTTACTGTGAGCTAAGCCAATGCCATGGCACTCTAGCCTGGGCAACAGAGTGAGACTCAGCCTCAAAAAAATAGAATTAGGAAAAAAAGGAAGCCTGTTTCACTTAGAAGAATGACTTTTTTTAAAATCAGTGTCAAAGTAATGGCAAGTAAACGAAACTATAATCAATTTATCAAGCTTTACTTGGAAGTTAAAATCTAGAATAATTATAATGCTAACTCTACAAAGTCATATATGATCTTTATCCAATATTAAATTTGAATTCCATCATAATTAATTACTTAAAAAATTCCATATGGCTAAAGATACCATAAAAAAAGTTAAAAGAAAAATGACAAAGACAAAATAAATATAGAGTATAGCAAAGGATAAATATCCAGAATATATAAAGAGCTTCTACAATTTGGGTGGGGGGAATCAAATGGACTATAAAAATGGTTAAAACAATACAAACATGGAATTCACAGTACAGATGGCAATTAAAATTAAAAATACGGGGGAGTAGGCAAGATGGCTGACTGGAGCCAGCTTTACACAGAGGCTCCCATCCAGAAGGAGAGTTAAAGGACAGAAGTTTAGCAAATAAGCTGATGGTTTGGAGCTGAGCCAAGAGAGAAGATTGAAGAGTACACATCGCCCCTGCTGAGGCAAGCTGTGATCCCAAGGAAACAAACAATAGCTGAGGCTTCAACCCAGAGTTACTGATTCACTAGAATTGAACAGAGACCAGCTGAAAACAAGACAGAGGCAGTTAACCCCAACACACCAAGCAGGTCCCCGGTGTCTCAGGCTGTAGTACTGTATGGATTCTTTGCAAAACTGTAGGGGAAAACCTACGGTCACCAGTCCCAGCTCTTGGGCAAAGGGCTTGGTCAATCACTACTCCAGGAGACCCCAATCCAATTTCACCTTATCTGCTCATCTAGCCAAATGGTGAAAAATCATCATGGGGCAGAATCAGTGGAAAAACTCTGGCAACATGAATAATCAGAGTAGATCAGCTCCCCCAAGGAACGACAAGGTGGACACACCAGAAGATCCCATTCATAAATAAATGGCTGAGATGTCAGAAATCGAATTCACAATTTGGATTGCAAATAAGATTAATAAGAATGGAGGTAAAGGTGGAATCAGAAATTCAAGGAGCAGTTCAAAAGTTATCTCAAGAATTCAATTAATTCAGTGTCAAAATCACCAAATATTTTGACACATTGAGGCAAGAACTTACAGCCCTCAAAGATCTCCCTCAAAGCCCTCAGTAACAGAATGGAATAGGCAGAAGAAAGGATTTCTGACATTGAAGACAAAGCTTCTGAACACTCTCGAACACTCAAAGAGGAAGAGAAGTGGAGAGCAAAAACAGATCATTCTCTCAGAGACCTCTGGGACAATTGAAAGAAAACTAATATTTGCCTTATAGGAATTCCTAAAAGTGATGAAGTTGCTTTGAAAGGCCCAGATGCTCTACTCCAAGAGCTAATTATGGAGAACTTCCCAAACAAGGCAAGAGATTCTGAAATTCAGAGAGCAGACAGTTTCAGAACCCCAGCACGACTCAACCCAAATAAAGCATCTCCCAGACACATTATAATTAACTTTGCCAAAGTTAATATGAAGGAGAAAATTCTGAAAGCAGCCAGATGTAAGAAAACCATAACCTACAAGGGAAAGAATATTAGAATGACTACAGATCTCTCTACTGAAACTTTTCAAGCTAGAAGAGGGTGGTCATCAACCTTTAACCTCCTAAAACAAAATAACTTTCAACCCAGGATCCTGTATCCAGCTAAACTGAGTTTCATTTACGATGGAGAAATTACGTTAGTGACATTCACATGTTGAAGAAATTTGCCATAAATAAACCAGCTCTCCAGGATATTCTCAGTCCTATCCTCCATGACAAGCACAATCATCTACCACCAAAGTAAACTCACTCAGAAACTTTTAATCAAATTCCAATTTCTACAGTGGCAAAAGGATTAAAAGTGTCACTGGACTTTCAAAAAAGTCGAACTCAAAATACTACCAGGCTTATCAATATTCTCAATTAATGTGAATGGCTTAAATTGTTCTCTAAAGAGGCACAGGTTGGCTGATGAACACTCAGGCTGATATATGCTGTATACAAGAATCTCATCTTACCTTAAAAGATAAATATAGACTCAGGGTGAAGGGATGGTCATCTATAATTCAGACAATAATGGCAATCAGAAAAAAGCAGGTGTTGCAATTTTATTCACAGATACGATAGGCTCTAAACCAGGGGTCCTCAAACTTTTTAAACAGGGGGCCAGTTCACTGTCCCTCAGACTGTTGGAGGGCCGGACTATAGTTTAAAAAAAAAAACTATGAACAAATTCCTATGCACACTGCACTTATCTTATTTTGAAGTTAAAAAGCAAAACCGGAACAAATACCATCACACCGCCTGATGTGGCCCGCGGCCATAGTTTGAGGACCCCTGCTTTAAACCAACAAAAGTAAGGAAAGATAAGGATGGTCACTTCATATTTGTTAAGGGTAACACTCAACATGATGATATTTCAATCATTAACATTTATGCACACAACCAGAATGCGCCTCAATTTGTAAGAGAGACTCTAACTGACATAAGCAACTTGATTTCCTCCAGCACCGTAACAGTCGAAGAGTTTAACACCCTTTGGCAGTCTTGGATAGATCCTCCAATAAGAAACTAAGGAAAGGAATTTTAGACTTAAACTTAACCATCAACAATTGGATTTAACAGACATCTACGGAACATTCCATCCTAACAAAACTGAATACACATTCTTCTTATTAGCCCATGGAACATCCTACAAAATTGATCACATCCTTAGGTCACTAGTCTAACCTCAGCAAATTAAAAGAACAGAAATTATTCCTTGTATCTTCTCAGACCATCATGGAATAAAAGTTGAACTCAGTAACAACAGGAATCTGCATACTCATACAAAAACATAGAAACTAAATAACTTTATGCTGAACGATAGCTGGGTCATAGATAAGATTAAGAAGAAAACTACCAAATTTTTGGAACAAAATGATAGTGAACACGCAAATTACCAGAACCTCTGGGAGGGAAATTTATAGCAATGCAAGCCTTCCTCAAGAAAATAGGAAGAGAGGAAGTTAACAACTTAATGGGACATCTCAAGCAACTGGAAAAGGAAGAACATTCCAATCCCAAACACGGCAGAAGAAAAGAAATAACCAAAATAAGAGCGGAATTAAATGAAATTGAAAACAAAAGCATTATACAACAGATCAATAAATCAAAAAGTTGGTTTTTTGAAAAGGTCAATAAAATAGTAAACCTTTGGCTAACCTAACCAGGAATGAAAGAGTAAAATCTCTAATTTCATCAATCAGAAATGACAAAGATGAAATAACAACAGACTTCTCAGAAATTCAAAAAACCCCTTAATATTATAAGAAACTTTATTCTCAGAAATATGAAAATCTGAAGGAAACAGACCAATACTTGGAAGCATGCCATCTTCCTAGACTTAGCCTAAATGAAGTAGAAATGTTGAACAGGCCTATATCAAGCTCTGAAATAGCATCAACTATCCAAAGTCTCCCCAAAAAGAAAAGTCTGAGACTAGATGGCTTCATATCAGAATTCTACCAAAACTTTAAAGAGGAACTAGTACCTATATTACTTAACCTTTTCCAAATTATACAAAAAAAGAAGGAATACTACCCAAAACATTCTATGAAACATCACCTTGATCCCCAAAGACCCAACAAGAAAATTAGACCAATATCTCTAGTGAATATTGATGCAAAAATATTCAGTAAGATCCTAGCAAACAGAATCCAGCAACACATCAAACAAATTATTCACCATGACCAAGTGGGTTTTATCCTAGGGTTTCAAGGCTGGTTCAATATACATAAATCTATAAATATAATTCATCACATAAACAAAATAAAAAACAAAGACCATATGATTCTCTCAATTTATGCAGAAAAAGCTTTTGATAATATCCAGCATCCTTTCATGATCAGAACAATTAAGAAAACAAGTATAGAAGGGACATTTCTTAAACTGATATAGGCCATCTACAGCAAACCCACAGCCAATATTGTATTGAATGGAGCTAAACTGAAATCATTTCCACTCAGATCAGGAACAGGCAAGGTTCCACTACTCTTTAACATTGTAATGAAAGTTTTAGCCATCACAATCAGGCAAGAAAAGGCAATCATGTGTATCCATATAGGGTCAGAAGAGATCAAACTTTCACTCTTCCCAGATGATATGATTATATATCTGGAAAACCCCAGGAATTCAACTACAAAATTCTTAAAAGGGATCAAGGAATACAACAACGTCTCAGGTTACAAAATCAATATTCACAAATCTGTAGCCTTTATATATACCAACAATAGTCAAGCTGAAAAAACAGTCAAGGACTCTATTCCGTTCACAGTAGTGCCAAAGATGAAATATTTGGGAGTTTACCTAACAAAGGATGTGAAAGATCTCTATAAAGAGAACTATTAAACTTTAAGAAAAGAAATAGCTGAAGATGTTAACAAATGGAAAAACATAACATGCTTATAGCTAGGAAGAATCAACACTGTTAAAATGTCCATAATACCCAGAGCAATATACAATTTTAATGAAGTCCCTATTAAAATACCACTGTCATACTTTAAAGACCTCAAAAAAAAAAATACTTTATTTTATATGGAATCAGAAAAAAACCTCAAATAGCCAAGACATTACTCAGAAATAAAAACAAAGCAGGGGCGGCGCCTGTGGCTCAGTGAGTAGGGCGCCGGCCCCATATGCCGAGGGTGGCGGGTTCAAACCCAGCCCCGGCCAAACTGCAACAAAAAAATAGCCGGGCGTTGTGGCGGGTGCCTGTAGTCCCAGCTGCTCGGGAGGCTGAGGCAAGAGAATCGCGTAAGCCCAAGAGTTAGAGGTTGCTGTGAGCGGTGTGACGCCACGGCACTCTACCCGAGGGCGGTACAGTGAGACTCTGTCTCTACAAAAAAAAAAAAAAAAAAAAACAAAGCAGGAGGAATCTCACTGCCAGACCTCAGATTATACTATAAATCGATAGTGATCAAAACAGCATTGTACTGGCACAAAAACAGAGAGGTAGAAGATGTATGGAACAGAATAGAGAACCAAGAGATGAACCCAGCTACTTACTGTCATTTGATCTTTGATAAGCCAATTAAAAACATTCAGAGGCGGAAAGAATCCCTGTTTAACAAATGGTGCTGGGTGAACTGACTGGTGACCTGTAGAAGAGTGAAACTGGACCCACACCTTTCACCGTTAAATAAGATAGATTCTTCACTGGATTAAAGATTTAAACTTATAACATAATATTATAAAAATACTAGAGGAAAGTGCAGGGAAAACACTTGAAGAAATCAGCCTGGGAGAATATTTTATGAGTAGGACCCCCTGGGCAACTGAAGCAACACCAAAAATGCATTACTTGTCAAACTAAAAAGCTTCTGGCACAGCCAAGAACACAGTAAGTAAAGCAAGCCCTCAGAATGGGAGAAGTTATCTGCAGATTATGTCTCTGACAAAGGTTTAATAATCAGAATCCACAGAGAACTCAAACGTCTTAGCAAGAATAGAACAAGTGTTCCCATCTCAGTGTGGGGAAGGGACTTGAAGAGAAACTTCTCTGAAGAAGACAGGCGCACGGCCTACAGACACATGAAAAAATGCTCATCATCCTTATCATCAGAGAAATGCAAATCAAAACCACTTTGAGATATCATCTAACTCCAGTAAGATTAGCCCACATCACAAAATCCCAAAACCATAGATGTTAACGTGGATGTGGAGAAAAGGGAACACTTCTGCACTGCTGGTGGGAATGCAAACTAATACATTCCTTTTGGAAAGATGTCTGGAGATCACTCAGGGATCTAAAAATAGACCTGCCATTTGATCCTTCAATTCCTCTATTAGGTATATATCCAGAGGACCAAAAATCACTTTATAACAAAGATATCTGCACCAGAATGTTTATTGTAGCCCAATTCATAAATGCTAAGTCATGGAAGAAGCCCAAGTGCCCATCGACCCATGAATGGATTAATAAGTGGTATATGTACATCATAGAATATTATGCAGCCTTAAAAAAGATGGAAACTTTACCTCTTTCATGTTTACATGGATGGAGCTGGAACATATTCTTCTTAGCAAAGTATCTCAAGAATGAAAGGAAAAGTATCCAATATACTCATCCCTATTATGAAACTAATTTATAAACACCCACACTTCCATATGAAAGCTATAAGCCCAAGATGAAGAAGAAAGAGGGGAGGGAGGAGAGGGGAGGGAGGAGGTTAGGTGGAAGGAGGAGTAATTGGTGGGACCACACCTACAGTGCGTTTTACAAGGGAACATGTTAAATCTACTAAGGGTATAATATAAATATCTTAACACAATAACTAAGAAAATGCAGTGAAGGCTATGTTAACCAGATTGATGAAAGTATTTCAAATTATATGTAAAACCAGTACATTAATGTACACAGCTATGATTTTTTTTTAATTTTTTAAAAAATTAAAACTATGATCGCCATGTTAATAAAAGAAATCAAACATCATGGTAACATTGTTAACTCACCAAATTGGCAAAAAGCAAAAAGATCTGTTAAAACTCAGAATTTTCCAGGTTACAAAGAAACAGGCATTTTTTGTATGCATGGCCATGAATGTAAATTAACACACCAGGTCCATGAAAAAATGTTTTGTTATAACATCTATGAGAGAAAAAAATCTATTCCCAGCTGGTCCCACTTTCTGGGTGGAGTTTGCGTGTTCCCCCCACATCTGCATGGGTATTCTCTGGGTGCTCAGGTTTCCTCACACATCTCAAAAATGTACACGTTAGGAGAACTGATGTGTCTAAGTGGTCCCAGTCTGAGTGATGTAGGTGTAGTGAGCGTGCCCTGGGATAAGATGGCATCCTGGCCAGGGCTGGTTCCCTTATGCCCTGAGCTACTAGAAAAGGCTCCTGCCACCTGAGACCCTGAAGTAAGTGAGTTAGAAGATGAATGAATGAGAGAATACCAATGATTGTCAAATAAAAATTCATAAACTTTGTGATAATCGTACAAATACACAATAATGAATGATGCAGTATGAAAGCACTCAGCAAGCACAACATATTTATTCATTCGTTTATACATGGTTGTAGGAGGTACTTTTTGCTTTGCAAACATCTATTTCTTGACTTAGCCTACTACCACCAGGACCACCCATCACTCACTGGTTCACCAAAAGCTGGGTTAATCATTACCTTGTTTTTATTTATCTTTCTTAATGTATGTATAGCTTACACCTGTTTCAATGTTTAATAAGAGTTCTGGGTCTTTATTTATAAGTTTGATGATGTTTTTGTTACCAAAAATATGTCATAGGAACTTAACTCTTGTTATATCAACTTAACTCTTATTTATATCAATTAGCCTGTGATAAACTGGTTTCATTATATATCCTTTTGCATAAAGTCCCAGTTTCCAGGAACCTATTGATGGCATTATGTGAGGACTGACTGCACTATACAATCTTTGGGAAGGGCAACTTCGCAGTATCTTACAATATTCAAAATAGAATTACTCTGTGACTCAGCAATTTCAATCCTAGGAATGCATTTTACAGAACTACTTAAACATTAACCAAAGGATACTCACACATGAGTGTTTACTGGGTCACTATTTTTAACAGCAATAGAGACAATCTAAATATTCACCAACAGAAGATAAGAGTCATCTATTTTTAATTGCTACACAATATTTCATACTCTCTATATTATGGTTAAAAAAGAATAATTTCAAGACAAATCACAGAACACTTAGTACAGTATTATTCTACTCCCTTGTTTTATTAAGAACAAAACACTATACGAGTGTCTATCAGTCAAAAGCATAGAACAAATCTAGAAAATTTACACACTCAACAATCAACACTGACCACTTCTAGGGAAGAAAATAAAATGACGTAGTAAGAGGAACCTGTCTATACATTTTGCGCGCTCTCTCTCTCTTTCTCTCTCTATATATATACCCATACTGTTTGAAATTTTTACAGAGAGCATAGATTCATAATACTTGTGTCATTAAAAAGCAATAAAAATTAGAACAATTATTTTCTCATTTTTTTAATAATTTAGATTTCAAAAATTTGTATCACACAATAGAAAAATATATTTGCAGTTTTAAAAAATAAAGAAGCCCCCATCAACCCATAAATGGATTAATAAGCTATTATATATGTATAACATGAAATAATTTCAGCCATAAAAAAAGATTGGAGACTTTATATCTTTTGTATTAACCTGGATGGAGTTGAAACACATTCTTCTTAGTAAAGTATCACAAGAATGAAAAAGCAAGCATCCAATGTACTCAATACTAATTAATATGAAGCCAACAGACAAACTAACACAGGCCCCCACATAGAAGTACAACTCAATTCAAGTTGGGGGAGGAGGGAGAGGAATTTGTGTGCTTCTACCTAATGGACACAACGTGAGGGTATACAGCACACCTCCCAGGTGCAAGACACAACTACAACAGGGACCTTAACTAACAGATGCAAACAATGTAACCTAATTATTTGTCCCTTCATATTAATATGAAAAATTTTTAAGTAATGATTAAGAGCCAATATTATTTATTTTTAATCACATTGTTTCTTTTGTTGTTTGCCTCCTAGTGTTAAAGACTCTGAATTGAACACAAATTGTCCAATTTCACTTCAAAAGCACATTATATTTGCCACTGTATTCCATATTATAATCTGTTATAAAACCAGACAAGCATATTTTTGTCACAGGTCCTTATGTTTTTATTTATATATTCAAATAATCCAAGATGGGCTCAGCGCCCGTAGCTCAGTGAATAGGGTGCTAGCCACATACACAGAGACTGGCAGGTTCAAGCCCAACCCACGCCAGCTAAACAATGACAACTCCAACCAAAAAATAGCCAGGCATTGTGGCAGGCATCTATAGTCCCAGCTACTTGGAAGGCTGAGGCACCAAGAGAATCACTTAAGACCAAGAGTTTGAGGTTGCTGTGAGCTGTGATACCATAGCACTCTACCCAGGGCAATAGCTTGACAGTCTGTGTCCAAAAAAAAAAAAATCCAAGATGATTAGCAAGATACTACCATACAGAAAGTACTGATTTTTCCTTCACTTTCAGAAAAATAATTACTAAGCAAAAACAAAGACACTACATACAAGAATACTCGATAAAACTCAACTGCTGTTTGTATAAAAATGTAATTCTAAAACAACATACTGCACCAAAAAAATGAAGGATGATGTACTACATATTAACTATACTAAGTGACAATTACAAAGGACACATTATGACAAGACATGTGATAAAACTACAACTATCCTATCAAATTCAGATTTCAAAAACGAAAAGAAAAAGATATATCATAGAATACTTTCTTAAAACAACTATTTCAAGTAGATTAGCTTTGCCTATTTAAACAGAGAAGAATTAAAATCACATTAATAGAAAAGGGCATCAGGGCTGGGTATAGTGGCTCACACCTATAATCCTAGCACTTTGGGAGGCTGAGGTGGATGGATGGCTTGAGCTCAGGAGTTCAAGATCAGCCTGAGCAAGAGTGAGACCCCATCTCTAAAAACAGCCAGGCGCTGAGGCAGGTGCCTGTAGTCCCAGTTACTAGTGAGGCTAAAGCAGGAGGATCTCTTGAGCCCAAGAGTTTGAGGTTGCTGTGAGCTATGACACCACAGCACTCTACTGAGGGTGAAAAAGTGAGTCTGTCTAAAAAAGAAAAAAAGAAAGAAAGAAGAAATCATACTGTGCTTGTACCAAAAAAAGACTACTTGAACCTGTTTTCTTATAACCTAATTGAAAGCTATAGAAATTACATATCTCTGCTTATTTCTTTTTTGTACAAATATGGATGTTTTTAGGATTCTGAGAAACAGATTCTAAAATTATAGAGGGTATTGGGAAAGTTGTAAGTCCAAATATTTAATGCTAGATAGGAACATGTCAGTATTATTATAAAAAACTAAAAATATTATGTATACATTGTAGAGGAATTGTGAAACTATACACATTACATATTTCCTGCTCTTCGGTATTTTAGAGTCTAGTTAGGAAGTCATGATAAAACAAAGCAGTTACATATCGTTGCTAAACAGAGTTAAACTTAATTATCAAAATATGCTTTATCAACACAAAAAGTAGTTCAAAATAAGAAAACTCAATTCACAGAACAAATATCTTCAAGCACACAAGGATATGAAGGCACTGTGTGTGTGTAAAATAAACACCACATGTATAACTAAGCTATTCTCATCCAGGAAGGCAGTTAAAATGATAGACATTTTAACTTACATGACAAGTGCCATAAGTAAAAGCAAAGAGTTCTAAGATTTCAGCGGGAAGAGCTCAAATTAGCTTCTAAATTATTTTAAGAAGCTGTACAGGAAGATATAATTTTTTTTTTTTTTTTTTTGTAGAGACACAGTCTCACTTTATGGCCCTCGGGTAGAGTGCCGTGGCCTCACACAGCTCACAGCAACCTCCAACTCCTGGGCTTAAGCGATTCTCTTGCCTCAGCCTCCCAAGTAGCTGGGACTACAGGCACCCGCCACAACGCCCGGCTATTTTTTGGTTGCAGTTCAGCCGGGGCTGGGTTTGAAACCGCCACCCTCGGTATATGGGGCCGGCGCCTTACCGACTGAGCCACAGGCGCCGCCCAGGAAGATATAATTTTAATGGAACCCTGAGGATGGGTATGACTTTTAACTATTAGGTAGAGACTAGAAAAAGGATAACTCAGGAGTAAGAAAGAAACATACATCTTCCTTAAAGGACTGTCATAAAAACAAAAAAACAAAATTAATTTAAAAGATGCAAAAAGATAGATATATGAGAGGATGAATAGAAATATTCCAAGTTTGCTAGAAACTAGGTTAAATTAAAGAAAAAAGATAGGGCTTAAAAGGTAGATTGGAGGCTTGACGCCCATAGCTCAGTGGTTAGGGCGCCGGCCACACACAGCAAGGCAGCAGGCGGATTCAAACCTGGCCGTGGCCTGTGAAACGACAACTGCGACAAAAAAACTGCTGGGCGTTGTGGTGGGCGCCTGTTGTCCCAGCTACTTGAGAGGCTGAGATAAGAGAATCGTTTAAGCCCAAGAGTTTGAGGTTGCTGTGAGCTATGACACCACAGTACTCTACCGAGGGCAACATAGTAATACTGTCTCATAAAAAATGAAAAAGATAGATTGGGGTTAATGATTGGAATAGCTTGAAAGACAGTCTAAGGCACCTGGATCAGATCCTGCCAACAGGTGCCACCCGTAGCTCAGTGGGTAGGGCACGGCCTAGGCTGGAGGGTTCAAACCCGGCCTGGGCCAGCTAAAACTACAATGGCAAATAGAAACCCTAAAACAATAGGGAGCTGCTATTAAAGGTTTCCAAGCAGTGATGATCCAAGCAAAATAATCTGATCAGGGCAGGTGCGGTGGCTCACGCCTATAATCCTACGAGGCCAAGGCAGGTGGATTGCCTGAGCTCACAGTTTCAAGACCAGCCTGAGCCAGAGTGAGACCCCATCTCTACTACAAAAATAGAAAAAAACTGAGGCAAGAGGATCACTGGAGTCCAGGAGTTGGAGGATGCTGTGAGCTGTGACCCCACCACACTCTACTGAGGGCAACAAAGTGAGACTCTGTCTCAAAAAATAAATAAATAAAGCAAAATAATCTGATAGTGATGCCCATAGTGGAGTACAGAAGAAAAGCCTCCAAACAAAGAAACCATATGTTTGTTAACTATGGCAACAATCTCAGTCTGATGTCAAAAAGACTGAATTATGGTAGAAGAATGAGTAAAAATGGAAAAAGAAGAGATGGGCTAACAGATTTCAAAGGAGAAATGGTAGGGGTTGACAATTAATTGGACTGGGAAGAATGGTCAATCAACTATAATTCAGGTTCCTCCCATGCTTGGAAATGTTAGATACTAACTCCTGACTTCCTACCGTATAAAATATAGATTCCTGGCTATGTGTGGTGGCTCACACCTGTAATCCTAGCACTCTGGGAGGCTGAGGTGGGAGGATCACTTGAGCGCAGGAATCTAAGAGCAGCCTGAGCAAGATCCAGAACCTGTCTCTACTAAAAATAGAAAAATTAGCTGGGTGTTGTGGTGGGAGCCTACAGTCCCAGCTACTTGAGAGGCTGAAGCAGGAGGATCACTTGAGCCCAGGAGTTTGAGGTTCCTGTGAGCTACGCTGACACCACAGGACTCTACCTGGAAAACAGAGTGAGACTCTGTCTCCTCCCCACCAATAAAAAACCAAAAAGTAAAGTACAGATTCCTTACCCTATCATTCAAGTCACAATTTGACCTCAAGAGTTCCTTTTCTTCCCCTCCCCACACTTAGAATTTTGTATCTTTTGATTTTGTTCTCTCTCTCCACTTGAAGATTAGAACAGTTTGAATCTAAGGGATTGAGCATAGACCACTGGAATTACCTAGACTGGGAGTGGGGCAGAAGTTCCCAAAAGAAAAAGTAAGATAAAGTTAAAAGAAAAAGGAATGGATAGGCAGGCAAAAATCACAAGTATCCTCTACTGAAGCAGATGGCAACTTACAAAGTAGGAAAACTGATAACTGATTACACAGAGGGGGCTGAATAACACTACTCCAAGGCATCTCTGATCTTTCCCCCTCATTGTGTAGAATTTAAAACTTCAAAAAAATTCCTTGACTGTGTAACAATATAAACATATTTTTAAACTTAAAAGAAAGTAATTTTCCTATTAAAGCACATTCCTAGGCCACAGACTTAAAAACAAAGAAAATGTTATAATATATTCCAAAATACAAGGTAATCACCAGGTAATAGTTTATTTTTCTAGCACTTTATGGTAATTTTCAAAATGTCTAAAATGTATATAATACTGTTTTGTAATCAGTTGTTTGTTTTTTTTTTTTGAGACAGATTCTCACTCTGTTGCCCAGGCTAGAGTGCTATGGCATCATCATAGTTCACTGCAACCTCAAACTCTTGGGCTCAAGCAATTTTCTTGCCTGAGCCTCTCTAGTAGCTGGGACTACAGGCACACTACCACCATACCCAGCTAATTTTTCTGTTTTTTTGTAGAGATAGGGATCTCACTCTTGTTCAGGCTGGTCTTCAACTCCTGGCCTTAAGTCGCCTGCCTTGGCCTTGCAAAGTGCTAAGATTATAGGCATAAGGCACCTATAATCAGGTGTTTTGTTTTGTTTTCTAAGTTACAAAACTGACAATCTTTTTTTTTTTCTATAGAAGAATAAAAAATTGCAACTCTATTAGGGCATGGACTTCCACATGTTCACACAGTACTTGCTCTGTTTGTTGTTGTTGTTGACTTGTTTGGTTTCAATTTTTCTTTGCTTTCTTTTTTTTTTAAAAAATTTTTGACATCTTTTTTCTGGACATCTAATGACAATACAAGTGAAAAACATCACATGGGGTAAGGAGTTTTGAAGGAGGTTCGAATGCAAGAGGGACTACCCTCTAACTTAAAAACAAACACAACATTATGAAGAAGAGCGCATCTTTGAGAAACTTTCTTCAAAGCAAAACTGACAATCATTTCAACTTTTGGAATCTATCCTGATAGATTCAAACTCAGGTTTCCTTATTAAATAATGCTTTGAATTCTCTTATATGCTTGATAGACATTATATCAGATAAATCTCTGCTCTTGAGTAGGTTCCAATCTAGTAAAACAGGGAAAGATAAATCATTAAGCTCAAGGGACATATTAAGCCCTTAAAGAAAGGTATAGTCCGTAAGCTTTATCTCCAAAATTAACTAAAAGCTTGAGAGCACATAATGGGTATTCAATCAAATTACCTACATTGCTAAGGGTTCAATACTAAAATGCATTCAAACTGATATTCAAACTACAAAGATTGGAAGATCCTGAAATGGTCAATAAGGTTATTACTAACAGAAAAGGGGATTTACATTTTAGAAAAAAATTTCAATACAAAACCTCAAAGTTGTCCCTAAACACTCCTTCCTCTAAAAACAATACAAAAATGTGAGAGACAGATGAAGACTTTAATACTTTAAGAATTTGTCTAACTGGCTTATTGTACCCTCAATGAATCCCCAACAATAAAAAAAAAAAGAATTTGTCTAGAGGCTCAGCACCTGTTGCTCAGTGGTTATGGCAATGGCCACATACATCAGGGTTGGCGGGTTTGAACCTAACCTGGGGCCTGCCTACAACAATGACAACTACAACAAAAAAATAGCCAGGCGTGGTGGCAGGCACCTGTAGACCCAGCTACTTGGGAGGCTGACGCAAGAGAATCGCTTAAGCCCAAGAGTTAGAGGTTGCTGTGAGCTGTGACACCACAGCAGTCTACAGAGGGCGACATAATGAGACTCTGTCTCAAAAAAAAAAAAAAAAAAAAGAGAATTTTCCTAGAACTTTTTTCTTCACAGACAGAAAAGAGTAAAAATCCTATTTTCCAGAATGCTAAGGACTACATGAAATGTCTATTTAAAAAAAAAAAAAGGAAAAAAATGTCTATTTTAGGTTAGTCACTTATTTTTTACATTTTAAGATGCTTTGCTGGGTGCAGTGGTTCAGCCAGGAGTTTGAGACCATCTTGGGCAACAGAGCAAGACCTCATCTCTTAAAAAAAATAAATTAGCAAATAAATAAATTAGCCAGGTGTAGTGGTGCATTCCTATACTCCCAGATACTCAGGAGACTGAGATAGGAGGATCACTTGAGCCCAAGAGTTCAAGGCTACAGTGATCTATGATTTGCACCACTGCTCTTCAGCCTGAATAACAAAGACCCCATCTTTACTGAAAGAACTTTTTTTTTTTGCAGTTTTTGGCTGGGGCTGGGTTTGAACACGCCACCTCCAGTATATGGGGCCGGCGCCCTACTCCTTTGAGCCACAGGTGCTGCCCTACTAAAAGAACTTTTTAAAAAGAAGATGTTATAGACCAATGTACTCAATACTAATATGAAGCCAGTAGACAAACTAATACAGGCCCACACAAGAGAACAACTCAATTCAAGCTGGGGGAGGAGGGGAGGAGAGTAAGGAGGAGGTAGAAGGGGCATGGGTGTGGTTCCCACCTAATGGGCACAATGTAAAGTATATCGAACATCTTCTGGATGCAGGACACAACTACAACCGGAACGTCACCTAACAAATGCAAACACTGTAACCTAATCATTTGTCCCCTCATATTAATCTGAATTTTTTTAAAAGATGTCACAGCATATCACACTAAAGAGAAACTCCTATCAGTTATTAGATTCATCTTAATTATTATATATACTGTTAAAAAATTTTTGTTTTGAGACACAGTCTCACTTTGTCCCCCTCGGTAGAGAGTACTATGCTGTCACAGCTCACAGCAACCTCAAACTCTTGGGCTTAAGCGATTCTCTTACCTCAGCCTCTCAAGTAGGTAGAACCACAGGCACCTGCCACACACCAGGCTATTTTTAGAGATAAGGTCTCCCTCTGGCTGAGGCTGGTCTCGAACTGGTGAGCTCAGGCAATTCACCCACCTTGGCCTCCCAGAGTGCTAGAATTACAGGTGTGAGAAACCATGCCTGGCCAGTTAAAAAAATTTTTAAGTGATCACCTAACCAAAACTACACTAATTCAGGACCCTGAAAACAGGGTAACTGTAGAATGCACATCAAAAATGTCAGGAAACCACTGATGAATAAGTCACTTAACTTCTCTGTGCTATGAAAAAGTTGGACTTGGCTTGGCACCCATAGAGCAGTGGTTAGGGTGCAGGCCACATACACCAAGGCAGCCAGATTCAAACCCTCCTGGGCCTGCTAAACAACAAGGACAACTGCAACAACAACAACAAAAAATAGCCAGGTGTTGTGGCAGGCGCCTATAGTCCCAGCTACTTGAGAGGCTGAGGCAAGAGAATCACTTAAGTCTAAGAGTTTGCAGTTGCTGTGAGCTGTGATGTCATAGCACTCTACTGAGGGAGACAAAGTGAAAGTCTGTCTCAAAAAAAAAAAAAAAAAGAAAGAAAAAAGTTGGACCCTATGACCCTATGATCGGGGGAAAAAGTGTTTACATATCCAATTTTATATACAACCCACAGGATTCCTCATAATTGCCAATTGACAGACTTCTTAAAGGTCTACATCTCTCAGGTTAAGGTTAGCTGGATCTCAGCCAGCACTAAAACATCAGTGTTTCTATAAGCAAAAAATTTAACAATAAAGTTATAAGGTAATTGACAAAGCAGAGAAAATGAAAAAAGTGCCTAACAGTACAAGTAATAAACTTCACTAATAAAAGACTTTTTTTGAAACAGTGTCTATGTCACCCTCGGTAGAGTGCCATGGCATCACAGCTTACAGCAACCTCTAACTCTTGGGCTTAAGCGATTCTCTTGCCTCATGCTCCGAAGTAGCTGGGGCTACAGGTGCCCACCACAACTCTGGCTATTTTTTTTGTTGTAGCTGTCATTGTGGTTTGGCAGGCCCCTGACAGCCCCAGTGTATGTGACCAGTGCCCTAGCAGCTGAGCTATAGATGCCAAGCCACTTTTTTTTTTCTTGAGACAGAGTCTCACTTTGTGGTCCCCAGTAGAGTGTTGGGGCGTCATAGCTGACAGAAACGTCTAACTCTCGGGCTCAAGCAATTCTCTTCTCTTAGCCTCCCAAGGAGCTGGGACTACAGGTACCCACCACTACGCCTGGCTATTTTTAGAGATGAGGTCTTGCTCTAGCTTAGGCTGGTCTCGTAAGCTCAGGTGATCCACCCACCTTGGCCTTCCAAAGTGCTGGATTAAAGGCATAAGCCACTACGCCCAGCCTAATAAAAGACTTTTAAATTCAAAAATTTAAAAGCATAAGGTTTTGGCTCGATGCTCACAGCACAGTGGTTACAGCACCAGCCACATATACCAAGACTGGCGGGTTCAAATCCAGCCCGGGCCAGCTTAAAAAAAAAAAAAAAAAAACACACACACACAATGACAACTGCAACAAATAATATCCAGGCATTGTAGTGAGCACTTGTAGCCCCAGCTACTTGAGAGGCTGAGGCAAGAGGATCTCTTCAACCCAAAAGTTGGAGGTTGCTGTGAACTGTTATGCCAAAGGCAGCAAGGCACTCTACCAAGGTGACATACTTAGACTGTCTCAAAAAAAAAAAAAAAAAGCATGTGGTTTTTCTCACTTACAAAAATTGTCAAAAACACTAAAAATCTTACAATGTTAATTGCTGGTACTGCATTTTCACAAGTTTCGGTTTGGGTCATTTGTAAACAAGAGACTCCCCCAAGCAAAGATACACAGACTGCACAGGATTTCAGAGTCTCCTCTGGACTGGTTTCCCATTAGGTTGTTTATCCCAGGATTTCCCTTTGCTATTCTCTGCCTTTCCCTTTCTATATAAGAAAACAATCACCTTAGTATTCCTCTTTCACAGTATGCCCCCTCATTTTGATGAGCATATTCCTTCAGTAGCTTCCTAAGAAAAGATGACTGAATATAATTTTTGGATATCTGGCATGCTCCCAAATGCCTTTATTTTGCCTTCACATCTTTCCTCAGAACTTGAGAGCATGCTCCACTATATTCTCCCTTCTGGTATTCTGTTAAGAAGTCAGTGCCATTTCTAATTTTTAATATGAAAATAATGAAAAGTATAACAAGTAAGTGGCAAGTCCCTCCTCTCTCCCACTGGGGGGTAACTGATTGCTTTCACTGTAGAACGTCTAGCAGGGTGACCTGGCTGTTTCATTGGGAGACTCCATGTATCAGTATTTATAAATGTTTTCTTTGGAACCATCCAATTTTTTTTACAGAAAAGATTTCTTTATAAAGAGGAAAAAACATAACTGGTTGCTAGTGTTCTTGGGTCTTAACAGTGCAAGGGGGCTTCAAGTTTCACCATTTAAGATGTAGCCAGTTCCCCCATTTTCAGATGGGCATTTCACCATCACCTTCTACAGTAGCATGTATCCCTGGGCCTGGAGCCAGTTTGGTTAACCTTCTCCACAAGATAAATCTTTACCTTTTTGTGAGAGTGAGAGAAGAACAGTCAGCTGCCAGACCAGAGTGAAGTGTATACAGAACAAATATTAAACCTCATATCTCACCTGTGCCACAGAGATAACTGGTCCCTTCAATCCCTGAGTCTTTCTAAAGATCTGTAATAGAACAGGCTGGAATCCTGCAAGGACATGGTATCCCCCTTTATATGTACATATACAATGCAGATTATTTATATTCTATTTTCTCTGATAAACTACTCCAACCCCCTTCCATCTTCCTGAAATTTTCTGAAATCGCTTAGTTGTCGTCTCCTTTCTGCTCTTGTAGATGTATGCTGTTTTTATCCCTTTACTTTCCTTGAAAGGGGTTTTGGAACACAGCAGAAACAAACATGTTTGTTCAGTTCCCCATGCTTAAAAGACGACACAGTTCTTGAACAACTTTAATCTGATGCTATTATATATCCTGGGGCACATTCAGATTTTTTGAAGCTTGGAGTTTACACAGTTTGGGGGCTCCACTTTAAGAATACAGAATTAGGCATGAGAACCATTACTCAATTTTTGTTTTCATTCAACAATCATTTGTTAACACCTACTCCATGCTGAGCTAGGCACAAAGAGAAACTAACATCTATCTGTCCCTGTCCTGGAGAGGGTCCATGTCTGTGACTGAGTCCATGCGTTCAACCTCTGTGTCCATGTGCCCATCCAGGCTCATGTATCCAGCATTGGAAGAGTCGGCCACAGGATACAGCTGCATGGTCAGCTCCCAGAGCTTGGTGAAGGCAGGCCTGCCACAGAGAAGATGTCTCTGACCTTTGTGAACGCTGACGTCATGGCCACGCTGCCACTACACAGCCACCACCACTATGCGAGCCCACCAATATTCAATTTACAGACAGGGTCTCACTCTTGCTCAGGCTGGTCTCTACTCCTGAGCTCAGGCCATCCAACCACTTTGGCCTCCCAAAAAGCTAGGATTACAGACAGGAGCCACTGAGCCCCACCTAATTTCATTATTCTTTAATTCACAAATATTTACTAAAGATATACTATGTATCCAATTGTTTGAGGTGCTATTTTGAATGTATCAAATGCCACTTCACTCTTCTTAAATTTAAAAGACTTTTTCCATTCCTCTTTACAAAATTCCCAAAGTCCAATTGTAGAAAAGCTCTATTAAATAGCTGGGCATTGTGGCAGGCGCCTGTAGTCCCAGCTACTTGGGAGGCTGAGGCAAGAGAATCGCTTAAGCCCAGGAGTTGGAGGTTGCTGTGAGCTGTGTGAGGCCACGGCACTCTACCGAGGGCCATAAAGTGAGACTCTGTCTCTACAAAAAAAAAAAAAAAAAAGAAAAAGAAAAGAAAAAAGCTCTATTAATCTTATTTATATTGTTGGATTAATATGATTTTGAATAATCTAGCCAATCAATAAATTTAAAGCCTGATGACACAATTATACAAAAGTAACAACAGAACTAATTAATATAGGCAACACTAACAAGTAAAAAGAACTTTTGTATCTGCTCCTACCACATGCAGCATTTAAAGCATTTACATAAGAAATCTTGTACTAGGGCGGCACCTGTGGCTCAGTGGGTAGGGCACCGGCACCATATACCGAGGGTGGCGGGTTCAAACCCAGCCCCAGCCAAACTGCAACAACAAAAAAATAGCCGAAATAGCCGGGCGTTGTGGCGGGCGCCTGTAGTCCCAGCTACTCGGGAGGCTGAGGCAAGAGAATCACTTAAGCCCAGGAGTTGGAGGTTGCTGTGAGCTGTGTGAGGCCACAGCACTCTACTGAGGGCCATAAAGTGAGACCCTGTCTCTACAAAAAAAAAAAAAAAAATAGCCGGGCGTTGTGGCAGACACCTGTAGTCCCAGCTACTTGGGAGGCTAAGGCAAGAGAATTGCCTAAGAACAGGTGTTAGAGGTTGCTGTGAGCTGAGTGACACCAAAGCACTCTACCGAGGGAGAAAAAGTATGACTCTGTCTCTACAAAAAAAAAAAAAAAAAAAACAAAGAAAGAAAGAAATCTTGTACCTTGTACTAAAGCATGGATTTTCTTTTTTTTTTTTTTTAATTTCTCACAACTCCTAGGTCACCCAAATCTTTGCACATAGAAGGCTATTTAAAAATTAGCTGCTGATTGGCTGGTTGATTGTGTAGTATAAGAAATCCTTTTTTTAAATGGCCAGGTGTTGTGCTGGGCGCCTGTAGTCCCAGCTACATGGGAGGCTGAGGCAAGAGAATCTCTTAAGCCCAGAGCTGGAGGTTGTTATGAGCTGTGATGCTACGGTACCCTACCCAGGGCAACGGCTTAAGGCTCTGTCTCAAAAAAAAAAAAAAAAAAAAATCCTTTTTGGGAGACAGAGTCTCATTTTGTCGCCTCGGTAGAGTGCCATTGCATCACAGCTCACAGCAACCTCCAGCTCTTGGGCTTAGGCGATTCTCTTTTCTCAGCCACCCGAGTAGCTGGGACTACAGGCGCCCACCACGCGCCTGGCTATTTTCTTTTTTTTTTTTTTTTTTTTGCAGTTTGACCAGGTCCAGGTTCAAACCCGCCACCCTTGGTATATGGGGCCAGCGCCCTACTCACTCAGAACCACAGGCGCTGCCCTAAAGCATGAATTTTCATTTGTAGCTTTCACATCTGGACCTTTCACAGTTTCTAATTCTTCAGTTCTAGTCTTCCGGGCTTCAGTTTTGCAGGCCTTTGCTCATTCTTGACATTTACCAGTGCAGAAATATCGCCATCTACTGGCAAAAGATGAAGTATTTTCAACAGATAGTGCTGGGAAATTTTAATACCTACTGTGGGGGCAGGAGGCCTCTACTCTTACTTCTCACATAATACTAAAGGATTAGCTTGAAAAGGATCACAGACTTAAATATAAGAGTTAGAATTATAAGTAGGCAGATGAAACACAGGAGAAAAATCTTTAGAACCACGTAGTCAGAAAAAGATTTCTTAAATAAGAGCCAAAAGAAAAAACTGATAAACTGGCCTAATCAACCCTCAGAATTTCTTCTTGGAGACATCATTAGGAAGGAAAAAGCTACAGGATAGGAGAAAGTATTTGTAAGACATATATCTGATAAAGAAATTGTATCCAGAATACATTAAGAATTCTCAAAACTCAAGAAAACAATCCAATTTTAAAACTATGAGTAAAAGATTTGAACAGACACTCAAAGACTACGTGAACAACAACAAATAAGCCCGTGAAGGAAGTGGAAATTAAAGTACAATTAAATATCTGTACATACCAATTAGAGTGGCTAAAATGAAAGACTATCAAGTGCTGGCTAGGACAGGGAGCAAATGGAACTCTACATTACTAGTGGAAGTATAAAACTACAACTTTTTAAAAGTTTAGCAGACATTTCAAAAGTTAAAACACACACTTGCAATATAACCCAACAATTCCACTCATTTACTCAAAGAAAAGAAAAACATGTTTACAAAGAGCCATGTACTCAAATGTTCATAGTAGCTTTATTCATAATAGCCAGAAACTAAAAACAAATGTGGGTATTTGTGAACAAATTGGTATGCACTGCAATATTCCTCAAGAATAAAAAGTACAGGATACCTAACATGGATAGAACTCAAAAGCATCATGCTAAACAAAAGAAGCCTGACACAGAAGACTACTGATTATATGATTTCATTTACACAAAATTCTACAAAAGACAAAATTATAGCCACAGAAAGCAGATCACTGGTTGACAAGTTCTGGGAATGGGAGAAGACAACTGGCTATGAGGAGCCATGAGGAAACCTTTAGGAAAGAAATGCCCTGGTGAATATATACAGCAATTCCTACCTAAAAATGAAACATCAAGACTTTTTTTTTTTTTTTTTTTTTAAGACAGAGTTTCACTTTGTTGCCCTCCACAGAGTGTCGGGGGCGCCTGTCTTAGCTCACAGCAACCTCAAACTCTTGGGCTCCAGCAATTCTCTTGCCTCAGCTTCCCAAGTAGCTGGGACTACATGTGCCCGCCACAATGCCCAGCTATTTTTTAGAAACAAGGTTTTGCTCTTACTCACTCTGGTCTTGAACCTGTGAACTCAAGCAATCCACCCACCTCAGACTCCCAAATGCTGGGATTACAGGCATGAGCCACCACACCTGGGGCGGCGCCTGTGGCTCAGTGAGTAGGGCACCGGCTCCATATGCCGAGGGTGGCGGGTTCAAACCCAGCCCTGGCCAAACTACAACAAAAAATAGCCAGGCGTTGTGGCGGGCGCCTGTAGTCCCAGCTGCTCGGGAGGCTGAGGCAAGAGAATCCCATAAGCCCAAGAGTTAGAGGTTGCTGTGAGCCGTGTGACGCCACGGCACTCTACCCGAGGGCAGTATAGTGAGACTCTGTCTCTACAAAAAAAAAAAAAAAAAAGACTTATTTTTAAATTTAAGCTTTATGCCAATTTTTAATGTAAAACAAAACAAAACCACCAAACTCTTGATATGTTTTGATGTTTCTTAATACAGTATCAAATGTGTTTTGTTACAAAAGAATCAGTGCCTTCAGAAGCCATTCTACAATAATAATCCTTACTTTGTTCAACTATTTGTACATTAGTGGGAAAATCTAAAAGTTAAGAAAAATTGTAAATCTTGATAATCAACTGTAAAAATCACCAGATACTGACTGAAACCGAGAAAACCAGCATCAAACAAAATATTAACAGGGTTAGTGTTCTAATTAAGCAAAAAAAATACATAACTGCATTCCAAAATACAATAACTAAAATGAGAAAACACAATGTAAATGCCACAAATATAAACTAGCTGCAACTAATTAAAACTCAAGAAGAAAATTATAAAACTATACTGAGAAATATGGGCCAAACCTTAAATAAATGTAAAAATATAGATAGCATAGTCCTAGGTAAGAAAACTATACTTAAATATCTCCTTTTCCTAAAAAATCCAATTTTAATAGTATACCAATGAAATTACTTTCAAAGATTAACAAGTTTAATGTTTATGTGGAAGAAAAAATAAATAGCAAAAAAGTTGTGGGTCCAATGAAAATATTAAACTAAATTATAAAGCAACAATTATGAAAAACAGTATGACAATGAACAAAGAGAGGGATCTGATCTTTGTACCTAATTTAACATAACCGAAAAGATTATCACATCACTCTGGAAAAGAAGAATTGGTCAATAAATAATAATGAGAGAACTAAATAGCAATTTGGAGGAAGTAGTTTGTTAAACCATTTTTTTAGAAAACACTAAAATAAAAGGTACTTATTTGCCAAGCTTCTTGAAGAAAAAGGCCTAAGTATACAAGTAATAGGAATAACCAATGAAAAGTTGGACAGATTTGATTCCCAAAATAACGTATTTCTGCATGTCCCAAATGATCCAAATTAAAAGACAAATAATAGACGATGGAAATGTTTGTAGCAAATATAACAACAGATTAATATATTTTTAAGTTATCAGGCAGATCAACAAGAAAAACACTGAGCTGGCCAACATGGCTATGCCTGAAATCCTAGCACTCTGGGTGGGAGGATCACTTGAGCTAGGCAGTTCAAGACAAGCCGGAGCAAAGTAAGACCCTATCACTACTAAAATTAGAAAAATTAGCCAGGTGTCAAGGCTACTCCTTGCTACACCCTTACTCCCAGCTACTGGGGGCTTAGGCGAGAGGACAGCTTGAGTCCAGGAGTCTGAGATTGCTGTAGGCTGAAGCCATGGTACACTGTCCCTGGCAACAGAGCAAGACTCTGTCTCAAAACAAACAAATTAATAAAAAAAAAAAACTAAAGTCCTAAAAGATAACTAGGACAAGGCCAAACAAGTCAACAAAAGGAAATGTAATTAGTCAACAGACAAGAAAATATTCAACTTCACAAGTGAATGTTTAAATAGTACCAGTATATTCCATGAAATTAGAAAAGAACTGAAAAAACAAGAGCCAATGCATGTAATAGAATAAGAAGGGATACTATTCTTCCCACCATCAGTAGATGAAGAGAAATTCATCTTCTGCTGCTGTAACTAGGCACATTTAAGGGGAAAAAATCCATCAAAAACCTTAAAAAGAGGCCAGTCGCGGTGGCTCACGCCTGTAATCCTAGCATTCTAGGAGGCTGAGTCAGGTGGATTGCCTGGCTCAGGAGTTCCAGACCAGCCTGAGCAAAATCTAGACCCTGTCTCTACTAAAATTAGAAAAACTGAGACAAGATGCTCACTTGAGCCCAAGAGTTGGAGGCTGCGTGAGCTATGTCGCCACAACAGGGCAACAGCTTGAGACTCTGCCTCAAAAAAAAAAAAAAAAACTTAAAAAGATCCACAGATTTGAACTCAGTAACACTTCTATGGGAACATCTTAAGAAAATATTCCGGGCAGCGTCTGTGGCTCAAAGCAGTAGGACGCAGGCCCCATATACTGGAGGTGGTGGATTCAAACCCGGCCCCAGCCAAAAAAAGAAAAGAAAATATTCCTTTAAGGCACAGCACCCATAGCTCAGTGGCTAGGGTGCTGGTCACATACACCAGGGCTGGCGGGTTCAAACCCTGCCCAGGCCTGCTAAACAACAATGACAACTACAACAAAAAAATAGCCAGGCATTGTGCTGGGTGCCTGTAGTCTCTGCTACTTGGGACGCTGAGGCAAGAGAATCGCTTAAGCCCAAGAGATTGAGGTTGCTGTTAGCTGTAACGCCATGGCACTCTACTAAGGGTGACATAGTGAGACTTTGTCTCAAAAGACACAAAAAAGAAAATATTCCTTTTGCTTTTTTAAATCAAGACTGTGCAACCTAGCAAGACACCCCATCTCTACAAAAAATGAAAAATAAAAACTCAGCCAGCCATAGTGGCACATGCTCATAGTACCCTGCTACTCAGGAAGCTGAGGCAGGAGGATCCTGAGCCCAGGAATTTGAGGTTACAGTGAGCTACAACTGAGCCACTGAACTCCAGCCTAGGTGATAGAGTAAGACCCTGTCTCTTTAAAAAAGTTATTTACCCCAAGGTTTGGAAATAAATGTAAAGCAAGAAAAAAATCTGAGCAATGGTTATGAATCCTCTTAACCGGTTATCCTAAACCAGTCTTTACAGCTCCATTCCAGTTTATCCTCCATATTGTTCCCAGATTGTTTCTGAAGAGCAAATAAGTATATCAAAACTTAAAATCTTTCAATGATTTCTACCATCTTAAAAAAAAAAATCCTGGCAAACTATAACAACGTCCTAACTAGGTTGGTCCTGTGTATAGCCTCACCTTCTGCCACTCAAACCCAGTGCATTAACCATAAAGAAAACATATATACTACAGCCCTAGTTCCTGAAGAACATTTTTAAAAAGAACACAGAACTACTTATATCTTTCCAACATTCAATAAAATGCCAAAAAGGTCTCAATCCATGGTGACACAAAGAACCTGCCTTCATGGAGCTTAAAACATATAAATAATAAATGCTTATCATTAAGTTAGGTCTGATACTAGAAGAGCCTTTTAACATTCACAAAGGACGCCTATAGTCCCAGCTACTCGGGAGGCTGAGGCAAGAGAATCGCCTAAGCCCAGGAGTTGGAGGTTGCTGTGAGCTGTGTGATGCCACAGCACTCCACCAAGGGTGATAAAGTGAGACTCTGACGCTACAAAAAAAAAAAAAAAAAAACATTCACAAAGGAGAGGCTAAATGGGTCAGGGAAAGTTCTAGGGGTAAGGGTAATCCTTGAGGTGAGTCTCAAAAAGATGAGCAAGGTTTGCTAGGCACAAGGGTAATTCCAAATGAATGGAATATATTTATTTTATTTCATCATAAAAATTCTGGGTGGTGCCTGTGGCTCAAGGAGTAGGGCGCCGGTCCCATATGCCAGAGGTGGCGGGTTCAAACCCAGCCCTGGCCAAAAACAAAAAAAAAAAAAAAAAAAATTCTAATAAGTTTGTAACAGGCAAGACATGATTGCAAGAGGGACTTTATCTAACAATTGCAATCAGTGTAACCTGGCTTATTGTACCCTCAATGAATCCCCAACAATAAAAAAAAAAAGTAAATAAAAAAATAAATAAATAAAAAATAAGTTTGTAACAGGCTTTCTATACAGACAACTTGGGTATGTACTTAATCCTTCCAAGCTTCAGTTTGTCCCACCTCACAGAGCTACTGTGAGAACTAAAAGTGATAACAGATGTAAACTCGACACAGTGTTTGGCGCTCAATGAGCATTCAATACATGTCAGTCTTATAGACACAGCATTGATTACAACAGTATATTTCAAAAGTCCAGCATTCTTAGAGAAAGTAATAGTAAACAAAAGTGAGGACAAAGAGAAAAACCAGTAAGAACAAAGTTAAGCAACCTATTACCACTTAGCCAGACTCAAAAAGTTTCTCTCTACAGGCCATAAAAATATCTTCGCACTGCATAGTACACCACCGCAACAATTTATTTGAAAAGAGAAGAACATACTACATCTTTAAGACTTATCTAAAACCGGGCAGCGCCTGTGGCTCAAGGAGTAGGGCACTGGTCCCATATGCTGGAGGTGGTGGGTTCAAACACAGCCCCAGCCAAAAAAAAACCACAAAAAAAAAAAAAAAAAGACTTATCTAAAACCAACTAAAATAAAAATCTTATGTGCTTAAGTGTGCCCCTTCATTTACCTTGAAAATTTAGTTATATGCGAAATATGCTAAATTATATGCTAGATAAATGAGATGCTAGTATGTTGTGATAGTAATAGCTCAACCAGTAAGAAAAAAGTAGAAACTATGATTAAAACACACACACATTGGGCAGCGCCTGTGGCTCAGTCGGTATGGCGCCGGCCCCATATACCGAGGGTGGTGGGTTCAAACCCGGCCCCGGCCAAACTGCAACCAAAAAATAGCCGGGCGTTGTGGCGGGCGCCTGTAGTCCCAGCTGCTCGGGAGGCTGAGGCAAGAGAATTGCTTAAGCCCAGGAGTTGGAGGTTGCTGTGAGCTGTGTGAGGCCACGGCACTCTACAGAGGGCCATAAAGTGAGACTCTGTCTCTACAAAAAAAAAAAAAAAAAAAACACACACACATTTTACTCACCATGAAAACCACACTACATCAAGCTCCTGGGTATATTCTACAGCCTGTCCTAGACTAGAAGAGAAAATTTAAGGCAAAAGGAAGGAGCTAAACCACATTGGCTCCCTCCTCAGAAACCAAGAAAATAAAACGAATTAGAGACATTCAAATCTCCAACAGCCCTAGAAAAAGTCATTGCAGTGTACAGTCACATTCATACTTAGAAATCTGTAGGATATAATCAGGTTGCAACTTTTTAAGCCTTGAACCAATAAAATATGCAGTGAAACATTATCAAGATACTAACATTTCTAAAATGAATTTAGTTTTCTGCTAAACAGTTTTAAAGCTGTTGCCCCAGCTGAAGTGCTGCAAACTATAACCTCCAACTCTTGGCCTCAAGCAATCCTCCCACCTCAGCCTCCTGAGTACTTGAGACTACAGGCATGTGCTAATTTTTCTTTTGCTTTTTTCTTTCTTTTTTTTTTTGTTAAAACATGATCCAGATATGTTTTACAGGCTGGTCTACAACTCTTGGCCTCAAGCAATCCTCCCACCTCAACCTCCTGAAGCAATGTTACAGCCAAGAGCCACCTTGCCAGCCCAATGTGAGATTTTTTAAGTTAAATTTCCTTACATTATAGACAAAGTTAACCACCTAAGTGTTTTGTAAATTAATAACATGGAGTATGTTAAATACAAAAACATTAAATTTACAAAAAAGTCTGAAATAAATGTTCTAGACAAGTAGTCTTATTTCTCCATACCTAAAATTTTTTAATATTAAAAATTACACTAAACTGGGTGGCGCCTGTGGCTCAGCGGGTAGGGCACCGGCCCCATATGCCGAGGGTGGCGGGTTCAAGCCCAGCCCCGGCCAAAACTGCAACAAAAAAATAGCCGGGCGTTGTGGCGGGCGCCTGTAGTCCCAGCTACTCGGGAGGCTGAGGCAAGAGAATCGCGTGAGCACAAGAGTTAGAGGTTGCTGTGAGCCGTGTGACGCCACGGCACTCTACCAAGGGCGGTACAGTGAGACACTGTCTCTACAAAAAAAAAAAAAAAAATTACACTAAACTGCTTTTTCCAGTCTTTGGAAAAAACAATACTAGTATAAACAATTACTCCAAAGTTTTAACTATAACCAAATATATTTTTCATCCAAGCCACTGTGAAAAATGCCTACACCACATAGTAATGTAAGTATAATGCTGTGCAAATTATATACTTTATAATTAATTTGCTCTGGAAATATTCATTGAAGTTAATAGCATTACCATACAACCCTTTTTTTTTTTTTTTTTTTTTTTTTGAGACAGAGCCTCAAGCTGTCGCCCTGGGTAGAGTGCCTGTAGCATCACAGCTCACAGCAACCTCCAACTCCTGGGCTCAAGCAATCCTCCTGCCTCTGCTTCCCAAGTAGCTGGGACTACAGGCGCCTGCCACAACGCCCGGCTATTTTTTGGTTGCAGCCATCATTGTTGTTTGGTGGCCCAGGCTGGATTCGAACCCACCAACTCAGGTGTATGTGGCTGGCACCTTAGCAGCTTGAGCCACAGGTGCCGAGCCCATACAACCCATTTTAATGATCAAGTGTTAATGTGTCATAAAGAACAACAGAAGTAACTTAATGGACCAATTCAGAGTTTAACCATCAATGGCAGGAGGAATCTCAATTTTGGAATAAAATTAGCCCTGCCTTCTTAGCATTAGCAAGTACCAGAGTTCACTGAATTGTGGTTTTAGGAATAATAGGTGGAAAAGTCAAATATCTGTTATGGGCAGAGATTTCATGGCTCAAATATTTCCTCTCCTTCAGTGAATGTGTGTGTGTGTGTCACCATGCAAGAACTGTTTACACTTTTCAGTAAAGGGGCAATTCTACATTAAGGATATAACTGAATAACTATAGTTCATAAAGGACCTTAGAATCAAAGGTACTCCCATAAATTTAAAATACTAATATGGTATTAACTTAAACAAAGAAAAGAACAACAATTTTAAAACAATCTTACAGCCCAAGCGTATTGTAAACCAAATAAAACATCACTGTGGGATAGGTCCTTCTTTTTTTCCCCAGTGATTTTTCCTCTATTAGGGAATCCGGATCTAAATGAACTGTTAAACACTTAGTCTAAAGGTATGCCAAACATTTCTTAAGGTCTTAACAAAGAATCAACTTTTTTTTAAAACAAAATGAGGCCTAGGTTAAATATTTTATTTGGCTTTTCAAGATGGACTGAGAAGTTGGGCACCAGCTCCAGACCAATTCCTGGACGCACATCAAACAGAGTCCTGTCATTTATCCAGTCAGTCAAAACAATCTTTTCCATCTAACCCTTTAATGTTTATGTCCTAAAAAGCTGCTAATTGAATCCAGCTCTTGAGATCTATTTGTTAAAACCTATACCATCTAATTTGTAAATGATGAACAAAAATGAAAAAAATATATGTTAACTTTCCTGGCAAAACAGAAGAGATTCTACCATATGTAACAAAAGGAGAGAGGATAGCGTTTTTAATATTTGTCAAATTTTAAGAGAAAACTATTCAGAGACAAATTCCCAATGGTTTTTAAAAATTGAGAATATCTCAAACTTTTTACAATTCAGGGATACAGAGTACTTAAAATTCCTCAGAAAAAAATCAAAAACAAAATAACTATAAATTTAGTTCAATGTTCCCTCTCCCCCTAAAAATACAAATGTAATCTTGTCTATCAAATTTTACTTACAAACTCTTATAAAGTATCATATGCAGTAAGGAAACCACAGACAAACACTTTAAAATCTATTGAGTCATACTAAAAACCTCAAAACTCATCTTATCTATAGAAAATCAGAATCCCTGTTTTCTCCCTCATTTTCTCTGTATGTATGTAGCCTAGGGAAGTAAACAGCCCATTTCTGGTGCATTTTACACACCTGGGATCACAGGTTCTTCCCGAGATCACTGATAGGGAGCAGACTCCAGACAGGACCAGCAACAAATAAGGGATCCCTTATAAAATTTTCCACTGACTCCCCCCAAAATAAGATACCGAATTGGGGGAAGAGGAAAGACGAGCATCCCCCAATACAGGTTTTCCATTAAGAACCACTCAGTTAATGATTCTTTGCGATTTTTCCCAGGGAAAGCAAAACTGCCGTGAAAGTAATACATTTTTAAACTTGCAGCCAATATATATTCAGCTAAATTCTCACATACCAAATTCACTGTAAGTTTCTACTCAGTTCAACCAAGGGACTGGGGTATGACACACAAACACTCAACTACAAAATTAGTCCATATAAATCTCAAAGTCCAACATCACTACAGTTGGTTAGGACACGTGCACACATACACACAAACCCTGTAAGGAAAATCAACTTTCTCACCACTCATCCTAATATAAACGTGGACAATTTATTAATGGTAAATGGTGAAACTAGCCTGATGACACCGATTTCAAAAACGCTTCTCAAACCAAATCTAAGTTTTCCTAAAATTGGAGCGACATATCTATATAAGAATACCAAAAATGGCACTGTAAGCAAAACGTACCTGTAACGTTAAAGATTTCGTGCACCTGGAATCATAAACACTTAGTAAGTAGTCTTCTATCTGGCAACCCCTCCGGACATTCTTTTCCATTTAGAAAAGGGAAGGAGGAGGGTGGGGAGAGTGAGAGAAAGTTCGCTTGAAAGTTTGTATGAGCACATACTTAGAAATGTACCAAAAAAAAAAAAAAAATGTGTGTTTAAAGCAGGTCAGGAGTTTAGAAGCAAGGACATAAGTTCCGCGGCCTACAAGGAACAACCCAAAACATGCTACCCTACAATCAAACACTTCCAAAACACAGCGTACAATGAGCCTGAGTCGTCGGATCAGGCAGACACACCGGAAAAAGTCAACCTCAGTCTCCTTTCCTCCCAAAGACGTGCTTTTAAAGTGTGTGGCACTGGCTGCTGTGGCCGGCAGCAGAGTAAGGGTTTTTGCACGCGGGCATAAGTGGGTGTACAAGTTAACAACCCGGGAACACACACATACACACCCTCCCGTTAAGCGCTCCATCTTTAAGGAGTGTTTACTGCGCGCAGTCAGCAACCGGATTCAATAATCCTCGCCACGCGAGCTCCTATCCCCTCCACTATCCCACCTGGGCAGCAGCCCAAAGGCTGCTCTCCGAGGCCCGGAGAGAGAGTCGGGCTCCTCCGCCAAGACTTTCAGACCTTAAATCCTCCTGCGATTCGAACCGGTATACTCCTCCCCTCCACAACAGACCCCCGAGTTACCTTTGGCTTTATTTAAAAGAATTTCCAAATCACAGAGAGTGGTTTTCCGATTGCTGTCCCTGAACTAGGCCTTCCCACGCGCCCGACCCCACCTCACTATTGGTCGCGACCCCGGCCCTTCCCAAGGCCACAGGCACCCCCCGCCCACTCGCCCACCCGCGGCTGCCCGGCCCGGCCCCGCCCGGCCCCCCTCACCTGTCAGACGCAGCTTGACGGGCCCGTTCCTCCGGCCTCCGGGGTTAGACATGTCCCCGGCAGCGGGGGCGGCGGGGGCGGCGGCGGCGGCGGCGGCGGGGCGGCGGGCCGGCGGGCGGGGCGGGGGCGACCGCGAGGCGCGGCAGAGTCACCACAGCGGCCGGGGCTGGGGCCCGAGCAGCCGGCGCCTCGGCCGCCACGGCCGGAGGGTCCCGGATGTGCCGAGCGTCGTCGCCATGAGCCGCGGAGGGAGCGGGACGCCGAGCTCCCCCCTCCTCCCACTTCTCTTTCCTCGGCCCGGGCCGCACAACAAAGCAGCAGCCGCGGCCGGTCGCGCCGCCTCCTCCCGCGCCCCCGACGCTTCCTCGCAGCCGCCGCGGCCTTTCCCTCCTCTCGGCTCGGTGAGGCCCGGGAGCCGACGGGGCTGGTCGGCTGAGGCGGGCGGTGCTCGGCGGCGCCGGAGCGGGACTCGGGATCAGCCGCTTCCTCCTCCACCCGCCCTCTTGTCTGAGGGACCCGGGTCCTGGGGCCGCTGCTGCCACTCGTCTGCTCCGGGGGGCGGGGAGGAGGCGGGAGGCGGGGCCGGCGGCCCGGGGCGGGGCCTACGGGCGCGCGCTGGGTGCCCGGGGCGCGGGGACTGAGGCCGGGCTCGGCTTGGGCGGCCGCGGTCCGGCAAGGTGTGCGAGGCACCTGGGGTCCCACCCGGAACTTGGGGCGGGGGCGGCGCGGCACCTGGAAGGCTTAGTGTTCTGCCCATTCAAGGGAAAGCTTTTGCCCATGCAGGACAGACTGCATTTATTAGACACCCAGTGCGTGCGGGGCGCTCTGAGAGGCAGTGGCGAGCAAGGTTAGAACCGAGCCCGCTGCCCTCTGGGAGTTCAGCGTCTTTGGGGCGAGGGAACAGACCGTATTCCCACACAGATGGTTCCAGCAAATCCCCTGGAGTGCTTTGCTGCTGGTATTGTAGTTGCTACCTCCATCCAGGACTCACCTGGTGAAGGAGATCAGGTTACCTACCTGCTCGGTCTCTCTTTTCAGCCATAGCTCAAGGACAGGGAGATGATAACTAACATTTTAAAGGATTACCAAGATAAGCCTTGGAGAGCAATGTATGAAAAGCTTTTCATACAGTACTGTAATTTCATGATTTCGGGAGGAGAAATAGAAAATGAAAAAATGTATAAGTGTAACCCACCCCTTGACCCCGTGATTGCGCTGATAGGAATTTATTCTTGACAAATAAGTGCAAAAGATGTTCTTTGCAAAGTTTGGTTAATAACAAAAGGGGATTAGAGAACAGCCTAATAGTGAATTATAATACATCAACCTCAGGGTTTTTTGTGCAAGCTATTTAAGTGGCAGTCATGAAGATGGAAGCTTATGTATAATGCAAAGTTGAAAAGCAGAATAAAAGTGTGTGTGTATATGCAAAAGTAGCACATTGTAAACTAACAGAATGATGGATTTTTGTGTGCTTTATTAATTTTGCTTAAGGCTGTTATACCGTGCAATTTTAAATGTTTAACGAAGCCTAATGTATTTTAATCCTAATTCAGTATCAATAGTTGCTTTTAAAACATCAGTGAAGTCACTTCATTCTCCAGAAAAAGTTACTTTCAAGAGCATTTCATCAGTGTGATATAGCTCTGCAATTATATAAAGAAGTTCTAAAAGTCAGACTTAAAATACCAGGGACAGTGCTAGAAATTCATTTAAAAATATTGAGGGCCTATTATGTGCAAAGCAATAGATGACGTCTTGTAGAAATGCTTCTTTGGGCGGGGCACAGTGGTTCACGCCTGTAATCCTAGCACTCTGGGAGGCTGAGGTGCAGGGATTGCCCTGAGCTCTCAGGTTGGAGACCAGCCTGAACAAGAGCGAGACCCCCGTCTCTAAAAATAAGCAGGCAGGCTCTGCGCCCCTAGCTCAGTGGTTAGGGCACGGGCCACATACACTGAGCCTGGTGGGTTTGATCTCGGACTTGGCCTGCTAAACAACAACAAAAATAGCCAGCATTGTGGTGGACACCTGTATTCCCAGCTACTTGGGAGGCCGAGGCAAGAGAATCACTTAAGCCTGAAAGTTGGAGGTTGCTGTGAGCTATGACGAGACAGCACTCTACCGAGGGAGACAAAGTGAGACTCTGTCTCAACAAACAAACGATAAAAAGAAATGCTTCTTTGTATCTACAGAAAATCTGAAGATACATGAATCAAATTTGAATAATAAGGTTGATCACAATTTAAAGGACTGGACAGTGACAAAAAAAACTTAGCAAACTATATGTACACTTTTGCATTATTCTTTTTTTTTTTTTTTTGCAGTTTTTGGCTGGGGCTGGATTTGAACCCACCACCTCCAGTATATTGGGCCAGCACCCTACTCCTTTGAGCTACAGGCATCGCCCGCCTTATTCTTATGGTACACACTTTGTTCCTAAGTACCAACTAACATAATTGGTAGGCTTGTATTAGGTAATAGAAATTAGGATTTCAGAACATAATGAGCCTGGGAGAGACTGCCTGTTGTGAAGTCAAAATGTAAGTGACAGCACAGAAAAATGTATACAGGCATAATATGCAGAGAAGGACTCTGTTTAGACTTGCCTGTGTATGAGTTTAAACTCTACTGTTTAAAACAAAGATTCATCCGTTCTGCACAGGAGCACAGGAAAAAAAAGGAAAAATAAAACAGGGGTGGGGGTGTTACAGTATGTGACACAGCTTTTGGGGCTGGGACACAATTATAATGGGGACTTTACCTAACAAATGCAATCAGTGTAACCTCGCTCTTTGTACCCTCAATGAATCCCCAACAATAAAAAAAAAAAAAAACGAAAGATACTTTAAAACCATTCACTATACTAGCAAGACCTTTTTTAAAGCTGAATATATTGATGCATATTTTCTTTACCATGTTAAATGTTATTTAACATTGAGTGTAAACATCTAGTAAAAATAAAATTAACTCTAGGTTTAAAATGAAGTAAAATAAGGCTAGGCGCTGGGAGGCCAAAGTGGGTGGATCACCTGAGTTCACAAGTTGGAGACCAGCCTGAGCCAGAACGAGACCTCATCTCTAAAAATAGGTGGGCACTGTGGCAGGCACCTGTAGTCCCAGCTACATGGGAGGCTGAGGCAAGAGAATCACTTGAGCTCAAGGTTTTGAGGTTGCTGTCAGCTATAACACCATGGCACTCTACCAAGGGCAACAAAGTGGGATTCTGTCTCAAAATAAATAAATAAAATAAGCAACAAATTAAAAAAGAAGAGAAGTCATAGGCAAGTTATTCTGAATGCATATCTCAGCTGAGTGGCTTCAACTAGTCCAGTCCTAGACTACAGAGTTCATTGAGCCAGAATCCTTAAAAAAAAAAAAAAAAGTTTGTATGTTCCTCCCCACTGCCCCACCCCACCCCGCCCTGGGGATTTTTTTAAACTGTACATTATAGTGAAAAGATGCAGCAAACTAGCAAATTGATAGTCAGAACTTGGGAAGGACAAAGAAGAAAATTAACTGAAGGTTGGCAGTCTTATATAATATCAATTATATGTCCATGTATAAAACTCCTTGAGGAAAGGAAAATAGCATTGGCCATTCTCTACATACACATCGAAATACTACAATGAGATTTGACCATTCAGCCAATATTTATTGTTCATTCAGCCAACATTTCTTGATTTATATGTATATCGGGCACTATACTAAGCCTTGAAGATACTAAGATGGAAAAAAGAAATAACGGTCAGTCTAGTAAAAGAGAATTTTTGGAAAGAAAGAAGGGACAGAGGGAGGGAGAAAGACTCATTAATTTAGGTTGAATTTAATTAATCATGCTTTTTAACCAATGGCTTCCTTCATCAATAGCTCCCAAACCTAGGTCACCTGCAGTTGAAAACACTGATTCCTAGTCCCATCCCAGACCTACTGTATCAGAATTTGCTGTGTTCAGGCTGAGTGGTATTTCTAAAAGCTCCACAGGAGACTCGGACCCACAGCCAAATTTAGGAATTGCTAACCAAGTGCTTCTCAAGCATCAGTCAGTCTCTATCAGAATTGCCCAGAAATCTAGTTAAACACAGATTGCTGTGTCCCACCCCAAGAGTTTCAGATGGAGTCAGTCTAGGGTGGGACTCTAGTATTTGTATTTCTATCTAGTTCCCAGGTGATGCTGTTCATTAGGGAATCACACTTGACTGTGCTATCTTAAATTACAGCATTAAGGAAAGCTAAACTTTCATTACATTAAATGTCAGCATCAGAGGCATCAAACTGCTTCATCATAGCAACACTTTTAGATATATTTTTGAGGGGAAAAAAAGAGCAATAACAATTCTTAAGGAATTGACCCTTTGCTTTCCTCCTAAAATAGAAATCTACTTGTAATGTAAATTGTGCCTGTAGTGTAGATGTCTTTGCTGGGTATGGGAATTGCAGAAACTCTTTTCAAAGCCTTTTTATTCCCTCATGACTTCTAATTTGCTCTCAGGAGAATTGTATGCATTTTATCAAATCATCTGTCTCAAGTATAGGTAACACCACCTATTTCATACCAATAAAATCAGTCTTTTTCCATAAACGCCGTTTAATAGCATCTTCCCATGAAAATGCTGTAATGGCAGTGCAATGAGTAAAACAGAATTTTTTTGAGCGAAAAGTTTTAAACTTTTCCATTAATATATTTTACTAATCACTTAAAGTAGTTATACTTTTTATGATGGTATCCTGGACCATCTGTGAAAATTTACGCATGGTTATAAGAATATTTCAGACCTTTTGTTTAAAACATTTTTCTGTTTTCCAGGGCTAATGTTAAATTTGATGTGACTTTGCAAGAAAATGCTTACCATCTGTGGTTGGTATTTTTCTTCTGCTCCAGCCATTAATATATTTTGTGCATAGAAAAATCTGTCTGAGGTAAGGTTATGCTAATAATGGTATTCCCACAAAGCTATTTTTGTAGTGTAAATTTCAAATCTAATATAGTTTATGTGGCATGGAAAAAGCAAACCTGGATGCTTACTGCTTAAAAGTCACCTTCCTTTTCTTTTTAAGATATCATGAATTTAACTTCATTTAACTGATAAAGCAGCCATGAGCAGCACCCCCACCCCCACATTCTGGCTGTTGTCAACCAGACCATCCCCATCTCCACTCTTTCCCTCCTCTGCATCTGCCTGTTTTAGCTCCTCAAGTTAGATTCACTAAAACCCCTCATGGGTAGCCCTGTCCTGACAGGGTTTAGGATTTTTTTTTTTTTTTTTTTTTTATCATCCCAGGTAGAGTGCTATGGTGTCATCATAGCTCACAACAATCTCAAACTCTTAGGCTGAAGCTGTCCTCCTGCCTCAGCCTCCTGAGTAGCTGGGACTACAGGTGCCTGCCATCACACCTGTCTAGTTTTTCTATTTTTAGTAAAGACTCAGTCTCACTCTTGCTCAGGCTAGTCTCAAACCCCTAAGCTCAGGTGATCTACCCACCTTGCCTCTCAGAGTTTAGGATTAAGTCACATTCCGAACAGTTCTCTACGACCCCTTCTCTGGCTCATTTCAGCAGCTCTGGTTCCCAGTGATGGAAGCTGGGGTCACATCCCCTACCTGTGTACCTGTGTCTCCACAGAGCCAGGCTCCTCCATGCCGCTTGCCTTTTGTACTCTGTCTTGGTGTAGTAAATAGTAGCCTCTACAACACCCCATCCCCTTCTGGAGATATCTCCCTGCACCTATAGCTCTGATACAGTGTCCTGGGCTCCATCCCCAGACATACCAATTCAGCAGGTTGGGATGGGGCCCATGAATGTGCGCTTCTAATGCTGCTGGTGCAGAGAACTCTCTTGGAGAACCACTGCCTTCCATCAGGGATGAGCCGGGGTAGCCATGTTTGTACCAGGTGAACTTGGCCTTACCTGATTGAGCCGAAGGAGGATGGCTGACCAAAATGTCAATCAGATTTTCTCTCCTTGGAACATGTGATAGGGACACTGAGCTAGACACGGGGAGCTAAGTCAAGAGGTCACAGAGTTAGTAGCTGCAGAAGCCAGCTTAAGGGCCACAGTGAGTGAGGTCCTTCCAAGTAGATGCATAAAAGAGGAAATGAGTCTATAGAAAGAGACTGACAAAGCAGACAGAGGGAAACTGAGGTCAATGTCAAACCTTTGCTTCCTAACTCTAAGGAGGGAGACAAAGAGAGTGGTTGACAGTTTCCCTGGCAATTCCCCTGGCCCACGTGTACTCAAACTTCACTTCCGAGGGCTCTCACTGTGGCATAACTGCCCTGCCCCTGACTTAAGCAAGTTTAGTGGGCTATTCCTTACAATCGCTTTGTCTCCATCTGTAGCCACCTTTTCCTCTTCAGGCCCGTGCTGAGCTCTTCTCCAAACACTTAACTGTCTGTCTTGCTCCTACCCATGTTTGTCTTCCCCAGAATGAGAGTCTCACCTGCAATCCAGCCTGTAGCTTGGATCCTACCACCAGGGGCCACACTTGGAGAATCTAGATGCAGGGATCTTCAAACTACGGCCCGCAGGCCACATGCGGCAGTGTGATTGTATTTGTTCCCGTTTTGTTTTTTTACTTCAAAGTAAGATATGTGCAGTGTGCATAGGAATTTGTTCATATTTTTTTAAAACTATAGTCCAGCCCTCCAACGATCTGAGGGACAGTGAACTGGCCCCCTGTTTAAAAAGTTTGAGGACCCCTGAAGAACAATCTAATACATATGGCTATTGTGCCCTTGAAATATGGCTAGTGATATGCTCCACGTGTAAAATACACATTGGATTCCAAAGGCTTGGGATGGGGCAAAAAGCAAAATATCCTATTATTATTTTCATATTGGTGACATGTTGAAATGATAATACTTTGGATATACTTGTATTGGATTAAAATACAGTATTAAAGTGAATGTCACCCATTTCTTTCTGCTTTTTTCAGTATGGCTACTAGAAAATTTGAAACTACAAATGTGACTTGTACTTTATGTCTGTTGGACAGTGGTGACCTAGAGGTAATGGCCATCCACCCATGTACCCCCAGAATATTTGCCACCTGCTGCATCCCCTCCACCCACAGTGGGCTCTGTGCTCTGCCCAGCATCACACTTTGCCTGCACCACTCTTTGGGCTTTACCTTACATGCCCAACACTCTAGCCAACTACTCTGGTTAGGTCAGTTCACCCTGGTGAGAGCAGAAAGATCTGAGTCAAGATCCTCTTTCAGCCCCCACCACAGCCACCTGGTTTTGCCTTAAATCTTTAAATTGATCGTCGTGCCCTGTGCCTAAGTCTTAAAACTAGACAGATCTGGTACAGCACATTCGTGTGCCCAGAAGACAGGTGGGCTTTGACTGCTGTGACGGATTGAATTGTATCCCTCAAAAAGATATGTTGAAGTCCTAACCCCGGGTAGTTCGAATGTAACCTTATTTGGAAATAGGGTCTTTGCAGATGTGATCAAGTTAAGGTGAGGCCTTGAGAGCAGGTGCTAATTCACTATGACTGGTATCCTTTTAAGAGGAGAAAATATCCATGTGAAGACAAAGAGGCACAGGAAGAATGTCCCCTGATGACAAGAGGCAGAGGTTGGCATGGTTCAGCTGCAAGCCAGAGACTAACCAACGCACACCAGCTACCACCAGAAGCCACGAAAAGGCTTGGAGGGAGCATGGCCCCTGCCAACATCTTGATTTTGGTTTTCTAGCCTTAAGAACTATGAGAGAATACATCTCTGTTGTTTTAAGCCACCCAATTTGTGATACTTTGTCCTGGGAGTCCTGGGAAACAACCTGTAAGTCCCTTTCAAACCTTATCACATATAATACAGGTAATGAGGCACATTGCATGGCTGATTTTCATTATTTGTTGCATTTACAATACTGTACTTTTTTAAAAAAAAAATAGAAAATCATGTAAATGTAGGCCATTTTTATGCACCCGTGTTCCAATGTCTTAAATATACAAACTAAACTGTTATATTGTGAATTCTGAGTTAAAAGAGAATGTAATTTGAAGAGATTGCATATTTTCCAAGGCCAATTTGGTGATTTAAGCATGGAAGTATTACAATTAAATGTTTGAAAAGTTATCTGTGCATGTTTTGCTGTAAGCTGATAGCATGAAGCAACACATCTTTTCAGGATGAGGTAGCAGCCTTGGCCCCGGGGGAGAGGGAGCGGGGCATCACCCGACTGCAACTACTCTGGACAACGGAACAACATGAATAGCCTCAGAAAAAGTCACATCCAACCACCTTCAAAATGCAATCTGTAGTAGCAACAACACGATTCTCTGAGGGCGGGATGGGAGGAGATGTGGAAATATTTGTACGATGCAGTCTTTATGGGTAATGCAGAGAATATGGGCCAGAATGAGATCAACGTGACTCGTAAGCCCATGGGTCGATGTCAAACCTTTGCTTAAAATCCTTCAGTGGCTGCTCATCGCCTTTAGGATCCAGTCCAAAGAGTTTTCATGGCATTTCTGGCATTGTCAGGCCCCTGCCTACCTCCTCACCCTCATTTCCTCCTTCTCTGCTCCTCCTGTGCCAAAGGATTCAAGGCTCTCATCTTTCAGGTTCCCATTATTCTATCCGGGTCAGTTTCCCCTCTCACCTTCAGACACTAAGCAGGCACCTGCTTTCTGATCTGTCTGCCCTATCACAAGGCGAAAGTATCCTAATATGAGTCTTTTAGATCACACAATTGACTACTTGATAAATAAATTCTATGTAAAAAATAAATAAATAAATTCTATTTTAGTATGAATGTATCTGTTAACACGGTGGTCCTCAACCTTCTGGGGGCCGGGGACTGGTTTCATGGAAGGCAGTTTTTCCACAGATGGTTTCCAGATGATTCAAGCACCTTACATTTACCTCAGATCATCAGCCAGTATATTCTCATAAGGAGCACACAACCTGGATCCCTCACATTTGCAGTTTACGGTAGGGTCCACAGACCTATGAAAATCTAATGCTGCTGGTAATGGGGAATGGCTGTAAATACAGATGAAGCTTCCCTCACTCACCTGCTGCTCCCATCCTGCTGAGCAGCCCAGTTCCTGACAGTACTGGTCCACAGCCCAGGGGTTAGGAGTCATAGTGTTAACAAATTACTTAGAGATTTGGGATTTTAATTAATTATAGATTATTAAATGGGGGAACTACCTAAAGTCATCTACCACGTTCACCTCCCTATTAGGAGCATCCAACCTTTTTTTTTCCTCTGCTGCACATTGGAAGAATAAGAGTTGCCTTGGGCCACACATTAAACACACACTAAAGAGGTCTGTACACACTTTTCATGACATTCAACACCTCAGATAAGCAAAAAAAAGTCCTCACAAAATCAGCATGTGGCCCATGGGCCACAAGTTGAACACCCTTGCTCTAGATCAGCGGTTCTCAACCTGTGGGTCACGACCCCTTTGGACTGTATTCAAGGGTTGCAGCATTAGGAAGGTTGAGAACCACTGCTCCAGATGAAGAAAATTAGGCTATTTTCTGACTTCTTAACAGTCATATGCTCCCTGTAGTGTGTATACTACTGATCATCACAGACTCCGCCAATAAAGTCAATTATTGGAATGCATTGGAATGTATCCTCTTCATTATTATGGTCTTTAAGGTAGCACCCCCAAAACACCAGATCGAAATTCTAGGGCCTGAGTGCATTAAAGGGGGGTGAGAGGCCAGGAATATTCCATTAACTGATATCCTTCCTCATATAAGGAAACATCAGGAGTTAAGTAAGAAGCACACTCCTCCTGCTATTCATTAAGAGCAGATGCAATGGTTGAAGATCACCATAAAGCAATGTCATTTTGTATTTTACAGATGATGACAGAGAAGAATGTATGATTACCCCCATTTTCTTGGAAAGCTGATACAATAACTTTGGAAATATTTATGGAGCAAGAAGAGTCCTTTACCTACGGAGATGCATAAACATCATGGGACTAGAATTTCTAAATAATTGTTTTTGATATAAGACTCTCAGTGGCCATTTCTTTCTAAAGACTTGTTATTATAGGTTTTACCTACCCATTGAAGTGCTTTTAACCTTACCAGAAAGACATTTACAAATAAATATCAAAAATTTACAAATAAATATCAGTTGGATCCATGGAATGCTACTCAGAAGGCTCAGGTAGGAGGAGTATTTGAGCCCAGGAGTTTCAGGCCAAGCTGGACAATATTGTAGGATCCTGCCTTAAAAAAAAAAAACAAAAAACCTACATGTTATACCTTGTAATCCTATTCTTAGGAATCTAAAGAAATAATGAGAGGTAAGTTAAATACATATATAAGGATATTCATCCTAACACTATTTACAAGAACAAAGAAAAGCATATTAAATGTACAAAAGGAGATTGGTTTTAAAATATATAGTATATTCTTATGGTAAATTATTGCACAGTCACTGAAAATCATGTTCCCAAAGACTTCATCTTTTCTTCAGATTTTTTTTTTTTTTTTAAGACAGAGTCTTGTGTTGTTGTCCATAGAGTACTGTTGTATCACAGCTCACAGCAACCTCAAACTCTTGGGCTTAAGTGATTCTCTTGCCTCAGCCTCCCAAGTCCAAGTAGCTGGGACTACAGGCACCTGCCACAACGCCTGGCTATTTTTTATTATTTTATTTTATTTATTTATTTTTTACAGACAGAGTCTCACTTTATCACCCTCAGTAGAGTGCTGTGGCATCACAGCTTAGCATCACAGCTCATAGCAACCTCCAACTCCTGGGCTTAGGCGATTCTCTTGCCTCAGCCTCCTTAATAGCTGGGACTACAGGCGCCAGCCACAACACCTGGCTATTTTTTTGTGTTGCAGTTTGACCAGGGCTGGGTTTGAACCCACCACCCTCGGTATAAGCAGCTGGCGCCCTACCCACTGAGCCACAGGTGCTGCCCATGACTATTTTTTAGAGATGAGATCTTGCTCTGGCTCAGGCTGGTCTCAAACCTGTGAGCTCAGGCAATCCACCTGCCTTGGCCTCCAAAGTGCTAGGATTACAGGCGTGAGCCACAGAGCCCAGCCTCAGATATTTTTATATTAAAAAAAAGGAAGAAGGCGAGGCAGCGCTCGCAGCTCAGTGGGTGGGGCCCTGGCCACATACAGCCTGGGCCAAATGAACAACAATGACAACTGCAACAACAACAACAAAAAACAGCTGGGCATTGTGGCAGGTGCCTGTGGTCCCAGCTACTTGGGAGGCTGAGGCAAGGGAATCGCTTAAGCCCATGAGTTTCAGGTTGCTGTGGGCTGTGATGCTACAGCACTCTACCACGGGTGACATAGTAAAAGTCTCTCAAAAAAAAAAAAAAAGGAAGAAGAAGAAAATTCTATTCCCTTTCTCTCTCCCCACTAAAGGGAGCGATCGTCATGAATTTGACATGTATTCTTTCCGTACAGGCTTTTATACTTCATTTATTTAGTTACATAAAAGAATGTTCATAACATAAACAAATTTGTTAAAAGCAGAAAACAAAAATATATGTGAGGAATATTCCCATTCCCAATTGTTAAATAAATACACATTTACTCATTCAAAATGATATTTACTGGGCGGCGCCTGTGGCTCAAGGAGTGGGGCGCCGGTCCCATATGCTGGAGGTGGCAGGTTGAAACCTAGCCCCAGCCAAAAACCACACACACAAAAAAAAATGATATTTACTAGGACTATACTAGTGTTGAGCACTGTTCTTAGGGCATATATAAGAAGAAGACAGATAACCAAAATAAAGTATAAAAAGCCAACAAGGGAATTATCCATTGCTTTCTAGAGAGCATTTTCATTGCTGAGGTCATCAATCACAGTGCTGCTCCAGCTTTACTGAAAATGTGTGAGACAAAGATCTTAATGCTTTCCCCCTGGCCCTGGACTGAGAAGGGCAGGCACTGGTGGGCCATACTGTGACCCTCAGTGGCAGACACTGTCTGAGACTGGAGTCAATACAGAAGAAGGACCATGAGATGGAGAGACTGAAATCCGATCTTGATTATCTCATAAGAGGCCGTGGATCTAGTCATTCCTAAAGCTGTCGCCTAGTATGGGTCAGGTTTTCAGTCATTTGCCCCAAAGTTCTAACTAATACATCTGATAAAGCAAAATCACTGGGGTAGAAGCTGCGATCTGCATTGTTAACTAGGTCACCTGTGTGAATCTTCATTGAGGGGATGAAGAATTCACTCCAGAACAGGGGCTGGCAAACCTTTTCTATAAAGGGTCACATAATAAAAACTTTAGGCCTGTAGACCAAGAGGGCTTCACAGCAACTACTCAATGAGGGCATTGTAATGCAAACACAGCCGTAGATGAATGAGTGTGACTGTGTTCTAATAAAACTTTATTTACAAAAGCAGACAATGGGATAGATTTGGCTCACTGGCTGTAGTGCCAAGCCCTGCTCTAGAACTAGAGCTGTGAGTAAAGAGAAAAGTACCTAACCTGGGCAGGAGGAGCCAGGAAAGTACTTTTCCAAGATCTGTGACATCTGAAACTATTTACCAGTTGAAGGAAAGAAACCAGTATAATCAATCATAAGAGAAGCTAATGTTTATTGAGGGCTTACTATGTGCTAGATGCTATGCCAAGGGATACATTAATATCATATTGGATGTTTTGCTTAGCAAGGAACAGAAACCTTGATCTGAAGAGGCTTAAGTAATAAAGAAGACTTATTATCTTACATAACAACTAGTTTTAAGAATAGGGATGATTCCCTGGTTGGAGTTTCGGTGGTTTAGTGATTTGCTCAAGCACACAGCTTCTTTCCACCTCATGTCCCTGCCTTTCTCAAGGCTTTGGCTTTGTCCTGAAATGACTCCCGTCATGACCACAAACTGCTGGTGACAGTTCCAAGCCTCACATCCAGACCAAACAATCTTCAGAAGAAGAAAAAGGCCATCTCTTCCTCTGTCTTAGGAGCAAAGAAAACCTTCCATAGAAGCTCCTCCACACCGGCAGGTTTCCTTTCATGTCCCAATGGTCAGAATCTGACCACATGCTCAGTCTTGAACTACTGGAAAAGAGAATGGAATTTCTTTTCTTTTCTTTTTTTTTTTTTGCAGTTTTTGGCCAGGGCTGGGTTTGAACCCACCACCTCTGACATATGGGGCTGGTGCCCTACTCCTTTGAGCCACAGGCACCGCCCAGAGAATGGAATTTCTAAGATGAATTGGGACTAATCAGGACTCACCTCCTGGTGTTTGCTGTGTAGAGCAGGTGTCCTCAAACTTTTTAAACAGGGGGCCAATTCACTGTCCCTCAGACCATTGGAGGGCCGGACTACAGTTTAAAAAAAACAAACTATGAACAAATTCCTATGCACACTGCCCATACCTTATTTTGAAGTAAAAAACAAAACAAGAACAAATACAATGCACACCGCCTCATGTGGCCCGCGGGCCGCAGTTTGAGGACGCCTGGTGTAGAGGACGGAGAGGATCCATGGGCGTGGGTGTAGATATTTGGATACTTAAATGAAATCCGGCTCTGTTAGGAAGAAAGTGAGGGGGCCACAAACGTTATGGATAAGCAACCACAAGTGATATGTAGGTCACTACGAAAGTTTTGAAACAGACTATGTTATGGTCCATTATTTCACTTCCAAAAAACACTGTGTCAACAGCATCCTTTCTTTTTTTTTTTTGGTAGAGATAGAGTCTTACTGTACCGCCCTCCAGTAGAGTGCTATGGCGTCACAGCTCACAGCAACCTCCAACTCTTAGGCTTACGCAATTCTCTTGCCTCAGCCTCCCAAGCAGCTGGGACTACAGGCGCCTGCCACAACGCCCAGCTATTTTTTTTGTTGTTGTTGTTGTTGCAGTTTGGCTGGGGCTGGGTTTGAACCCACCACCTTCGGCATATGGGGCCGGCGCCCTACTCACTGAGCCACAGGCGCCGCCCAACAGCATCCTTTCTGATTCACCTGCGCGTATTTAAACTTGCTTAGCTTATTGGTGTTGCTGGGAGGGTTTTGTTAGTTTCCATCTGCACACATTTTACATTTCTTGATTATTGTGCATCTCATAACTTTTGTAATGACCCGTGTATTATTTTCCATGATTCACAAGTGAAAAAATAAAGTTTAGAGTGGAGAAAGGGACTTGCTCAAGATCACAAAGCTAATAAGTGGAAGGGCCTGGATTCAGCCCCAGATCTGTGACTACCATGCCCAAGCCCTCACTAACGTACTACAGCGGGGAAACTCAGAATGTTAGGGAAGAATAGAATAGCTCCAAAGTTTACCTTAAAATCAAGAAGTAAGATTGAACCAGTTTGCTCATAACAAACAAGCCCATAATGCAGTAAGTAAAACCACAATAATTTACTTAGCTCATAATTACATGGGTCAGCAATTTAGGCCAGGCTTCTTGCCTCAGCTGGACTTGCTCATGCATCTTTGGTCAGCTGGCAGGTCAACTGAGCACTGGCTGGCCAAAGGTGGCAGGTGGGATTATTTGACTTTGCTCCACATCCCCCAGCAGGCTAGAAAGAACTCACCCGCATGGAGGCTGGGCAGGGTGCCAAGAAGGAGAACAGAAATATGTCAGCCTCTTGAGGCCTAGCTCAGATCTAGGAAAAATTACTTTTGAATAGAAACCAAACTGAAAAAGGATTTTTCTTTTCTCATTCCACAGAAAGACTGATGTAACATAATTAAAGTGTTCGAATCCTTTGTTTTCAGCTTAAAGTGTGTTCAATAGGTTAGTCTAAGTCATGGCCAATATCTCTTAGACGCCTCAAGGATAAATACTTTTAATCAGAGCTGGCAGATGAGCCCAAGAAGTAAGACGTGGATTGTGTACAGAGTTAGAAAATAACACCATAGTCAATAGACTGAGGCTGGGATAAGGCCTCACGAGCAGCGCATCTGAAAACCAAACATTTAAACCCAAGGCAAAATTCCAGCAGCCTATTTTTGTCCCCCTCCCAACACATATACCACATGGTAATCAAAAGACCAGAGCCATATTTTCTACTGTGCTGGTAAAGTAGATACAAGCTATATATTCATTCAATGAATATATATTACACCACACCTGTCAAACTTGAAATGAATGGAATGTTCTTAATTTTCAAGATGCTGCCTTTGACAATATCCTTCAGAATGACCTATCATCTCTTTATAGGGACCAAAGGGGGTTCCCCTCACTAACATACAAAATTCTTAAAACATTGTAGTCTAATCCATCTGAAAAGATCGATACAGTAGAACCTCTGTAGGTTGACCACCCAAGGAACTGCAACCAACTGGTCCATATACCAAGGTGGTCAACTTAAGGAACTAGGCCTGCTGTAGTGACCCATACATGTGGTATATGTCTGGTCTATGAAATGGAGGTCAACTGAAGGAGATGGTCAATGTAGGGAGGTGGTCACCTGTGGAGGTTCTACCGTATATCATTTTTTTCTGAATTCATCTGAACTCATGCACTGCTATCATTTACAGTATAAACCTATAATTATATGTAGGCATTTAAAACATTCTGGAGTTCATTTCTAAGTGAGCCCAAGGTGTATTTCATCATATGAACCCATTCAGAAATGTACAGTCTTTAGGTATGAACTTACACAGCATGAAGCTTGGCCCATTAGCATTTCTGAAAATGGAATTGAGCTCATGTGAATTCTCATGAAAAAGGATTGCCAAAACAAGCAACTCTCTCTAAATACAGGTGAAATAATATTCTTACAGAGTAAATCCTCACAATGTGAAAATACACCAAGCAAGTTTACTAAACGTTCTCTGAAATCGTTTTCTATAGAACTGAAGCCATGAAAAGCAATTCAGCCAGTCAAGACTACGGAGGGGATGGTCTCCTGTGGAGCTGTTCAGGAGACCTGAGAGGATGCTGAGCAAGCTGTGAGCGCCCCCAGCAGAGTAGCCTGGAATGAGGTGCACTGTTGGCTTCCATCATCTCAGTTTCTTCCAGGGGAGAAGCATGATATAGAAAACATTCATGAATATGAATGTAAAAAATACATAAGAGGTAAAAATATAGAAAATAAAATGGAGCTATCTGCTGCATTATTTAACGCTCATTGTGAATTTTCTTGTTGACAATAGCAACTTCTTTTTTATTTTATTTCTTTCTTTATTTATTTAGAAACACAGTCTCACTCTGTAACCTTGAGAAGATCCTGTGGCATCATAACTTACAGCAATCTCAAACTCCTGGGCTCGAGCAGTCCTCTTGCCTCAGTCTCCCAAGTAGCTGGGAGCATAGGTATGAGCCACTGTGTCCAGCTGGTTTTCTATTTTTAGTAGAGATGCGGTCTTGCTCTTGCTTTTGCTCAGGCTGGTCTTGAACTTCTGAGCTCAAGCAGTCTACCTGCCTCTGCCTCCGAGAGTGCTAGGATTACAGGCATGAGCTGCTGCATCCAGCCAACAATAACAATTTCTAATGTACGGTTTGAGACTATACGATTATAGCTAAGCAATCTATAATATATTCAATTTATAGAATATCATGTTACCTTTAAAAACACCAAATGGGTAAACTATATTAATATATTGAAATGTATATAAAGTTGAATTTTAAAGTAAAGTTAAATTTTAAAAATGTTAAGAGCATTAAGTTAGGCATTATCAAATAGCAACTTTTTTTTTGGAGACAGAGCCTCAAGCTGTCACCCTAGGTAGAGTGCCGTGGTGTCACAGGTCACAGCAACCTCCAACTCCTGGGCTTAAGCGATTCTCTTGCCTCAGCCTCCCAAGTAGCTGGGACTACAGGCGCCTGTCACAATGCCCAGCTATTTTTTGGTGTAGTTGTCATTGTTTGGCAGGCCTAGGCTGGATTCAAACCCACCAGCTCTAGTGTATGTGGCTGGTGCCTTAGCCGCTTGAGCTACAGGCGCCACCTCAAATAGCAATTTTTTTTATTTTTACATATACATGTGTTTATTAGGTTTCCATTATTTGCCTTCACAAAATTTAAAAGGCTTAAATTTTAATAACAATAACAATGTTTAAAATAAGGACTAGAAACAAAAAACCCATAAAGAACGAACGAAAATAAATACATTCAGAAAAGGAATCAGACAATTGCTACATTGAAATATTAAGCAATAATAATAATGCAAAGAAAGTAACATTCACATTGTCAAATATGAGTATATCTATTATAGAATGCTTTGACTCTGAGATTCAGTATGGAGTCATCAGTTAACTTCTTTTTTTTGAAGTCTCAAAAAATAGACAACTAATATTTATAAATAAAAGTAAAAGATAATTTCAAAAAACAGATCGTGCCAAATCTTATAGACAATAGAAAAAGAAGAAATACTTCAAAATCATTCTACTTGATCTAGGTACACCTGATATCAAAATTGGAGAAAATATATTATTATAAAGGGGAAATTACAAACATGTCACTTATAAATGAGGATGCAATATCCTAAACAACATATTAACAAGTGGAATTAAAAATTAATGTTTAGGTAATGTACTTTGGTCAAAATTAAATCCAATTTACGTGAGAATTAGTCACTATTTTCTTTTTCTTTTTTTTCTTCTTTTCCTTTTATTTATTTATTTATTTATTTATTTGCAGTTTTTGGCCAGGGCCAGGTTTGAACCCGCTACCTCCAGTATATGGGGCTGGCACTCTACTCCTTTGAGCCACAGGCGCCACCCTCAAATAGCAATTATTAGCAACAGAAGTTAAGAAAATGTGACCAAGCGGGAGATTCTGTTTTGAGTATAAAGTTTGTATTCCAGCAAGAAACAAATTATCTTAATATTGAACCATAGAGGATTAAATAGATAATGGTACATTCATACTGTAGAATACATGTAGCCATTAAAATAATACTGTAAAAATATATTTATTCAATTAATGTATAAATATATATCATATAGGATACAAAAATATTAAATATTTATATTTCTTGACATAGGAAAAATGCTTCCAAGTGCTGTCAAGTGAAAAAACCTTTATAATGTAGTATGACCATATACATTCATTTATTTTTTTAATATTCATTTCATATCAGAAAAATATAGTATATATGCAGACGTAAGCACCTTCAAGGAGTCACATCAAAAAGTAACTAGAAGTTCTTTCAAGACACCGGGACCACAGGGATTTCTATTTGTATTTTTTACTTTTTTCTACAATGAACATCTATTTAACACAGTTAAAACACTGGGTTTTAGGGTGACACCTGTGGCTCAGCAGCTAAGGCGCCGGACCCATATACCAAGGGTGGCAGGTTCAAACCTGGCCCCAGCCAAACTGCAACAAAAAAATAGCCGGGCATTGCGCCTGTGGTCCCAGCTACTCGGGAGGCTGAGGCAGGAGAATCACCTAAGCCCAAGAGCTGGAGGTTGCTGTGAGCTGTGACACCACAGCACTCTACCAAGGGCGACAAAGTGAGACTCTGTCTCTAAATAAATAAATAAAAACGCTGGGTTATTGCAAGATAAAATATACAAATAAAAAATAAAAGAAATATACCAAATGTCAACAGTGGTTGCCCTAGATGATGGCATCATAAGGCATTTTCATTTTCCTCTTTAATGTTTTCTGAGTTTTCCACAAAGAGCTTACACATATTAGAATTATATTGCTAATACATACTATTTCACCCCATGTTGGATAAATGGACAGAGGAAGAAGAATGGTTGCTTAGAAGACTCACCTAAAAAAACTAAACATAGGGCGGCGCCTGTGGCTCAGTCGGTAAGGTGCTGGCCCCATATACCGAGGGTGGCGGGTTCAAACCCAGCCCCAGCCGAACTGCAACCAAAAAATAGCCGGGCGTTGTGGCGGGCGCCTGTAGTCCCAGCTACTCGGGAGGCTGAGGCAAGAGAATCGCTTAAGCCCAGGAGTTGGAGGTTGCTGTGAGCTGTGTGAGGCCACGGCACTCTACCGAGGGCCATAAAGTGAGACTCTGTCTCTACCAAAAAAAAAAAAAAAACTAAACATAAAAACTTCTGCATTATCATCAACTGCTGTGGAGTCTTTCCTCAGAAATGTTTGATTGTCGATGGGCATGGTGGCTCCCGCCTGTAATCCTAGCACCCTAGGAGGCCGAAGTGGGAGGATTGCTTGACACCGAGTTTGAAACCAGTCTGAGCAAAGCGAAGTCCCCGTCTCTACTAAAAATAGAAAAAATTATCGAGGGAGCAGTGGTGCGTGGAGGCCGAGGCAGGAAATCACTTGAGCCGGAGAGTTTGAGGTTGCTGTGAGTTGGGCTGATGCCAGGACACTCTACCCTGGTTGACAGACCAAGACTCTGTCTCAAAAAGAAAGAGAGAGAGAGGGAAGGAGGAAGGAAGAGGGAAGGAAGAGAGAGAGCACGAAATGTCTGATTGTCAGCAGCAGGATTCCTAAATGAAGCGAGATAAAGGTGTAATTTGCAAGTACCAATTACACTTTCATATTGATCCAAATGGTGAAGGGGTTCCTTAACTCAACACCGCCCCCTTCCCGTGGCCACAGCACCTCCCTCACTATCAGGAACAGCCCCAAGCCCAATTTCCTCACTATCAGGAAAACTGGGGCTTAACCCAGGTCCCTGGGTTTCTGGATCCAAAGAATTGACTGCACAAGTAAGAAGGGAGATGTGAGTCAACCATGGCCCTTATGCAAACGACTTCAGGCCTTTAGTTGGACAATGGGCTCAGTATGAGTCATTCGAGTTTTGTGGGCTCATATCTGAAATCACAGTGGAATTCCACTGAGGACGAAGGATGGTGTCCTGCCACTAATGGTCCGACAGCACACACTACCAGCAATGCTTTCAGTTTAGGGTGCTAGACTGTGAAAGGGACAGGGGGCAGAGGAATCCGAATGCTGATTCCATGAGGAACGTTTGGAGAATTTGAGAAAGAAAATTTCAGAGAACCTAACAGCTGCCTTAGTAGCCAATAAGCTATCAAGTTCAGCTGAATGAAACTTGTTCCAAAAGGTTCTGCAGGGAGGAGCCGGAACCAGTCTGGTGGGGCTGGGATTGGAATTACATTGAGACAGGACTTGAGTTAGAAGATACGCTAACCTTGAACCTGCTCCTGGAAGAATGGGGCAGAATCACAGCACAGACTTCAGGGGAAGCACATTAGAAAAGTGCTAGATCTCAGGCCCCAGCTCAGACCCACAGAATCAAAGGAGACTACTCTGTATGACACTATAGAATGACACTATATATATGACACATGCCATTGTACATCTGTCCAAGCCCACAGAATGTACAACACCAAGGGTGAACCTGAATGCAAATCTGAACTTTGGGTGATAATGAGGTATCAATGTTGGTTCATCAATAGGAATAAACGTGTCACACTAGAGGGGGGTGTTGATGGTGGGGATGCTGTGCCGGTGGTGGGGCAGGAAAGATATGGAAGTCCCTGTACCTGCTGCTCGAATTTGCTGTGAACCTAAAACTGCCCTAAGGAAAAAAAATATTTTTAAAAAACAACAAAAAAGATGCTCAGGTAACTCAAATGCACATTCAGCTTGGGTGGGAGATGGAGGGCAGTGGCCTGCACTTCTTGCCTGGGAGGGAACGAATCCCCTGTTGTTCTGGAGAGAAATCCAGGGCTGGGCCACCCTCATTCAGGAGAGTTGAGCACTCAAAAATTGGAAGACCCCAGCGGGCACGGTGGCTTACTCCTGTAATCCTAGCACTCTCGGAGACCAAGGCAGGTGGATCACCAGTTTGAGACCAGCCTGAGCTATAGCAAAACGCTGTCTTTAAAAATAGCTGGGCTCTGTGGCGGTCACCTGTAGTCCCAGCTACTTGGGAGGCTGAGGCAAGAGAATCACTTGAGCCCAAGAGTTTGCGGTTGCTGTTAGCTGTGATGCCATGGCACTCTACCAAGGGTGACAAAGTGAGACTCCATCTTAAGAAAAAAAGCAGAGTTTGAATTTGAAAATTAGAAAGAAAATTATCTGAACTACAGCCAATTTTTAATTATAGAAATAATAAATGTTCAATGTAGACAATTTGGAAAATAGGGCCAGGAGAGGTGGCTCATGCCTATAATCCTAGAACTCTGGGAGGCCGAGGTAGGTGGATTGCTTGAGTTCACACGTTCTAGACCAGCCTGAGCAAAAGTGAGACACACACACACACATCCATCTCTACTAAAAATAGAAAAACTGGCTCGGTGCCTATAGCTCAAGAAGCTAAGGTGCGGGAGGCGCCTGTGGCTCAGTGAGTAGGGCGCCGGCCCCATATGCCGAGGGTGGCGGGTTCAAACCCAGCCCCGGCCAAACTGCAACAAAAAAATAGCCGGGTGCTGTGGCGGGCACCTGTAGTCCCAGCTACTTGGGAGGCTGAGGCAAGAGAATCGCTTAAGCCCAGGAGTTGGAGGTTGCTGTGAGCTGTGTGATGCCACGGCACTCTACCAAGGGGCATAAAGTGAGACTCTGTCTCTACAAAAAAAAAAAAAGAAGCTAAGGTGCCAGCCACATACACCAGAGCTGGCAGGTTCAAATCCAGCCTGGGCCTGCCAAACAACAATGACAACTACAACCAAAAAATAGCCGGGCGTTTTGGTGGGCACCTGTAGTCCCAGCTACATGGGAGGCAAGAGAATCACTTAAACCCAGGAGTTGGAGGTTGCTGTGAGCTGTGACGCCATAACACTCCACCCAGGGCAACACCTTGAGGCTCTGTCTCAAAAAAAAAAAAATAAATAAATAAATAAAAATTAAAAAGTAGAAAAACCAGGGTGGCACCTGTAGCTCAAGGAGTAGGGCGCCAGACCCATATACCGGGAGTGGCAGGTTCAAGCCCGACCCCATCCAAAACTGCCAAAAAAAAAATAGAAAAACTGAAGCAAGAGGATCTTGAGCCAGAGTTGGAGGTTGCTGTGAGCTATGATCCCATATCACTCTACCCAGGGTGGCAGCTTGAGACTCTGTCTCAAAAGAAAAAAAATGGAAAATAAGAAATGTACAAGGAAGAAATTTTAAATACTCAGATATAACCACTTTCAATATTATGATTCTCATCCAGCTGTGCTTTTTACGCTTAAATGTAAAAAAATGAATTTAAATCAAGTTGGGATATATTGTAAACTCAGTTATATATCCATATTTTTCACTTCACACAAGACTTTCCATAACATTAATATTATTTGAACACAATTTAGTAGCTGTATCATATTTTATCCTGTAAATACACAGGATACAAATTATTTCCTTTCTTTCAGAGTTTCACTCTGTTGCCCTGGGTAGAGTGTCATGGCATCACAACTCACAGCAACCTCAAATTCTTAGGCTCAAATGATCCTCTTGCCTCAGCCTCCAGAGTAGCTGGGACCACAGACGCCAAGACACAATGTTTAGCTAGATTTTTATTTATATTTATTTATTTGTCTATCTATCTATTTATTATATTATAATAATATAATAAATTATATTATGTTGCCCTCAGTAGAGTGCTGTGGTATCACAGCTCACAGCAACCTCAAACTCTTGGGCTTAAGCGATTCTCTTGCCTCAGCCTCCCAAGTAACTGGGACAACAGGCACCCACCACAACACCCAGCTATTTTTTGTTGCAGTTGTCATTGTTGTTTAGCAGGCCTGGGCCAGGCTCAAACCCACCAGCCTCGGTGTATGTGGCTGGCACTATAATCACTGTGCTATAGGCGCCGAGCCTCATTTTTTTATATTTAGTAGAGACAGAGTCTTGAATCTTGCTCAGGCTGGTCTCAAACTCCTGAGCTCAAGCAATCCACTGGCCTCAGCCTCTCAGAGGGCTAGGGTTACCAGCATGAGCCACTGTGCCAGCTAATTCATCCTTGTAAAGTGTATAATTCTGTCAGTGGTTTTTAGTATGTTCATAGTTGTACAACTATCTAATTTTAGGATAGTCTCATCAGCCCAGAAAGCACATCCACATCTCTTGGCAGTTACTCTCCACCCCAAGCTGTAAACAACCACTCATCCACTTTCTTTCTCTATAGATTTGCTTATTCTGGACATTTCATAAAAATGGAATCATACAATGTGTAGACGTCTGTGCCTGACTACTCTCACTTAGCATGTTTCAAGGGTCATTCCTGTTGTCACATGCATCAGTACTTCAACTCTGTTTATTGTTAAATAACATTCCTGCCCGTGGATAGCCCGTATTTGTGTTTGTCCATTCATCAGTTGATGGACATTTGGAATGTTTCCACTTTTTGGCTGCCATGAATAATACTGCTGTGAACATTTGTGTACAGGTTTTCATGCAGAGGAACGCATTGTCTTTTATGACTGGAAATGCATAGCTGTGATGCAACCCTTTGACAAAATCATACATAAAGTGTCCATACTTTTTAATTCTATAATCCTATCTCTCAGAATCAGACTCAAGTAAATAATATACAGTGTGGGAATGCACCTGGTAGGATGTTTCTAAACATGGTATTATGGAAGCATCACTAATTTTTCCCTGCTTTTCCAGAAAAAGGTACAAAAATAAGGACCCATCTTCTTAATAACCGAAATGACTCTGGGGACACTTTTTTGTCTTTTGTTTTTCCCGAGTGGGCTCTTCCAAAGAGAAAATTGATAAGCCTCCAAGTTTTCGCACCCCCTCCAACGCATATGTATGGGTGGGTGGCCTGACAACTTCCCCTAGAGCATGGGGTACCACTTGTCTTACATCTATCTAACCTCAAAGAGCCATTCAAAAGGAGTGGAGGGTGTCTTTCCAAAGACCATTTCCACAGCGGGAAGCTTCTATTTTGAATTGTAAAACTGTACCCATCATTTACTGTCCCATGAATAGGCAATAAATTTCACTCACAAAATAAAAAAAAAAAAAGTATGAGGAAGTATATAGGGAAAAGTCATCCTCCCCAACCCTATCCCAGCCTCCTGCTTAGGGGCAGTATTCTTTGCTTCACCTTCCATGTCTGTGCTCTGCCAGCTCCTGCATATTGTTAAGACACATCGTAACTTACTTAACCATGCCCTTCTTAGTTTGTTTCCAATCTTTTGCTATGCACTCAACAATGTAACAAATACCCTTAATAGGTACATCGCTGCATATGATAAATTGAATTAAAAGTACCTATAATACACTTTTCATTTGGGTAGATATTACCCATTAATTTGGCCTCCATAGAGATTAATAACTTACCTAATAGGGAGTGGAGCTGGGATTCCAGCCCAGATCCCCTAAATCAGACCCTGGGCTCTTAACCACCAAGCTAACCTGCCTATTTAATTTTTGCCGATCTGAAATCTAAAGATGGGTATTATCTGGTGGTTTTAAACTATATTTCTCTTACTATGAAAGAAGGTGAACTTCTTTTATATGATTAAGAATAGGTTTGTGGGCTCAGCACCTGTAGCACAGTGGTTATGACACTGGCCACATACACCTAGGCTGGTGGGTTTGAACCCGGCCTGGGCCAGCCAAATAACAAAAAAATAATCGGGCCTTGTGGCAGGTGCCTGCAGTTCCAGCTACTTGAGAGGCAGAGGCAGGAGAATCTCTTGAGCCCAAGAGTTTGAGGTTGTTGTGAGCTGTGATGCCATAGCACTCTACCAAGGGCTATGTAGTGAGATTCTGTCTCAAAAAAAAAAATGGGTTTGTGTTTCCTTTTGTGTGAATTATCTGTATATAGTCATTGCCCATTTTCCATTAGGTTATTGGCTTGTTTTCTTACCAATTTGCAGGAACTCTTTATATAATGGAGAAATTGGCCCTTTCTGTATTCAAAATAGAAAGTACTATTTCCAATCTGCCTTTAGACTTCACTTATAATAGTTACTACCATGAAGAAACTAGATTTTTATAAAATCATATTTATCCATTTTTTACTTTATAGATCCTGGACTTAGCTTTTATACTTGGATAAACTTTCCATTTATGAAATAATAAAAAATTCTCCAATGGATTTTTCAGCATTTTTACAGTTGTCGTTTTTTTTTTAACATCTAAATATTTGGTACATTTGGAGTTTATCCCAGTGAAAGATATGGATCCAAGTTTTCTTCCCCCAAATGGAGACTCAGTTGTTCTCATAGTATGTTTGTTTGTTTGAGACAGTCTCACTTTGTCACTCTCAGTAGAATGTCATGGTATTATAGCTCCCAGAACCTCAAACTCTTAGACTTAAGTGATCCTCTTGCCTCAGCCTCCCAAGTAGCTGGGACTCAGAAGCCTGCCACTATGCCTGGCTAATTTTAGAGATGGGGTCTTGCTCTTGCTCAGGCTGGTCTCAAACTCCTGAGCTCAAGCAATCAACCCACCTCAGCCTCCCAGAGTGCTAGGATTACAGGTGTGAGCCACTGCACCTGGCCTGTTCTCAGACTATTTTTAAAATTATCTATAGTTTCTCATTAATTTATGCCATCCTTATCATATATTAAATCCCACTCTCTGGCAAATTGTAAATAATGGATTCCTTTTAAAAACTAACAAAACATACTAGGCATAGGCACCCTGTTCCATTCCCTTTCCACACTACATTTATGAATCCATACCAGTAACACTTTAAAAATTTGATAGCAGAGACAGTGGGAGTCTAGTTAAAGCTTATTCTTATAAATCTCCCGGATGGAATATTATCTAACGTTTAAAGCAATGATTAAAAAGATTATGTCACAGCATGGGGGAAATACTTCTGATGAAAATAGAGACTGAAAAAGGAAAGACATAAACCTTATGCAAACCAAGCGTATGACCACATTCTGAAAAAATGCGCAGAGAAGAGTCACATGAGCAAAATACCAGAAGGATGATAGTGATTATTATTGGGATGTGGGATGAGAGATTCCCCCCCCACCTTCTTTCTCTCTAAATTTTCTATAAATTTTCTGTACATAGTATCAGCATAGTTTGCAAACTTTCGCTTTTTGATAATGGCATTTTATTTTTTTTAATTTTTTTTATTTATTTATTTTTGTGTATGTGTGTGTGGTTTTTGGCCAGAGCTGGGTTTGAACCTGCCACCTCCGGCATATGGGACTGGCGCCCCACTCCTTGAGCCACAGGCGCCACCCTGATAATGGCATTTTATCTATATGTGCTTTTTCCTCTATCTCAAGCAACTTTACAAAAATGATAGTAAAGAAATAAAAACCAACAAGGACAAAAAGGAAAAAGGAAGAGAGAGATGTCATGGTTGGAAAATCCCAGCATGTTTTCAGGAGGGAGCAAGCTGATGGAGGGGTGGTAACAGACACCACAGGACTGTGAAGGAAGCAACCAGAAGGGCTGGGTGGGGTGGTGATTAAAGTAAAACAGGTCACTTGTGGACAGGACTCCAGACTCCTCTCCTGGGAGACAGCGCTGACTCACTGTGTATGCCCTTGGGCCAAGACACTGAGACGTGCTTCTGCCTCTTTTTTCCCCTTTGGAACAAGGGGCACTGTGTTCAACATCTCTAGCTTCCAAGAGGAGCTGAGGGAGAGGTAATTACCTTTGAGAATGTATATGAGCTGGGGGGATAAAAGACTCAACAGATAGGAGGAGGGTTATTACCGGTCAAGTAACCCTTTAAACCTGTGACCCCATCAGGCATCCAGAAACCGAGCATCAGGTGTATTACCAGGAGCTACAGGTGTCCAAATGCTCACGTCCCTGTCAAACAGAGCAGGGGTCACCAACTGTCTAGACATGAATGTGTGTGAGACTCCCAGCCAAAACACCAGCCCAGGCACTTTCTTGGGCAGCTACTCCTCCTGGAGTTAGTGACATGTCCGACATGTCCTCCTTAGTCCCCCACCTAGTAACCCTGTTCCTCCCCAGGAAGCCCTCCTCCTGAAGCCCTGTCTTTTTTTTTTTTTTTTGGAGACAGGATCTCAAGCTGTCACCCTGGGTAGAGTGCTGTACGTAGTGTTACAGCTCACAGCAACCTCAAACTCTTGGGCTTAAGCGATTCTCTTGCCTCAGCCTCCAAGTAGCTGGGACTACAGGTGCCCGCCACAACACCCGGCTATTTTTTGGTTGTAGTTGTCATTGTTGTTTGGCAGTCCTGGGCTGGATTCGAACCCACCAGCTCCGGTGTATGTGGCTGGCCTCCTAGCCGCTTGAGCTACAGGCACGGAGCCTGCAGCCCTGTCTTAAGCTCTCACCTAGTGTTCCTCACTGCCCTGTCTTGCTCCAACGAATCAAGACCCGGCCAGCCTCCATACATCAGGAACTCCAATGCCCAGAGTTGCTGCTCAGAATACAACAGTCTTGCCAAGGTTTAGAAATGTAAATTTTAGTGATTTCCAAAAAATTGATAGTGTTAGTAGATAGATCTCCTCAGGAGGAACACACTAATGAACTGTTTTTCATATAACTTGGTGGTAGGCTTGGATTCAGTCTGTTTTCTATGGGTGGGAAATCAAATGTGGCTAAAAATACTCATTCATTTAATACAGTGATTTTCAACCTTTTTGATCTCCCTGCACACTTGAACCTATAGTTAAACTTCTGCAGCACATTGAAATTACATTGATCAAAAATACAAGTGTAGGCTTGGCTGGTTACGGCGCCAGCCACATACATTGGGGCTGGCAAGTTCAAACCCGACCTAGGCCAGCTAAATAACAATGACAACTGCAACAAAAAATAGTCAGGCATTGTGGTGGGCGCCTGTAGTCCCAGCTACTTGGGAGGCTGAGGCAAGAGAATCGCTTAAGCCCAAGATTTTGAGGTTGCTGTGAGCTATAATACCATGCACTCTACCAAAGGCAACATAGTGTGACTCTGTCCCAAAATATATATATATACTTACTGTGCTTTGAATGTCTTTCAAAAATAATTTAATTAATGCTCTTTAAAAATGTTCATTGTGTGGCTTGGTGCCTATAGCTCAAGCGGCTAAGGCACCAGCCACATACACCAGAGCTGGCAGGTTCGAATCCAGCCTGGGCCTGCCAAACAACAATGACAACTATAACCAAAAAATAGCTGGGTGTTGTGGTGGGCACCTGTGGTCCCAGCTACTTGAGAGGCAGAGGCAAGAGAATGGCTTATGCTCAGGAGTTGGAGGTTGCTGTGAGCTGTGATGCCACGGCACTCTACCCAGGGCAACAGCTTGAGGCTCTGTCTCAAAAAGAAAGAAACTGTTCGTGGTGCACCTTTCATCTGTTTGTCACAGCACACTGGTTGAAAATCACTGACTTAACCAATATTTTCATTATTTCTTTGAGAAAATGAATTTCTAAGCCCAGACGTATAGCTTTGACAATCACAATCTTTTTTTATTGAAATGCATGCCACAAGTCAGTCCCTGTCCTAGACCCTATGAAAATGCAGGGAAATGTAACTCTAACCTCAGAGCCATCTCAAGTACTTATACTCTATTTAAAGACCTAAGCATCGGGCGGCGCCTGTGGCTCAGCGAGTAGGGCGCCGGCCCCACATGCCGAGGGTGGTGGGTTCAAACCCAGCCCCGGTCAAACTGCAACAACAAAAAAAAAAAAAAAAAAAAAAAGTAGCTGGGCGTTGTGGCGGGCGCCTGTAGTCCCAGCTGCTCGGGAGGCTGAGGCAAGAGAATCGCGGAAGCCCAGGAGTTAGAGGTTGCTGTGAGCCGTGTGACGCCACGGCACTCTACCTGAGGGCGGTACAGTGAGACTCTGTCTCTACAAAAAAAAAATAAATAAATAAATAAAGACCTAAGCATCCTTTTCCTCATGAGAGAAAGAACCATATCTGGGGCGGCGCCTGTGGCTCAGTGAGTAGGGCGCCAGCCCCATATGCCAAGGGTGGCAAGTTCAAACCCAGCTCCGGCCAAACTGCAACAACAACAACAAAAAGATAGCCAGGTGTTGTGGCAGGTGCCTGTAATCCCAGCTGCTCGGGAGGCTGAGGCAGGAGAATCGCCTAAGCCCAGGAGTTGGAGGTTGCTGTGAGCCATGTGACGCCACGGCACTCTACCGAGGGGCAATAAAGTGAAACTCTGTCTCTACAAAAAAAAAAAAAAGAACCATATCTTTCTTATTTACTGCTATATTTCATTCATTCATCTAGGAATTATTTAGTAATCACTTGTACCAGGCCTGAGTCAGTCACTGGCATACGACGGTGAACAAAAAGCAAAGTATCTATTCTCTGGAAGCTTAGATTCTAGTAACAGAGCTAGGCAGTAAATAAATGAACAAATAAACCTGGGATATGCAAAACGATGATAAATGCTTAGGAAAAATGAAGAAGGGGCTTTCTACAATGTGAGAATTCAGCAAGAAGGCGCTATCTGCCAAGCGGAGAATAACCCCTCACCAGACACCAAATCAGTGAGTGCCTTGATCTTGGACTTCCCAGCCTTTAGAACCTTAAGTAATAAATTTGGTTGTTTATAATTTTAGGAGGCTTTTTGTTTGTTTTGGAGACAAGCTCTTGCACTGTCTCCTGGACTAGAGTGCAGTGGCATCATCATTGCTCACTGTGACCTGAAACTCCGGGCCCAAGCCGTCCTCTTGCCTCAGCCTCCCAAGTGGTTGGGCCTACAGGCTGAGCCAATCATACCCAGCTAATTTTTCTATTTTTATTTATTTTTTTTTTTGCATGAAAGGTTTTTATTGGCGAGGGAGGGATGCTGCAGAGCAGCAACAAGGAGGAGAGAAAAGAAGAGAGAGAGAGGGGAGAAAAGAGAGAGAGAGGAAAGGGGTGGGGGAGAGACGGAGACCGAGCGAGACAGAGAGAGAGGGGAGAGAGGGGAGAGAGCAAATTTTTCTATTTTTAGTAGAGACAAGGTCTTGCTCTGGTTTAGGCCGGTCTTGAAATTCTGGCCTTGAGTGATCCTCCTGCCTAACCCTCCCAAAGTGCTAGGATTACAGGTGTGAGCCATTGCACCTGGCCTATTAATAAATTTTTTTAAAGGAAAATGAAAAGAAAAAGGAAAGGTAAAGGAATGAGAAGAGAAGTCCCCGCAGAAACTTGAATTAGGTGGGGAAGCAGGTTGTGTGGACCTGCGTGTAGAAGCTGGAGCTGGAGCTGAAAACCCAAGATCCTAGAAGGAAGAGCTACTAACTCTGGTATGTTGGAGGACAGCAATGAGAAGAGGGTTGTAAGAGTGGGGTGAGCAGCTGGGGTGCAGCCAAACACAGGTTTGGGGAGGGGGAGAGGCATTCACATGCATAGCCTTTTAGACAAGACTCTGTGTAAGCTTTTCATGGAAATGTGACGCATGTAGAGAAAAGTACACAAATCATGAATGTACAACCCAGTGAATCTTTACCACCTGGATCCACCCAGCTAAACCACTATGCAGACCCTGCGGTAGAGCATCACCAGCTGCCCTGAGACCTCCCCAGCTCCTCTGTTATTATCGTCTGCCCGCCCAAGGATAACCACCATTTCAACTTCCATTACTCTGAATTAATTTTGCCTGTTTTGAACTTTATGCAAATGGAATATTCCAGTATTACCCTTTGGTATTAGGCGAGAGTTGCCCCCGTTACTGTGTATAGCCATGTTTTTTTTTCATCACCATCTAGTAAGGTACTGTGTAAATATACCACAATTTATTTATCCATTCTACCACTGATCAACATTTGGATTGTTTCCAGTTTGAGGGCTATTTCAAATAATGCTGCTGTGAGCATTCTCGTTTGTGATTTTTGGAACCCATGAGTGTACATTTGAGTAGACATGCAGGGGTACAATTATTAGGTTTAGGTTTTGCTTCCATAGACACTACAAAACTTTCCTCTGACTGTGCTTTTTCACCTGAGTGAAAAGGGAAATAATTTAAAGGATTAAAGTAGAGAAATAAGATAATCTGACTTACATCTTTAAAGGAACGTGTACTAGAAATTTTTCTAAGATTACATTTTAAAACTGTTCACCAGTTTTAAATAAAATCCCAGCTGACCAGTACCAGCACTAAAGGCATGACTCCAGATCCATACGTTTGTACATTGAGCCAAGACCTCTCCCCTGAACTACAGACCTGTGTCTCCAAAGCCTACTTGGCAATACCACGTGGATATCTAAAAGGCTTATCTCAAGCTTTCTGTAACCAAAAGCTTCTGATAGTCTGCCTTGGGCCAGTTCCTCCTATCAGGCTTCCCGATGTTACTAACAGGAACTCCCTTCCTCCATTTACTTGAGCTGAAAATGTTAGTGTTACGTTTGTCTCCTTGTATTTTGCCACACCCCACCTCTGGTTTATTGGCAGATCCTGTGATCTCTACCATCAGAATTTTCTGAAATTGGCCAGGTGGGGTAGCTCACACCTGTAATCCTAGCACTCTGTGAGGCCAAGACAGGTGGATTGCTTGAGCTCAGGAGTTCGAGACCAGCCTGAGCAAGAGCCAGACCCCCATCTTTACTAAAAATAGAAAAAACTAGCTGGGGCAACAGCTACTCGGGAGGCTGAGTCAAGAGGATTGCTTGAGCCCAGTTGCTTGAGTTTGAGGTTGCTGTGAGCTATGATGATGCCACAGCACTCTCCCCAGGGTGACAGAGAGTCTGTCTCAGCAAAAAAAAAAAAAAATTTTTCTGAAATCATTGCTCGCCACTCCCTGCCACCACCCGTCCAAGCCACCATTCTCTCTCCCTGAGGCTATCACAGTCTCCTCCTAAGAGGTCTCCCAGCTCCCACAGTTTGCTCTCACCCTCTTGAGTATATTCTCAGGACAGCTTCTCAAGAGATCCTGTTAAAACACAAATCACTTCTCTATTATTTTTTTTAATTTTTATTTTTTAATTTTTTCATAAACCCCTCCAGCAGCTTTCGGTATCACAGGACTTTGAAAACCAAGTCCACACCAAGACTCCCAAATTGTGGCAAGACACTGCTCCTTTTCACCTCCCTGACGTTGGCTCCCACTTGCCCCTCCTCTCTCCATTCCAGCCTGGCGAGCTCCCAACCTCAGGCCTTTCGCCCTTGCTCTTCCCTCTGTCTAGAAAGCTCTTGCCCCAGCTAACTGGCGCCTCATGCCTTCACCTTCCCCAGGTCTTTACTCAAAACTCCCTTCCCCATCAAGGACGTCCCTGGCCACGTTGTTTAACATTTCATGCTTCCCTCATACCCGACACTTGATATTTGCTTTCCCAGCTTTGTTTTCTCTGCTTAGCAGTTATCACTGTCTTACGTACTATAATGTTTTATATCTTTTATCTTGTTTATCAGCAGTCCCTCCCAGCACAACGTAATTGCTCTGAGGACATTGATCTCTATGTTTTGTTTACCATGGTAGCCCAGCACCTAGAACAGGGTTTGGCACATAGTAGGCACTCAGTAAATATTTATTGAGTGAACGAATGAATGGATCCTTGCTCTAGATCCTTTCCTGATTACCTGTGCCTGAGGAGATGCTGACAAATCAGTGGTGGTTTCTAAGTACCTCCAGTAAGTCGGAGTGGCCAATAGAAACATGTTCCTTCTATACTGTCCCTTCCTGGCGTGCGGGGACCTGGGAAAAATGGAGATGCTGATTGATATCTCTAACTGGGAAGGAAGATGGGATTAGGTACTAGAAATAAGAGGAAGGATGTCTCCGCCCGTCTGCTCACAGGCTGCGATCAGCCTGGCACTCCGCCTGCTCCCAGAAACAGGATGTGTCCAGAGAGGAAGTGACTGCAGACGTGGAATAGGGGAAAATGCCCCGTGCCTGAGACAGAATACTTGAGGCCAGTCATTGTGGAGCCTTCCAAGGGTCCATTCCTGGGAGATGAATACAATCTGCTTCATGGTCCCGTGGTGACTCATGATGTATGGCGGGGAATCTACAGCCTGTCCTTAAGTCAGGGTGAACAGGTGCTTCCTCTTCTGGGGTTCCCAGACTGGGTGACTGGAGGCTGAAGGGGAGAAGAGGAAGGGACACCCATGGACCTGTGTCGGAGGCCCTGCAGAAACCATCAAAGGAAGTAGCCTCATAGCAAGTCATTTTACCAATCTTGTCTTTTTTTTGTTTTTTTTGAGACAGAGTCTCAGTTTTTATTGCCCTCAGTAGAGTGCCGTGGCTCATAGCAACCTCCAACTTCTGGGCTTAGGTGATTCTCTCGCCTCAGACTCCCGAGTAGCTGGGACTATAGGTGCCCACCACAACAACCGGCTATTTTTGTTGTTGTTGTTGTTGTTGTTGTTGTTGCAGTTTGGCCAAGGCCGGGTTTGAACCCGCCACCCTTGGTATATGGGGCTGGCGCCCTACCCACTGAGCCACAGGCGCCGCCCACCAATCTTGTCTTCTTTGTTTGAGATAGAAGCAGATAGTCAAGAAGGCCATTGCCTAGGGGCTCTTAGGAAACCCCCTAAAAGGGGGTTTTCTGTGTCTCCCCCAAAAGTGGAAAAAGAAGCAAACTTGGTGGTCTGACCAAGCCCTGGGTCTTGGAGCTCAGGCTTCTCCGAGGGAGTCTCCTAGCTTTACTGAGGTGGTCCAACACCAGACCCCAGAGGCTGTGCTCTAAGTCTTCTTTTGCAGCCCAAAGACAGAAAAACAATTCCTGCAGACACTCCCCAGTAGCTCTACCTTGGTGGGCTTTAAAATCTGGACTCTGCTTATTGGCCAAAGGGCACCAATGTCATAAAACCCAGACCAGGAAACTTGGAATGGAAAACAACGAAAACCCACAAACACAGTGCTCAGCATGAAATTCCGCAAAGGCACCAATTCAAGTTTCCAGAAAAGCAGGGGAAAAAGCTAGAAAACTCTCCCGACACTCTGTGTAACCACGGCGATCTCCAGATAAGCACTGGGCCTTCTGTTTGTGGTGAAGTGTCGTGAGCAGCTCAAAGCTTGGAGTATTATTATGAGCATTAAAATTATGATAATAAAAGCTGCGGCATTTTTTTCCTTCCTCTCTGAAAACCAAAGCAAGCATCTCTAAGCTTGTCTTTGATAATAGGTAGGAGGTGTCATGCCAATGTGCTGCTTCTCATTTATTTACAGAAAAGAGCTCATATGGTGCAAAACATTCTGCAGCCTACTTTGTGTGTTTAAGCAGGTGACAGTGAGCATCTTTTCATCTGGACACACCTACCCTTTCTTGCGTTTTCTGTAAACCAACAAACTAAGGGGTCTTCCTTAGTGGAAGAACAAATGAAGGGGTTTTCCTTAGTGGAAGAAACGAAGCCGTCTTAGGAAACGGCCTGCAGGTGGGCACAGCTGTAGAGCCCTCTGGGGCCCCAGCCACAGCCCTTCTTCCTTGGGGCTCAGCTGAACATTCTCATGAATGAGAACCAGCTCAGTACCTCAGCCCTGCCTCATACTCAACAGAAACTGATGCCTCTTATATTAGAGCCCCCCTTTCTGTAGGATGGTGGGAAAGTGGGGAGGCACCACCTCTCGGGTATCTTGAGCTCCCCACATCCTTGCAATTTCTCCTCATCTTGCCCCAACCTCACGTTTTCCTTTCTAGAACCTGGAGATGAAGGTAAAGCAATCATTCTCTCTGGGAGAGTCACCGGCCATTCTAGTTAGTCTAGGACTAAGGGGTTTGTCCAGGATGCAGGACTTAGAGCTTTAAACAGGACAGCCTCCAGGAAAATCAGCCTATTCCCAGAATTGGGACACATGCTCAGGCCTGACTGACTTGCTGGAGATCCCCTTTTCACAGTTCCACCAAGGGTCAGGTTGGATGTTTCTGGAAGGCACACTTATTATAGAGATTCTCATTGACTGGGTCTGCTTAGATCCCTGGGAGGAGACCAGAGGCTTTAACTCCCACCTGAGGATCAATATCCTTAGAGGAGCAGATCAGGGAACAAGACGGTGACCCAGAGAGGGGCTGTGGCTACCGGGAAGGCCGGAAAGGGCAGGAGCCACAAACTCCATTCCCAGGCAGTGAGAGACTTGCTCGGGGCTGGCAAAGTCAGGCAACCAGGACAGACTCCCGTCTGACGTTTGCTTTAATTCAGCCTCTTAACTCCTCCTCAGGCAAAATGCCAATGGATCTAATTATTAATCTGGAAATCCCTCACCTTCTCTGTATCTCTGGACTTTGCAGACACTCTTTGGTGCTTTATGGTACTTTAAAATTTTTAGTTTAACAATTGAAGCCATTCATTTCAATGTAAAGGTACTTCACTTGAAGACATAATGAGTATATTTAAAAACATCAGTAGTATACACTCTTAAAAATAAATGATTGAACTGGCTAGGCATAGGGGCTCACTGGCTCACGCTTGTAATCCCAGCACTTATACGTGGGTGGATTGCTTGAGCTCATGAGTTCGAAACCAGCCTGAGCCAGAGCAAGACCCCTCTCTAATAAGAGCCAGGTGGCAAGCGCCTGTAGTCCCAGCTACTGAGGCAAGAAAATCGCTTAAGCCCAAGAGTTTGAGGTTGCTGTGAGCTGTGATGTCACAGTACTCTACCGAAGGTGACATAGTGAGACTCTGTCTCAAAATAAATAAATAAATGATTGAACAAATAAATGGGGACAAAAAACCATTCTCCATGTAGTATTCCAAATATTTTCTGTAGGTGAGCCACCCTCAAGAAGGTTGATCAAAACTCCCCACTCCTTAAGCATAGGTTGCACCAAGCAACTTCCCTCTGCAGAAGACAGTGTGGAGAGGGGGAAGGACGGTAATTCTATAGCAGAGACACCTGACAAACATGGCCTCATTCAGGTAATTTAAGAAGAGAGCAGGCAGGGCGTGCTGGCTCACTCCTGTAATACTAGCACTCTGGGAGGCTGAGGCAGGTAGATTGTCTGAGCTCAGGAGTCGGAGACCAGCCTGACCAAGAGTGGCTAAAAATAGCCGGGCGTTGCAGGCACCTGTAGTCTCAGCTGCTTGGGAGGCTGAGACAGAAGGATCTCTTGAGCCCAAGAGTTTGAGGTTGCTGTGAGCTATGATGCTACAGTACTCTACTGAGGGCGGCAGAGTGAGATTCTGTCTCAAAAATAAATAAAGAGAAAGAGTTTTTCCTGCTGTCACACTGAGAGAGGCAGTCCAGTGAAGTAGAAAAATCTTGGATTCAGAGTCAACCAACTCTGAGTTCCAGTCCTACCTCTGTGTGCTCCCGGGGCAGTCACTCATCCTCACTGAGCCTCAGTTTCCCCATCTATAAATGAGAAGAATATATATAAGAATGCAGTGACATATTCTGGCCCTTAGTAGCAGCGAGTGCTGGAGAAATCTCTGATCATATTTGCAGGGAGCTCTGAGGTGCTGGAGTGGAGTGAGGGGCAGCTCAGTAGATGGGTCCTGCTGTCACCACCCCTCACCAGGGAAGTTCCTCTCCTCCTCCCAGCCTATCCAGACTTTCACTCATTCTCTGCCAAAAGCAGCAAGGTCAAGGGCCTTTCAGACCCTCTCAGTCAGTTTGGTTCAAGGGGTGTGTTGCACAAAGCTTTGCCTGTTAACTTTCCGGGACCCAGAAGGCACACTTTATAGCACACAATGTTCATACCAGCGTCTCTAACCACAAACCGTGAGAGGCTGAGTGTTGAGACACTCAGGAAGTCAAAAGGGTCCTCTCAGCTTCAGAGGCCCAGCTCATGGGAACAGCATGCATCAAGAGGCAGGAAGTCCCCCACAAGTCTGTCCTATCAAGCCACCAGACACTGGTTACCTTTATGTGGCTGCACAAGAGGTTGAGTTCTCAGGAAGGGGCAGGGTCTGGGGCCTTCACGCCTGGGTGGAAGCCGCACCTAAGAGCACAGCCTGCTGCTGCCACCACCCCACTGCCTAGAGAGGGACTCAGAGTCTGGGCCTCAACACCCCATGGGATAAGTGCCATTTTGGTTCCTGTTTCTGTCCCCTTTTTTTTTTTTTTCCTTCCATGGATTCTCTAAGGAAGTATTAAAATTGTCCTGCAAATCTCAGGAGGAAGCCCGCCGAGACACACAGAGAATAGTGGGTAGCCTCCTTCCAAAGACCTGGTTTAGCAAAGGTCTGGGGCCAGGCACAGTGCCTTACACATATAATCCTAGCCCTTTAGGAGGCTGAGGTGGGAGGATTGCTTGAGGTCAGGAGTTCAAGAAAGGCCTGAGCAAGAACAAGACACCCCCACCCCCACCCCACTCCCCTCTGCCCTGTCTCTACAAAAACAAAAGAAAAGAGGCTCGGGGCCCATAGCACAGTGGTTGTGGCACCAGCCACCTGCACCAAGGCTGGCAGGTTTGAACCCAGCCTGGGCTAGCTAAGCAACAATGACAACTGCAACAAAAAAATGGCCAGGCACTGTGATGGGTGCCTGTGGTCACAGCTACTTGGGAGGCTGAGGCAGGAGAATTGCTTATGCCCAGGAGTTTGAGGTTGCTATGAGCTGTGACACCACAGCTCTACTGAGGGTGACATGATAAGACTCTGTCTCAAAAAAATAAACAAAGAAAGAAAAGAAAAGACAAATTAAACAGAGCTACTCAGAAGGCTGAGGCAAGGGGATCACTTGAGCCTAGGAGTTGGAAGCTGTGAGCTATGATGACACCACTGCACTCCAGCCTAGGTGACAGAGCGATACCCTATCTCAAGGGGGAAAAAAAAGTCTGGGACGATCCTGACCCATCACTCTCTAGCTAGGGGCAGTGACTCACCACTGGCTCAGTGGCCCAAGGTGCCAGCCCCCTGTATCAGCCTCTCCAGGAGGGAGAAAAAAGGGAGGATGGCTGCCACCAAGCCATAGTCACAATGCAGGATTTCTCTGCAGCCAGTAGCCCCAGAGCAGAGGAAAGAAGAGAAGATGTCTTGATGGGCCAAAGGAACGTCTTTGTAGAAGGTGGAGGAATAAATAACAGGGTGGCCAGAGAGCCCTGATGACCTCCCAGAGGCAAACACACGGGTATAAGGAACCTGTGGCTAGGTATGGGCCTCCGGCTCAGGCTGAAGCAAGCCAGAAAACGAAAGTGAAGAACAGGAAGGAGATTGGGAGACAGAGGGGGCAGAAATCCAGGCAGGGGGACGGTCATAAGGCAGTCCTCCAGGGCACGGAGGACAGTGGCATGCCAGCTCCTGTTTGTTAAAACTCTGCTCTGGGCTGCTAAACACTGCTAAAAGATTTCCTTATTTCTTACATCCTCACAGATTTTACAGATAAGGAAACAGAGGTCCATGAGTTCAGATTCTTTACTCTAATACCACAGCTCAATCGGGATTTGAACCCAGGGCTGTCTGACTCCTAAGCTTTTTATTCGACTCTACTTTATCAGAGTGGCAGGCTGCCTGCCTCAGGTCTACATTCGACCCAGGGCTGCTATTTTTTTCTTTTTCGTAGTGACAGGGTCTTGCTGTGCTGCTCAGGCTGGTATCTAACTCCTGGCCTCAAGCGATCCTCCCACCTTGGTCTCCTAAAGCACTGGGATTACAAAGGCAAGCCACTGCATCTGGCCTTGGTGGCACCTTTGAAGGAGCCCTCATCTCCTGTACGTGCAGGGCAGATATGCCTGAAGACTGAGTCCCAGGGCCTCATTGCACAAGTAGGAGCTCCAATTAAGCACTTAGGCAAGGGACAGTGGTAGAGATTCTGTCCATGGGAAACCCTCATAGCATATAGGTTTTTCACAAGTCTTGGACAGATTCATCAGTCCTGGCTAGACAAGTCTACACTTGACACCGCAGTGCAATGGGTGGTAATGGTGACGCTGGGCCTGAACTTTTGTCTACATGATAAGAGTTTACCAGTGGCAGATGATGGTCCATCATTCCCAACCAAACAGAATGAGGAATTTTGTCCCTTCATTACAAGACTTTCAGAGTTTAAATTTTATACACGATTAAATCCCACTACATACAATTCGCACACAGTAAGTACAAAGGGAAGGAGGACGTGGGCAAGGCCTTCGCTAGTTAGAGCTGGACTGAATCTGTCAGACACATTAGAGAAACAGTTCTGAGCCATTGTAACAAAACCTTTTAGCTCCACATTAAATAAGTTGATTATGATAAAGTTGATCTTTCTTTCTTCCTTCCTTCCTTCTTTTCTTTCTTTATTTTTTGAGACAAGAGTTTTACTTTGTTGCCCTCCGTAGAGTGCTGTGGCAGCATAGCTCACAGCACTTTAGTGGGCTCAAGTGATTCTCTTGCCTCAGCTTCCCAAGTAGTTGGGACTGCAGACACATACCACAATGCCAGGCTATTGATTTTTTTTTAAAGGAGCTTCAATATTTGTAACTAGAATATCAGGTTCTTGAAGAAACTTTTTTTGTTTTTTGAGACAGTCTCACTCTGTCACCCTGGGTAGAGTGCCATGGCGTCCTAACTCACAGCAATCTCAACTCCTGGGCTCAAGCAATCCTCCTGCATCAGGCTCCCGAGTAGCTGGAGTACAGGTTCCTGCCACCACACCTGGCTAATTTTTCTATTTCTTTAGTAGAGACGGGGTCTCGCTCTTGCTCAGGCTAGTCTCAAACTCCTGAGCTCAGGCAACCCACCTGCCTCCACTTCCCAGAGTGCTAGGATTACAGGCATGAGCTACCGTTCCCAAGGTAGGAATTGACATTTAATTTTTTTTTTTTTTTGCAGTGTTTGGCCGGGGCTGGGCTTGAACCCACCACCTCCAGCATATGGGGCTGGCGCCCTACCCCTTTGAGCCACAGACGCCACCCAGGAATTGACATTTAAACAGACAACAACAACAAAAAACCTCTTAAGAGGGCACAGTGGGAATATAGTAAGATCCCAAGACTTAGAACGGGAGTACCTGAATGACAAGGCTTTGAATTTTGGACTTTAAACTCTCAAATCCTTCCAAGCTCCCTTGACAGGTTAGGCAGTATCCCCCTGGACAAGGAACTAATTTATCTTTGCCAGAGGGGCCTTCTGGGACTGCACCTCAGACAGTTGCTTCACAAAAGGAAAGCCAAGTCTGCTCCCCATTCTTCCAGGAGCAAAAGGAGAGTTAGTTCCCAACGTAGCCCAGATGGGAAGTCCAACCCTGCTGCAAAAGGAGACGGCCTACGTACCAAGTGGTAGGACCTTGCCAATTCAAATCTGTAGGACACGTGGGAGCACGTGTGGGGATGGATTCTAAGCATCCTATCACAGGGATGGTAAATATAAGGTTTGAGTGGGCTAAACTCACTGATAGACTCAATCCAGGTTTGGGCATTGGAGCTGGCATGAATAGCCTCCTTACAACAGCTAATTCAGAGTAGATTTAATAGTAATAGTGAGCTAATGATGTTGAGATGCCAAAAATTCCCTGGCACGCTAAGTGCTGGGAAGGAGTCTGAAAGCTCAAAGAAAAAGGAATGTTTAAATGAATCAATTATACTGTGACCTCTCGGCCACCCCTAATCACATCTCCCTTCCTCTACCCAAAGGCCTCGTAGTCCCTTTGCCAAGACTGTAAGAAGTGCATTTGTAATGAGGCCACCAGTATCCTAGGGGAGCTCTGTGGGGACTGTCATTATGGGCTGAAGATGACCTCAGGGATGCTGCAGAGAAACTGGAGTCTTTGATCTCAATGAGAACATTTAAACTCTCCAGAAGGGTCGAGGCCAGGTGGGTGCTTGTCAGATGCCATGTGTCACAATTATTCAATAAACAACAGAGAGGAGTGGTGGTCAGACTTACTTGACTTCTGGAGATCTGTGGTGTTGGCCAATTGACCACAGGGGTCCTGGGAATTGAGTAGATAAGCGGCCTACTAGGATGCGACTGGACGTGTAAGTAGGGAAATTTCAGGTCTGATGGGCAGAAATCTAGCTTAAGTTAACCATAATGGGGATTCCCAGCTGCCTATGGAGTTCCCAGACTCACCTGTTCACAGACCCAGGTGCCACTGACTGACGGGGAATCTGTAGTAGAGTCATAGGTATGTCCTGCGAACCTCCCTAAGCAGATGATGGTCCATCATTCCCAACCAAACAGAATGAGGAATTTTGTCCCTTCATTACAAGACTTTCAGAGTTTAAATTTTGCACACAGTTAAATACCACTACATACAACTCACACACAGGAAGTACAAAGGGAAGGAGGACCTGGGGCAAGGCCTTTGCTAGTTAGAGCTGGACCAAATCTGTCATACACACTGCAAAAACACTTCTGAGCCATCTACAGAGGGAGTCAGACCTGAAGGGCTGTCCACTGGGGAAAAAGAAACACCCAGACCTTCTAGGGGTTGTTAGATATTAGTTCTGAATCTACATTTTTTTTTGGTTTTTGGCCAGGGCTAGGTTTGAACCCGCCACCTCCGGCATATGGGACTGGCGCCCTACTCCTGGAGCCACAGGTACTGCCCTGAATCTACATTTCTGGAGACCCAAAACATCACTGTAGTCTACTGTTCAGAATAAGAATGTATGGAAACCAGGTGCAAACGGAATCCTGACACAAGCCGAGTCTCTGAGGTTATTTCCCAAGTCCCTGAGTACACAATAGGAAGACACGCACTCAGTGTGGCAGACAGAGTCATGGTCCCGCCCAAAGATGACTACATTCCCACCCCCAGAGCCTATGACTACATTATGTTTCATGGGTCACAGGTGGAATTCAGCTGGCTAATCAGATTAATTTAAAACAGGGAGAGTGGCTCGGCGCCTGTAGCTCACCAGCTAGGGCATCGGCCACATGCACTGGAGCTGGCGAGTCCAAACCAGCCCCAAACAACAATGACAACTACAAACAAAAAACAGCCAGGCATTGTGGCAGGCGCCTGTAGTCCCAGCTACTTGGGAAGCTGAGGCAAGAGAATCGCTGAAGCCCAAGAGTTTGAGGTTGTTGTGAGCTGTGATGCCATAGCACTCTACTGAGGGCAACATAGTGAGACTCTATCTCAAAAAATAAAATAAAATAAAATAAAAACAAATAAAACAGGGAGATTATTCTGGATAATGTGTTTCCAATGGAATCACAAATGCCCTTAAATATAGGAGAGGCAAAAGAGTCTGTGATGTGAGAAAGACTCTATCAGCAGCTGCTAGCTTTGAAGATGGAAGGGGCCACAAGCCAAGGAATATGAGCAGCCCCTTGCAGCTGGAAAAGGCAAGAAGATGTATTCTCCCCTAGAGCCTCCAGAAAGGAATTCAACTCTGTTCACAGCTCGATTTCAGCTCAGTGAGACCCTTTTCTGATTTCAGACCTCATTAACATATGTGTTGTTCCAATCCTCATATGGTATGTTAACAGCAGCTTACTTAGTAAAGAACAGAATCCCCCCAGTGGTTCTCTGACCCATGGGGTGAGGACGTGATGATGGTGATGGCCAAGTAGAAGCCATGGTTCTCCCCTCATCCCCCAGGCCACTGAGATAGCAAACCCAAATCTGCACCAAACCCTTGGAGAAATTGTAGCAATTTGTGTTCCTGACAGATGCAGGGACAGCCGTTCCCACCCCTCGTCCACATAACACCTCCATTTGAATGATATAAGCCCCAGGTAGCCACAGAGAATGTCAGGAGATTGCTCCAGCCTTCACCAAGTGTCATGTGCTAATCAAAGCTGCAATTCTAGGTGTTAACATTGGCTACTCACCAGAAAAATGATTTGTGCCCCAGGCGCATCATTAAAGGAAATCAGAAGTGGGTGCCAATACAAACTATCTTTGCTGTTTTGCCTTGGGGATCAAGAAGTGAACGTTCCTTCCTCCCATCATAATTGAGTCCAGAAGGCTTTCATCATCACAGTGATCCACAGAACACCAGGCTGGGCCTTTACATTGATGAGACACGAGTAGTCATAACCTTAACTGTCTTAGTAAGTGTTTTAGAAGGTGGGAGGTGAGCCCCACAGACTTTCAAAGCCTCCTATGTTGTGAAATGCATAGGGTCCGGCCGTCTGGGGCACATTAGAACATCCTCTCTAAAGTGAGAGACGAATACTCACAACTTGCTCTGCCCGTCCTGAAGGCAACATGCTGCCCAAGTCCCACCACCCAGAAGCAGCCACCTGGGAGGCGGGAGGAAGCAGCTTGGATAGGCTCAGTTACAGGCTGAGCAAGGAGACAGCACCCTGTGGGCGGTGCTGGCCTCCAGCTGTTAATGGCTTTAAAAAGTTGCCAGTATTTGGAGTTGGCAAACTAGAGTGGAGTTCTACTCCAAAACTATTTGGAGTTCTTCAAAACTAGAAAATATTCATCTAGGAAACAGTGTGGCCTCTCTCACTCTTCCACCTAAAAACACACTTGGATAATTCTTGCTCTCTGTCCCTGTGACTTTGAGTTTGGGGGCCTCGAATGTTCTAGTCCCACCAGGGAATCGTTCTACCACAGTCAGAACGTTTTGATGAAGTGGAAACTTCGGCTTCCCCTTGGCCGTGGGGGGAGACTCATGCCATCAATGGAGCAGGCAGAGAAGGTTCCCTCTGCTGGGTGGTCAATACTGATTCCAGGGGAAACTGGGTTTCTGCTACATAGCGGAGGAAAAGAAGGGCTACGTCTGAGACCCAGGAGGTTCACTGTGGTGTTCTCGGGAGCATTGGTCAATGAAAACCTGTTGTATCCAATAAAGACTAAGAACAGCACAGGGCAGAGAAGACATTACAAACCAGTGAAAAGAAGAGGGCTGGACTGTTCACAGGGTGGTGCTGGCCCAATTAGTTACCCAAATGGGAGAAAACATCACAGCACACACAAAAATAAATTCTAGGTGAATAAAAGACCTCACTGTAGAAATTAAACTTTAAAATATTGGGCGGTGCCTGCGGCTCAAGGAGTAGGGCGCCAGCTCCATATACTGGAGGTGGTGGGATTGAACCTGACCCTGGCCAAAAACTGCAATAACAAAAAAAATCCTTTAAAATATTTAGAAAAATATCTAGGAGATTTTCCTTATAGCATTGAGTAGAAAAAGATTTCTCAAATGAGATACAAAAAGGATATTCTATAAAAATTTTTTAAAACTTCTGAAAAGAATGAAAGAAAGGGAGGGGAAAGGAAGGAAGGAGAAAGAAAGTAAAAAACCATAAACCACAGTGAAATAAAAGCACAGATTTTAAGATTAGTTTTCAGAAAATATAAAGAACTCCTATAAAATCAAGGAGAAAATGACTAACAACCCAAGTGGAAAATGGGCAAAGGATATTAAAGGAAACTCACAGAATGGTCAAGGGCACGTGAAAAGAGCCTCCAAACTCATTAGCAGGGAAAGGAAAATGAAAAGGACGCTGAAAGACCACTCTACATCCTTCTAGTTGGCAAGAATTGAAAGAACTGACAATGTCAAGTGTTGGCCAGGACGTGCAGAAATGGGAACTCACACACACCACTGGTAAGGGTGTAAATTAGTACAACTACTCTGAAGAACAATTTGGCCATAGGTAGTAAAATCAGTGGTGCACAAATCTTTCAATCTGCTGATTCCGCTTCTGGGTATACACCATAAGCAAGCTCTCACACACTTTCTGCAATGGAATAAACAACAATGCCCATTGCAATTCTCTCTGAAAAACCATAAACAACTCAGATATCCATCAACAAAAGACTAAAGAAATCAATTACATAGAGCTGTACAGTGGAGTACCATATCATGCAGGAGTTTTTAAAAAAAGCGAGAGCTACATAGATCACCAGAAATAAGTTTGTTTTTGTTTTTTGTTTTGTTTTGTTTTTGAGGCAGAATCTCACTATGTTGCCTTTGGTAGAGTGCCGTGCTGTCATAGCTCACAGCAACCTCACATTCTTGGGCTTAAGTGATTCTCTTGCCTCAGCCTCCCAAGTAGCTGAGACTACAGGAGCCCGCCACAATGCCCAGCTATTTTCTTTTTTTTTTTTTTTTGTAGAGACAGAGTCTCACTTTATGGCCCTCAGTAGAGTGCCGTGGCCTCACACAGCTCACAGCAACCTCCAACTCCTGGGCTTAAGTGATTCTCTTGCCTCAGCCTCCCGAGTAGCTGGGACTACAGGTGCCCGCCACAACGCCCAGCTGTTTTTTGGTTGCAGTTTGGCCGGGGCCGGGTTTGAACCCGCCACCCTTGGTATATGGGGCCGGCGCCTTACCGACTGAGCCACAGGCGCCGCCCCCCAGCTATTTTCTTGTTGCAGTTGTCGTTGTTTGGCAGGCCTGGGTCGGGTTCGAACCCACCTACCTCAATGTATGTGGCTGGCGCCCTCACCACTGAGCTACTGGTACTGAGCCCATCATGAATAAGTTTTAAAAACATAAATTTGAAAGCATGCGGAAGTATAATATATACATGATGTAATAAAAGGAGTTAATAAGTAGCCCCCAAAATTCTACACGTTATTTGTGGATACTATACATGTTATAAAATTAAATTCTGAACTTTTGTTTGAACTACTTTACAATCTTAAGAAATGTAACCCTTTTTTGCAGATATTGATGGGATAATCTTTTTTTTTTTTGAGACAGAGTCTTACTTTGTCACCCTTAATAGAGTGCTGTAGCATCATAGCCCATAGCAACCTCAAACTTTTGCCTCAGCCTCCCAAATAGCTGGGATTACAGGCACCCACCAGGACACTCAGCTATTTTTTTTTTTTTTCTATTTTTAGTAGAGACAGGGTCTCACTCTTACTCAGGCTGGTCTAAAACTCCTGAACTCAAGCAATTCACCTGCCTCGGCCTCTAGAGTGCTAGGATTACAGGCATGAGCCACCATGCCCAGCCGACAAGATGATCTTAAGATTCATATAGAAATGCAAGGGACTAGCCAGGCGTTGTGGCGGGCGCCTGTAGTCCCAGCTACTCGGGAGGCTGAGGCAAGAGAATAGCTTAAGCCCAGGAGCTGGAGGTTGCTGTGAGCTGTGTGAGGCCACCGCACTCTACCGAGGGCCATAAAGTGAGACCCTGTCTCTACAAAAAAAAAAAAAAAAAAAAGAAATGCAAGGGACCCAGAATAGCCAAAATAATCTTTTAAGAAGAGAATGAAGTTGGAGAACTCACAGTTACTGATTTTATTTTATTTTGTTGTTGTTGTTGTTTTTTGCGGTTTTTGGCCGGGGCTGGGTTTGAACCAGCCACCTCCGGCATATGGGGCCTGCGCCCTACCCCTTTGAGCCACAGGCACCGCCCACAGTTACTGATTTTAAAACTTACTACAAAACTATAGTAATCAAGACAGCATACCACTGGCATAAAGACAGACAAATAGATCAATGGAATAGAATTGAGAGTTCAAGTTCAATTTATTTTAGACAGGGGCAATAAGGCAGTTTAATGATTAATTGAAAGGATTAAAGATTAATCTTTTCAATACTGTTGAGACAGCTAAATACCCACATGCAAAAGAGTGAAGTTGAACCCTATCTCATACCATATTAAAAAAATTAACTCCAAAATGTATCAAAAACCTAAAGAAGAGTTAAAACTATAACACATCTACCAGAAAAGACAAAAGTCTTCGTGAATTTGGATTAGACAAGGATTTCTCAGATGTGACACCAAAAGCACAAGCAACAAAGGAAAATATGGATAAATTGGACTTTATCATAATTTAAATCTTTCATGTTTCAAAGGACACTATCAAGAAAATGAAACAACTCACAGAATAGGAAAAAATATTTGCAAATCATATGTCTGAAAAGGGCCTAGTATCCAGAATATATAAAGAACTCTTATAACCCAACAATAAAAATGACAATCCAATTTAAAAAGTGGTTAGGGCGGTGCCTGTGGCTCAAAGGAGTAGGACACCAGCCCCATATGCCAGAGGTGGCGGGTTCAAACCCAGCCCTGGCCAGAAACTGCAAAAAAATAAAAATAAAAATAAAGTGGTTAAAGGATCTGAATAGACATTTTCCTAAAAAAGTTATAGAAATGGCTAATAAACAAGCATGTGAAAAGAAGGTCAACATCAGTAGTCATCGATCCAAGGAGCAAAAAACAACTAATCAATAGTCATTAGAATCGAAACCACAATGAGATACTACTTCACACCACTAGGACGGCTATAATCAAAAAGATGGATAGTAAGAAGTGTTGGTAAAGATATGGAAAAACTGAAATCCACATGGATAACTGGCAAGAATATAAATTACTGTAGCTATCAATAGTCACAAATATTGGAAAATATCAGTAGTTGACACTTCCTCAAAATCATTAACAAGGAGTTGCTCTGTTGCAACGTTAAAGAGTTAACAACTCTTTTACATTGAGTTGCCCTATGTTGCCCTATGACCCAGCAATTTTACTTCTACCTCTACATCCGAGAGAAGTGGAGACATGTTTACACAAAAATTTGTACTCAAATGTTCATAGCAGCCTTATTCATAATAACTAAAAAATGGCTATAAATCAACTTCCATCAACTAACAGACAAATAAAATGCGATGTCTTTATCGAATGGAATATCACTTGGCAACACAAAGAAATCAAGTACGAATACATGCTACGGCATGGAGAGACCTTGAAAACAGGCTCAGAGAAATAAGCCAGACACCAAGGACCACAGACTGTGTGATTCCATCTACAGCAAATGTGCAGAATCAGCAAATCCATAGACTCCGAAAGTGGATGACCTGTTGCCTCGGGCTGGAGGGGCCGAGGGGGAGTGACTGCTGGTGGATGCAGAGTATTTGGGGGGGGGGGGACGAAATGTTCTGAAATTAGATAGTGGTGATGGTTGCATAACTCGGCGAATTGACTGAAAGTACTGAATCGTACACTCTGTGAGAGTAAATTTTAGAGTACATCGATTACAACTCATTAAACACATTCACACACCCACAGGGTCCCGTGTCGGTGTTGGTGGTCTGCTCTGCCTGTCTCCACGCTTCATCCCACCGTTGGCTCCAGGAGCAGGTTCAAGGCAGCACAAGCAGCACGTGCCTTGGAAGCTGAGCCCTAAGGAGAGCCAGCTGGAGCCCAGCGTCAGAAATTCAGCTCACACCTATAATCCTAGCACTCTGGGAGACCGAGGCAGGTGGATTTCTTGAGCCCATGAGTTCGAGACCAGCCTGCACAAAGTGAGACCTTTGTGTCCACTAAAAATAGAAAAACTGAGGCAAGAGAATCTCTTGAGCCCAAGAGTTTGAAGTGGCTGTGAGCTATAATGCCACGACACTCTACCCAAGGTGACAGAGGGAAGCTCTGTCAAAAAAGAAAAAAAAAGGGCGGTGCCTGTGGCTCAGTGAGTAGGGCGCCGGCCCCATATGCCGAGGGTGGCGGGTTCAAACCCAGACCCGGCCAAACTGCAACAAAAAAATAGCCAGATGTTGTGGCAGGGTGCCTGTGGTCCCAGCTGCCCGGGAGGCTGAGGCAAGAGAATCGCCTAAGCCCAGGAGTTGGAGGTTGCTGTGAGCTGTGTGAGGTCACGGCACTCTACTGAGGGCTATAAAGTGAGACTCTGTCTCTACAAAAAATAAATAAATAAATAAATAAAAAGAAAAAAAAATAACTCCTTACTCCAATGGAGAGTCAGGGAGACCAAAAATAAAGATATATCAAATGAGGGCAGGTGATAATAAAAAGATGCATTGACAAAGAAAGCAGGGTAGTCAGATGCAAATAGGACATCCAGGCAGCCTCCCCTGCGAGATGTCACAGGGGCAGAGATGTGAATATGCCAGACAAGCACAAACACCCAAAGATGGGGGCAAGATTGGTTGGTCCAAACAGTGGCAAAGAAGGCTGCATGGCTGGAACAGAGAGCGCAAGGGGGTGGGGCAGAGGACGTGCAGCTGGAGAGGAGGCTAGTGACAACCACACCTACTGTCTGGACTCTGTGCTCATTCAAGGTGAGTTGGGAGATCCAGGAAGGCTCCAGGCAGAAGAGTGCTATGTTATGCTTTGTATTAAGAGACCCACCATGACTCTGTGCAGGGGATAGACTACAACGGGGGGGGGGGGGGGGGGCGTGGAGGCAGGGAGACACACCGACCACATGCCAGCACAGAAAAAGTTCAGATGGCTAAGTAGCCAACTCTCAGTGGCATTCCCGCAAATTAACTTTCAGCCTTATGTTCTTCTGTACAGTTTGGCTTTGTTATATTGCATATACGTTGATTTGGAACTGAGAATAACGATGTTTTCAAAGATAACCACTCATTAGGAACCCTTGTGCATTTCTGGTGGGATCTAAAATGTTACAGCCACTGCAGACAATGGTACGGCAGTTCCTCAGAAAGTCAACCCCGGAATTACCATATGATCCGGCAGTTCCACTGTGAAATATACACTCAAAAGGACTGGAAGCAGGGACTCAAATAGATGTTTGTGCAACAGTGTACATGGCACCATTATTCACAATAGTCAAAGGGTGGAAACAATCTAAATGCCCATCAACAGATGAATGGATACACACATTGCAGGATACATGGATAATGGAATACAGCCTTACAGGGAAGGAAATTCTTTCCAGGCACGGTGGCTCACACCTGTAATCCTAGCACTCTGGGAGGCCGCGGCAGGTGGATTGCCTGAGCTCAGGAATTTGAGACCAACCTGACCAATAGTGAGACCCTGTCTCTACTAAAAATAGAAAAACTGAGGCAAAATGATCACTTGAGCCTACAAGTTTGAGGTTGCTGTGAGCTACGACATTATGGCACTCTACTCAGGATGCCAGAGTGAGACTCTGTCTGGAAAAAAAAAAAAAAGCAACCCCCCCAAAAACTATTTAACAATACAATGCCACATATAATAATGTTAAAAATTTTGGCTGAGCAAGGTGGCTTACACCTGTAATCCTAGAATTTTGAGGGTCCAAAATGGGAAGATTTCTTGAGGCCAGGAGTTTGAGAACAGCCAGAGCAAGAGCAAGACCCTGTCTTTCCAAAAATAGAAAAATTAGCAGAGCATAACAGCACCTGTAATTCCAGCTACTTGGGAGGCTGAGGCAGGAGGATAGGTTGAACCTCAGGAATTTAAGGTTGCAGTGAGCTATGATGACACCACTGCACTCTAGCCTGGGCAATAGAGATTCCGTCTCAAAAAAAAAAAAAAAAATTATAGTGTTAAGGGAAAAGTAACATTGACAAGATTTTTTTTAAGCTGGGACTATAGGCACCTGCCACAATGCCTGGCTATTTTGTTTGTTTGTTTAGAGGTGAGGTCTCACTCTGGCTTAGGATGGTCTGGAACCTGTGAGCTCAGGTAATCCACCTGCCTCAGCCTCCTAAGAGCTGGGATTACAGGCATGAGCCACTGGGCCCAGCCAATAGACAAAATTTTTAAAAAATGTTTACATGTTGGCTAGGTGTGATGCTTCAAGCCTGTAATCCTAGCACTCTGGGAGGGCGAGTCTCTAAAAATAGCCGGGTGTTGTGGTAGGTGCCTGTAGTCCCTACTTGGGAGGCTGAGGCAAGAGAATCACTTGAGCCCGAGAGTTTGAGGTTGCTGTGAGCTATGATGCCACCACACTCTACCCAGGGTGACAGAGTGAGACTATATCTCAAAAAGAAAAAATAAATTGCCCATGTTAACTTGGGGGGAAGGGTGCAGGGAAGTTGGAAAAGAGAAGGCCCTGGTTATTAAGCACCAGTAAACGACTCCACAGAAGTCTTCTCCAGGAAAAGAAAACCCAGGGCCACTTGCCACTGACACAGGGGCATGTGGAGCGCAAGCAACACACGATCATAACAGGTCTGTAAATCAATTTCATCCCAGGCTATAAGATGCTTTTTCTCAAAGAAAGGAGATTGGAGCTTCCTTGTTTATGAATTCATTTTTTAGGGGTGGAGTTGATTTAGAGAGCCCGGCCGTTTCCTGATGGTGTACACTGAGCCGGCCCTGGAAGCCTCAGGCCCCAGCCGGGCTGACCACGAGCCAGACCCAGAGTAAGCTTCGTCCCACGCTTCCTGTCGGGTCCAGGCAGCCTGAGTTTCCTGGTGACCCTTCCCTGCACCCAGCTGATTCAAAGGCTTGGCAAGACCTGGTGCCAGCCAAGAAAATCTGAGGCAGCCAGGTTTGTTATTTCAAATCTCTAAACCTGCAGACCTCTGGCTTGGCTTATATATGTGAAAAGCTAAAACAAGGATGTGTGTCACAGCTGTGATTGTAACACAAGTGGGCAAAGATCCCTGCATGACTAGCCTTTCAAATATCAGCCCATTCTGAAGTTCAGTAATTTAACTCATATTATAAAATAATTAAAATGATGAGTGGTAGGAATGTAAAATGGTACTGCCATTCAAGAGAACGGTGTGGCAATTTCTCATTAAGTTAAACATATACTCACCATAACACCCAGCCATTGCACTCCTGGGCATTTATCCCAGAGAAATAACACTTGTGTGCATACAAAATCTGGTACACGAATGGTTCTAACAAACTTATTTGTAATAGCCATGTATTAATTGGGGTTCTCCAAAGAAATAGAACCAGCAGGAGATAGGTAGATATATATATTAAATATATAGGATTTTTTATAAAGAATTGGCTCACATGATTATGCAGGCTGACAAGTCCCAAGATCTGTCCTTGGCAAGTTAGAGACCCAGGAGAATGGACAGTGTAAGTTCCAGCCCAAAGGCCAGCAGGCTGGATATGGAGGAAGAGCAGATGTTTCGATTCAAGTACAAAGGCAGGAAAAAAACTGAAGTCTCAGCAGAAAGGCAGACAAGCAGGAGAAATTCTCTCTTATTCGGGGAGGAAGCCTTTTTGTTCTGTTTAGACCTGCAGGCCTTCCACTGATTGGATGGGGCCACGTTAGGGAGGGCAGCCTGCTTTACTCAGTCTGTTATTTTATTGTTTATTTTCTTGCACACCCTGCTGAGGAAAGATATTGACTTAAATTTTAAAGACATCTGAAAGTACCCTCATGGAAACACCCAGAATAATGTTTGACCAACTATGAGGGAACCCCAGGACCCGGTCAAGTTAACACATAAAATGAACTGTCACATGCCAAAAATTAGAAACAATCCAGATAACTTTCAACAGGTGAACAGATAAACAAATTGTGATACATCCATTCAATGGAATACCACTCAGCAATGAAAGGGAATAGCTCTTGACACATGCAATAATTTGTATGGGTCTCAGGCCTTTATCCTGAGTGGGAAAAAAAGCTGATCTCAAAAGGTTACATACTCTATCATTCCATTTACATAACATTCTTGAAATGACAAAATTAGAGTGATAGAAAATACATCAGTGGTGTTTGCTCAGGTTGGGGTTAAGGGAAGGGCATGGCTAAGGGGTCAAATGAAGGAATTGGGTTTTTTTGTTTTGTTTGAGACAGAGTCTTGCCCTGTCACCCCAGCTAGAGTGCAGTGGTGTCACCTAGCTCAATGCAACCTCCAACTCCTGGGCTCAAGCAATTCACTGGCTCAACTTCCTAAGTAGCTGGGACTACAGGTGTGCACTGCCACACGGCCAATTTTTAGTAAAGATCAGGGTCTTGCTCTTGCTCAGCTGGTCTTGAACTCCTGAGCTCAAGCAATCTTCCCACCTTGGCCTCCGAAAGTGCTAGGATTCCAGGTGTGAGCCACTGCCAGGAGTTTCTGGAACACTTCTGTATCCTGATTGTGGGCATGGTTACTTGAATCTATGCCTGTGATAAAATTTCATAGAATACACACACAAACACAAAATTGATGTTATGTTCCCAGCATTGCCCTTGGCACTTTATACATATTACACAAAATATTGACAATAATCTTAGGAATAAACACTATTATCCCCATTTTATAATCAAGAGATTGTAATAACCACACATAATCACACAGCTGGTAATTGACAAAACCAAGACTTTCAGCCAAATCTGTCTGACTCTAAGACTTTTACTCTTTCTCACATGGCCTCCTAATATAGACATGAACTCCAAAGAATGGTGCCTCCATTGTCCCCACAATAGATCATTGAGCCCTGATGTCACCACAGCTTAGGGTCCTGCACTGGTGCTTTTCACATTCCCAGACCTCCTCACAGTTGTGCAGGGGCCCTGGGATAAACACGGAAAGTCCTGCTGTGTGAAGAGGCTGTAAGAATTAGCAGAGAAGGCTGGGGGTGGTGCCTCATGCCTGTAATCCTAGCACGCTGGGAGGCTGAGATGGGAGGATCCCTTGAGCTCAGGAATTTGAGATCGGCCTGAGCAAGAATGAGACCTGTGGCTACTAAAAATAGAAAAATATTGGCAGGATGTGGTGGCAGACACCTGGAGTTTCAGCTACTCGGGAGGCTGAGGCAGGAAGATGGCTTGAGCCCAGGAATTTGAGGTTATAGTGAGCTATGATGATGCCACAGCACTCTAGCCTGGGCAACAGAGTGAGACTCTGTCTCAAAAAAAAAAAAAAAAGGAACTAGCAGAGAAATGAGGCATTGATGAGCAAGCTACAAAGACAAGCCCAGATAGGAAGATGGCTAAGGCCAAGGTCAGGGACCCCCTGAACCTCTTGAATTTAGATGTCAATCACCTTTTCAAAAGTTTTTCTCTAGGATGCCTCCCTGACTCCCTCCAGGCCAAGCTTGGGACCTCTCTTCCGTGCTCCCACCATAGCAGGGTTTGCCTTTACTGGGGATTTAACATATAGTTCTATAGGGTGTCCCAAAACCACCCATAAAGGCACCATATGGAGGGAAAATGGGAAATTGTAGCTAAATTGCATTTACAAAATACGCATGACAAAATTTTACAAAATATTTTCTACATGTTGGTCACCTCTTTGTAAGATTTTGTCATGCATATTTTGTAAATAAAGGTATGTTTAGCTGCAATTTCCCATTTTTCCCACAGGTAGTGATTTGAGAGTTGACTTTTGAGACACTGTGTAGACTCATCAGTTTATAAGTTGTTCATCTGAGAGCTGAGCACAGAACTTGGCCTGGGCAGCTCAGTAGCATTAGTTGAGTGAATAAATGAGCAGCATGAATTGAACTCAAGGGCCATGGACCCAAATGGCCTCTGAGGCCAGGCAGACACTGGTGAGTACTAGAGGGAGCGGTGAGGACAAGGGTGGAATGAGGACATGTGCCATGGCTACAGGGGCTGCCACCACTCGGCTCAGGCACGTGCTGCCAGGTGGGAACGGGGTTGGCTTGTTGCCTCATCTGATTTTTCAAGAGAAGCCAAAATCCAGACTTTTATGATGAGCTCCTGATTTTTTTCATGTTGTGACTAATTTTAAACATTTTTAATTAAGTGAGGGTCAAACGAAACACATATGCTGATTAAATACTGCCCGAAGGACATGAAAGTTTTATTTGAAACTTCAGGCTGCTCTAGAGTTTCCAATGCAGTGACAGTGACTTTGCCCATAACAGCGAGGCAAAGAGGCCCATAGCAGGCAAAGGAATGCCAGTGTCACCAGCAGGCCACCTCTGTGGGTATCTCCCTGGGAGAGGTGCAAAGAACAGGCAGGAGCTCTGACGGTGGCTGGAGATCGGGGAATGGCCTATAACCACTGGCTGCTCTGGTTATAGGATTCATGTATAATTCATACTGTCATAAAAAAAATGCATCTTTTGGGCGGTGCCTGTGGCTCAGTGACTAGGGCGCAGGCCCCATATACCGAGGGTGGTGGTTTAAACCTGGTCCGGTCAAACTGCAACAAAAAATAGCCGGGTGTTGTGGTGGGCGCCTGTAGTCCCAGCTACTCAGGAGGCTGAGGCAAGAGAATTGCCTAAGCCCAAGAGCTGGAGGTTGCTGTGAGCTGTGACGCCACAGCACTCTACTGAGAGTAACAAAGTGAGATTCTGTCTCTAAAAATAATTCATCTTTTTTGAATTATCACATTATTTTCACCCCAGTGCTAGAGGAGCAAAAACCAGACAATCCCACTGCATAGACAAAAGACAGTCTTGCTAGGTCTATTCAAAGAGAAGCCTGCATTGCCACTTGCACCAGACAGAGAAAAGTTAAAACAGGGCCGGACAGGCCCCCAGAGAAGAAGCTGCAGGTGGCCAAGCGGCCCTGGCTGACTGGGTTCAAGGCCTCCTCACCCTTCATTTCAACATCAGGGGCCTTTTATCATTTTCCTCTCCACCTGGTTCTTCTTCTCAGACTAAGGAAATGGCACAAGTTTCACAATGGCCCATGTTCGAATCCCCCTTCTATCACTTGCTGGTCATGCAACTTTAGGTAGATGACAGCTTTGGAAGCCCCATTTCTCCATCTTTAAAATGTGACTAACGTTTGTTGATATCACACAGTCCTGTATATGATATGATGAGAAGGGCACTTCATCTCTTTGGTATTCTTCTTAAAATGCTACCTCCCTAGTCTAATCAGAAGACAGCAGGAAAGACCAAGAAACTGTCACAAAAGAGGAGACAACTCAAAGTAATTGTGAGACCCTGGAATCGAAAAAGGCAGGAACAACTTCTGAGATCAGAATAAAGTCTGGAGTTTTAAAATCACAGTACTGCTTTAAAAGTACAGATTTAAAAATCTGGGCGCCATGACTCATGTTTGTAATCCTAGCACTCTGGGAGGCCAAAGCAGGTGGATTGCCTGAGCTCATGAGTTCAAGACCAGCCTGAGCAAGATCGAGACCCCATCTCTAAAAATAAAAAAACTGAGGCAAGAGGATCTCTTGAGCCCAGAGTTAGAGGTTGCTGTGAGCTATGACGCCATGGCACTCCATCCAGGGTGATGACTTGAGACTCTGTCTAAGGAAAATAAGAAAGAGTTCGAGACCAGCCTGAGCAAGAGTGAGACCCCCATCTTTAAAAAAAAAAACAGCCAGGTGTTATGGCAGGTGCCTGTAGTCCCAGCTACTTAGGAGGCTGGTCCAAGAGAATTGCTTGAGCCCAAGAGTTTGAGATTGCTCTGAGCTATGATGCAATGGCACTCAACCTCAGGGTGACTGAGTGAGACTCTGTCTCAAAAAATAAAAAATAATAAAATAAATAAATAAAATAAAATTGTGGCACTAGTAGCTCCTCTTTTTTTTTTTTTTTTTTTTTAGAGACAGAGTCTCACTTTATGGCCCTTGGTAGAGTGCCGTGGCATCACACAGCTCACAGCAACCTCCAGCTCCTGGGCTTAAGCGATTCTCTTGCCTCAGCCTCCCGAGTAGCTGGGACTACAGGTGCCCGCCACAGCACCCGGCTATTTTTTTGTTGCAGTTTGGCCGGGGCTGGGTTTGAACCCGCCACCCTCGGCATATGAGGTGCCCTACTCACTGAGCCACAGGCGCCGCCCAGTAGCTCCTCTTTTTTACATCATCTTCACCATCCTTGTCCTTTCCTAAACTTCAGTGGATGGGCCAAGGCCAGTGTCCACAGTGGAAGGAAGTGGGGAGCCATGTGTCCCTAACTAGGAACCCATATAGGGGGAGGGGGTATCTGCTGCAAGAAGCCGGAGCCTGGACAGGGCGTGGAAGGCCAATGATGGAAAGCGCAAAGTTAGATGAACCCTGTGGTGCTGGATAGGAATTGGATATATTAGTGTGAACTCATGGTTTTCTATATATCAGAAATACATAGAGAAATTATTAACACTGCTTAATAGGTACAGAGTTGTGATTTTGCAAGACAAAAAGAACTGTGTGGATGGAGGGTGATGATGGTTGCATAACAATGTGAATGTACATAATCCCACAGAACTGTACACTTAACAATGTTTAAGATGTTTAATTATTTTACCGCAAATTACTAATTAATAAAAATACTAAATAAATCAATACAGATGTGACTGATGGTGTGAATTCGTGTATGTGTGCACACTTACATTCCCCAGCTCTGTCCACCTCGCCCTAGTGGCAAAGAGCACACTCAGCAGCCAGATCTTTTTTTTTTTTTTAATGTTTAGGATTCATTGAGGGTACAAAGACTTAGGTTAGACTGATTGCATCTGTTATGTAAAGTCCTTCTTATGATTGTGACCTGCCCCCAAGAGGTGTGCCATATGCTGTGACCCCCAATTCCCTTCACTCCTCCCTTCTCCCCCATCCCTCATTCCCCTACCACCACCCCTCCTTGTATTAGCTCATCTGCTGCCTTCGTATTAGAATAGAGTACATGGGACTCTTGCTTCCCCATTTTGTGATGCTTTACTAAGAAGAATGTGTTCCACCTCCATCCCCTCCATCCAGGTTAATACAAAAAAATGTAAAGTGTCGGGCAGCGCCTGTGGCTCAGTGAGTAGGGCGCCGGCCCCATATGCCGAGGGTGGCGGGTTCAAACCCAGCCCCGGCCAAACTGCAACCAAAAAATAAACTGGGCGTTGTGGCGGGCGCCTGTAGTCCCAGCTACTCGGGAGGCTGAGGCAAGAGAATCGCGTAAGCCCAAGAGTTAAGAGGTTGCTGTGAGCCGTGTGACGCCACAGCACTCTACCCGAGGGCGGTACAGTGAGACTCTGTCTCTACAAAAAAAAAAAAAAAAAAAAATGTAAAGTCTCCATCTTTTTTAATGGTTGGATGGTATTCCATGGTATACATATACCACAGCTTGTGAATCCATTCCTGGGTTGGTGGGCATTTAGGCTGTCTCCATATTTTAGCAATTGTAAATTGAGCTGCAATAAACAGACTAGTAAAAATGTCCCTATAAGAAACGATGCCTAGGAATGGGATTGCAGGATCAAATGGGAGGCCTAATTTGAGTTCCTTGAGGATTCTCCATACTTCCTTCTAAAAAGGTTGTACTAGTTTGCAGTCCCACCAGGAGTGTAAAAGTGTTCTCTTCTCTCCACATCCACGCCACCATCTACAGCTTTGAGATTTTGTGATTGGGTCATTCTCACTAGGGTTAGGTAACATCTCAGGGTAGTTTTGATTTGTATTTCTCTGACGATTAGGGACAATGAACATTTTTTCGTATGTTTGTTAGCTATAGTCTTCTTTAGAGAAAGTTCCATTCACCTCTCTTGCCCACTGACATATGGAATTGTTGGGTGTTTTGTTGATTAATTTGAGTTCTCTATAGATCCTGGTTATTAAGCTTTTGTGCAATTCATAATATGCAAATATATTTTCCCATTCTGTAGGTTGTTTGCTTTGTTTCCTTAGCTGTACAGAAGCTTTTCAGTTTAATTAAGTCCCATTTGTTTATTTTTGTTGTTGTTGCGATTGCCACGGAAGTCTTCTTCATAAAATCTTTCCCCAGGCCGAAAATATCTTCAAGTGTTTTTCCCATGCTTTCTTTGAGGATTTTTATTGTTTTGTGCCTTAGATTTAAGTCTTTTATCCATCTTGAATCAATTTTTGTGAGTGGAGAAAGGTGAAATTCCAGTTTTAGTCTTTTACATGCGGATATCCAGTTCTCCCAGCACCATTTATTGAATAGGGATTCTCTTCTCCAGTGTAACTTCTTCTTCGGTTTATCAAAGATCAGGTGGCTATAAGAGGTTAGTTTCATCTCATAGTTTTCTATCCATTTACAAATATCAATGTCCCTATTTTTGTGCCAATACCATGCTGTTTTGATCACTATGGCCTTGTGGTATAGCTGAAAGTCTGGTAGGGTGATACCGCCAGTTTCATTTTTATTACTAAGAATTGCCTTGGCTATCCAGGGTTTCTTCTGATTCCATGCAAAATGAAGAATTATTTTTTCCAAATCTTGAAAGTATGATGATGGGCTCGGCACCTGTGGCTCAAGTGGCTAAGGCATCAGCCACATACACCAGCCAGGCCCGCCAAACAACAATGACAGCTGCAACCAAAAAATAGCCGGGCGTTGTGGCGGGTGCCTGTAATCCCAGCTATTTGGGAGGCGGAGGCAGGCGAATCACTTGAGCCCAGGAGTTGGAAGTTGCTATGAGCTGTGATGCCACTGCACTCTAACCAGAGTGACAGCTTGAGGCTCTGTCTCAAAAAAAAAAAAAAAAATAAAAAGAAAGTATGATGATGGTATTTTAATGAGGATTGCATTGAATCAGTAGATTGCTTTGGGTAGTATAGACATTTTCACAATGTTGATTCTTCCTGGCCATGAGCATGGTATACTCTTCCATTTGTTAATATCTTCTGCTATTTCTTTTCTTAGAGTTTCATAATGTTCTTTGTAGAGGTCCTTCACCTCTTTCGTTATGTATATTCCTAGGTATTTCATGTTTTTAAAGCTACTGTGAAGGGAATTGTGTCCTCGATTAGCTTCTCATCTTGGCTGTTATTGGCGTATACAAAGACTACTGATTTGTGGACACTGACTTTATATCCTGAGACATTGCTGTATTTTTTTTTTTTTTGGCCGGGGCTGGGTTTGAACCCGCCACCTCCAGCATATGGGACCGGCGCCTACTCCTTGAGCCACAGGTGCCGCCCCATTGCTGTATTTTTTGATCACTTCCAGTAGTCTTGTAGTTGAGTCTTTGAGGTTCTCTAAGTATAAGATCATATCTTTGGCAAAGAGCGAGAGTGTGACCTCCTCTGCTCCCATTTGGATGCCCTTTACTTCCTTCTCTTGCCTGATTGCATTGGCTACAACTTCCAGCACTGTGTTAGTATCCACATCTTGACTTCTAAATACCATTTTCCAAGAAAGGAACCAGGGTTCTTGGAGAACTGGCTGATTCTAGACCTGGGACAAGAAAAGTGCAGATGAGCCTGGAACAGCCTGTACCAATAAGCTTGAAGAATGATGGGTCATGGCCAAAGGGCACAGCAACTAGCTTAAATGGCCTTCCACTGGCCAAATTTGGAATAATTTCATTATTAACATTATTACACTAAATATGAATTAACATTCATTATTACCATTATTACATTATGGTTTATAAGGCATAAGTTCAGGCAGGCATGAAAAATTACTTGCCCAAGATCACGAAAACTGGGAACAAAAGATGCTCATTCTCATTTTCCTTGTGCACTTTTCAATTTTTTTTTTTCACAGACTGTGAGTGGGAAGGACATGACACACAGAGCAAGCTAGAGGCCCAGGAAATTCCTAGAGAGACTGTCCAGGACATATGGACTTTTGAGAGCTGTCCAGTGTCATTTCCTGCTTCAAATCGTGCTGGGGGGAAGGGAGATGCAGGGGGTGCAAATGAGAAATGGGAGTGGAGGTGAGGAAGGGAGCAGCAAGGTGGAGTCTGGCCCACCAGCTGCTTTTCCCGATGAACCCCCTTGCCAGGCACGGAGGGGCTGGGGGTACAGGGATAGAGGAGCTTCCTGGATGGTGAGGTGCCCACATCTGGTTCACATCGAAGGGTAAAAATAAATGGGTTTCTGAGCTGGAAGAAGTCCAGCTGACTTGGCCAAGCCGTGCTGCTCGGACACTAGGGTATAACACCACCTCCTCCATGGGTCATTGGGCCTGGCCAGCTCCCAAGGGCTTGCAGAGGGTATGCAGTTGGAGTGGGGCCATCTTCTCTGCTTAGAGCCACATTATCTGGGCCCAGCTCCATCTAATGTGCAAACCAGCCTCATCATGTGTCCGGAGAGGCTGGTTCTTTGCCTTTCAGATGACTCATTTTTAGGCCCTAAAGGAGGCTGAGGCTGCACGCACGCCACATATGACCATGTCCACCCAGCGGGCTTGTGTGTGCCTCCTGCAGTGCCTCCCTGGGCTGGGAAGGGACAACTGCTGGCTGCGGAATCTTGAGCAACTTTCTTAACTTCTCTGAGCCCTGATTTCCCCAGTTGCAGAATGGAAAACAATGGCTCCTTCTTCTGGAGACACAGTTGGCCTATCAGAGTGTGTAAGTATAAGTGTCCAAAAACTCTCCGTCCATATCCACCATTCCTAACAGTCATTTGGATATTTCAGTCTTATTTCTTCTGAAATTATTGAAAGGAAAAAGAATTTTGCTTCCAGCAATGAATATGGTTGCATCCCTGTCAGTACGAGGCAGGAGCAAAGAGACTGTAGCTCACTTTCCACATCTGCTATTCAGTGGCTGTGTGACTCTGGGAAGTCTCCTCAACCTCTCTGAGCCTCAGCTGCTGCTTCTGTAAAGGTCAAATCTTTGCCCTTGCCTCTCAAGTGTTCGTGAGAATTGAGAGGAGTAACATACCTTGGAGGATGGCATGGTTTAGAGGAAATACAATTTTTATTCCTAGACTCTTATTAAAAGTGCAAAGAATAGTTGGTGGGTTGAAAAAGTTCATCAGCAAAGTCTCTCTTAAAACCATCTGATTTTGGCCCTTCCTCTGTCCAGCATTAGTTCTTTTATCTTCCATAAGTCAGCAGCAGCCAGAAGAGAACTGATCCATCCTGGAGAAAGCCCTGAGGCCCTGTGTCCTGGCCAGTGCCCTGTAGAGGCCCCAGCTTTATACCCTGATCTCACCTCTTGCTGTCCTCAAACTTAAAGAAAGGACGCTGCCCCTTTGTCAGATACAGCCAGCTTGTCCTCCTCCAGTGCCCTCCAGGGAGTTCCTGGGCAACCTGCTTCTCTGGGTGCACTTGTCCACAGCCAAAGGCCCTTGGCCAGGACCTCTTGCAAAGCGAGACTCTGGGATGCTACCTCCCTTTGGAGAAGGTGAAATTACAAAAGCTGGTTATACCTTGGAAAATCATTTGACCTAATGATGTCTCGGTTTTCTCATCTGTTAAAGGAGCTTAACGGTGCAGCACCTGTAGGACAGTGACTATGGCGCTGGGCACGTGCACTGAGGGTGGTGGGTTGGAACCCGGCCCAGGCCAGCTAAACAATGACAACTGCAACAAAAATATAGCCAGGAAAAAAAACAAAACAAAACAAAAATATATATATATAGCCAGGAGTTGTGGTGGGCACCTGTAGTCCCAGGTACTTGGGAGGCTGAGGCAAGATAATCGCTTAAGCCCAAGAGTTTGAAGTTGCTGTGAGCTGTGATGCCACAGCACTCTACTGAGGGTGATATAGTGAGACTCTGTCTCAAAATAAATAAATAAATAAAAGGAGCTTATCGATACTCCTCCTTTTATAGACTTGTGATGAGGATTTTCAGAGAGGTTTGTGTATGGAAGGTGCATACTTAGCATAGTGCCTGGTGTACAGTAAGTGCTCAGTAAATGCTCACTATCATATTGTCCACTGTCAATTAGAATCTCTCAGCCCTAAATAATCCCCGCTGAGCAGTTCAGAAATTGCCAACTCTGATTTCCTAGGGCCATTGGATCATAGAGACAATCTCTTACTTGGTCTCTTTCACCTCCTTTCATAAAAGAGCAGTCTGAAATTCCATCAACATCTAATCCACTTCTATAACCCAGCCAGCCAATCCCAAGCGTAGAACCGTAATCCAATCAGGCGATTAAATCTAAATTCCTCCCATCTGATCATCAGGATCCCAGTGCATACAATTAACCCTTCTCCTCCAGAAATTGTATCAATCCCCTAAACACCTCCATTCACCCCTTCAACCTCCAGCCAGGAGCTAACACTTCCCCTCACCCAAACTTGGGCATTTACTGTGATCAACACACAAAATGGTAAGCTTTCAGCTTAGGCTCTCTCTTTGAAAACTGGAACAAGAAAAAGAGCTGAAAAAAGCAGACCTCTTGGGTGGCGCCTGTGGCTCAAGGAGTAGGGCACTGGCCCCACATATCGGATGTGGCAGGTTCAAACCTGGCCCCAGCCAAAAACTGTAAAAAAAATAAAACAAACCAAAAAAATAAAAACAGACCTCTCAATCTCTGTGAAATTGTAAGTGAAAACCCAAAATAAATTGTATAGATAATGATAACATATTATAACATATTATATAATATAATGACTATATATATCACCTTTATTTAGGTATTAGGTATTGCAAATTTCCATATATATTTTTTTCTTTATCTATCTATCTATCACCTAAAGGCTAAGAGAAAACTTGTTACAATCAAGAGTGAAATGGAGAAACTTGCTCATCCTTTGCATGATCAGAAGAAGCTAGAAGGATAGCCCTCAGGAGGGTCGTGTTTCCTCTGAAGCAGCTGCTTTATGACCAGAATGAGATGTGACTACAGGTGAAGGTTGGGAAAAGACTTGTTAAGCAACTGTTTACAGACTTTGGAGGGTTAAATTATTTCGCACAGCCTGAAAAACACTGGGCTCTCAAAAAAAAAATCTATCACCTATCAATCTATCTATCTGATAAAATCTGTTGCGCCCTTCAACTCCTACTTTTTGGGTTAACACTAATTAAGAGCTTACTTGCTGAGCCAGGGAGCCCACTCACCTTTAAAGCATCCCTAGGAGTTAGGTACTAGTTTCATCCCCATTTGGCTGAGTTGGCAAATGAAGCACAGAGCAGTCTACCGACTTGCTGGAGGTCACACAGCCCTTAGGAGTCAAGAGTCTGTACTGAAACTGGAATCTAATTCCAGAGTCCATGCTTGTTAAGTTCTGAGCTCTACTGCCTCCCTGTGGCGGTTTTTATAGCGGCCAGGGAACTTTCACCAGCTTTCAGAAAGCCCAGCCGACCCCACCGGGAACACACAGCACTTAGTAGCCTCCGTGTCATGTCTCATAGCAAAGCCCGTTCCCCGTGTTCAACATGCATAAAATATTAACCCAGTATGAAAAACAAATGTTTTATTGGGTTTGTGTGTCTGTGTGTGTGTTACCAATGACTTCCACTTTCTCTCATTCTAGACCATTGTAAGGAAAACATTCTCTCTCACCTTCTCATATAAAGCCAAAAGAATTCACTCACTGTCCACTCACAGTACATGTTGGAAGTCATGTAAGGAGCCCTGGGGTTGAGTCTAATGCAGGAAATTTGATAATGCTTTTGGCCCAGTGTAGGGGGAATTTGTTTTAACACCTAGCTAGAGTGGGTTATATCTCTGAAGATTTAGAAACATGTTCTTCATGTCAATGTTTTTTAGGTAGAGAGGACGCATTAATTTTTTTCTCCTATTAAAATTTGCAAAGTTTAAAGCAAAAGTTTTTGGCCTGTCATTGGTTTGTTGTTTATTGGGTGAGGCGTGTGGTGGCCAGTGTCACCACAGGCAGCTGAGTGGACAGGGGAGGAGGACTCCAGGGGATGGGGTAGGTTTGAGTTTGATCTAATGGGATTAAGAGCAAATGGGGCCCTTTTAATTAGATTAGAACCAAGCTGGCTGAGTCTAGGTGGAATGGATTGAATTAAAGTTTGATTGGGCATCTGGTTCCTTACTAGTTACTAGGTAATGTACAGGGTGATGAAAATGGTCCCCCCAAAGGCAAAGAAGATGGTAGGATTGATGACCCATGGATGGGATCCTGAGGCCCAGAGTAGGTGTTAGGATAAGACATATACTTACGAATAAATAAAATAAAAACATTAAAAGGACAGGCGTACTGTATTTCCTTTAGCTTTTCCAGAAGTCTCTGTCTCTGAGTCAAGGCTTTCAGCATGAACTTGGCTGAGAACTTGTGCACGTCCTGGGAGGTGAAGACCACTGCCAACAGCATTTGGCTGATTTTGACTGAGCACTTCCTCCTTGCTGGGCCTGGTTCTAATCATTGTACCTGAAACAATGGGACCCTCATAGTGACTCCGTGAGGTCAGGAATATTTTCCACATTTACAGATGTGGAAACTGAGGTAAAAAAAGGTTAAATTGGCTGGGCACAGTGGCTCACGCCTATAATCCTAGCACTTTGGGAGGCCAAGGTGGGTGGATTGCCTGAGCTCATGAGTTCGAGACGAGCCTGAGCCAGAGCGAGACCCTCATCTCTAAAAATAGCCACGTGTTGTGGCCGGCACCTGTAGTCCCAGCTACTTGGGAAGCTGAGGCAAGAGAATCACTTGAGGGCGGCGCCTGTGGCTCAGTGAGTAGGGCGCCGGCCCCATATGCCAAGGGTGGCAGGTTCAAACCCAGCCCCGGCCAAACTGCAAAAAAAATAAATAAATAAAGAGAATCACTTGAACCCACGAGTTACAGGTTGCTGTGAGCTATGACACCACGGTACTCTACCAGGGGTGACAAAGTGAGACTTACCCAATATCCCAGCAACTGAGTGGCCAAACTGGAGCCCAAGTTGATAGCTCCTACATCAGACACCCCCGGAGATGTCACTGTTGGGAATTTCTCCTTCATGGACTAAGAAGGTAGACTGAAAATCAAGGCTCAGTGCCAGTGTGCCTCCAGTTAGCTGTGGAACGCTGGACGTATCCTTTCCCTTCTCTATGCCTCAGTTTACCTGTTTTAGAAGGAAGGTGCAAAATTAAATGATCACTGATATTCCTTCCAGCTCTGACTCCATGACTAACATATGCCTTGAACTGACAAAATTGTCCCACATTTTCATGGGCATCATCGTGAAGGTGATCGGTGCCCTTCTGCTGGGACAGTAAGTGTGTGTGTGTATGGAGGGGGTCGGTGATCAGCTTGTGAATGGCTCTTTATGCACACCACGTGCCTGGCAGTGGTCTAAGTATTGTGGTGAATACAAACAGTCAAGCCAAAGCCTGGACATGCAGATATCCTCTTCTCCCCGGACATACCACTGTGCTACATTTCCCGGCCTCCTGGGAAGTTAGATGGTGCCACGTAACCAAGCTCTAGCCAGTCAAATGCAGGCGGAAGTGATACATGCGACCTCCAGGCCTGGCCCATAAGAACCTACCTGTGATCATCGGTTCTCTCTCCCTTCCCTGTGTACTTGGCCAGACACAGAGACCCTAGAGGACAGTGGCACCACTGGATGGAAGAAGCCTGAGTCCCTGGAGGAGCCCCCAACCCAGCCTGTGCTGGAATGTGATATGGGCAAGAACAAACTCTTTTTGGGCAAAAGATTGAGATTTCAGGGCTGTTTGGTCTATAAACAAGGCTTTTTTAAATAAGAAAACAAGTAAATTCACCGCAAAATTAAAGTAAAGAGATAGAGTGAGGGCGGTACCTGTGGCTCAGTGGGTAGGGCGCCAGCCTCATATACCGAGGGTGGTGGGTTCAAACCTGGCCCCGGCCAAACTGCAACAAAAAAATAACTGGGCATTGTGGCGGGCGCCTGTAGTCCCAGCTACTCAGGAGGCTGAGGCAAGAGAATTGCCTAAGCCCAGGAGTTGGAGGTTGCTGTGAGCTGTGTGACACCACTGCACTCTACCAAGGGCGATAAAATGAGACTCTGTCTCTACAAAAAAAAAGGGAGAGAGAGAATGATTAGGAAAGGGGCTGAATGGCTGGGCGCGGTGGCTCACACCTGTAATCCTAGCAGTCTGGGAAGCTGAGGCAGATGGATTGCCTGAGCTCACAGGTTCGAGACCAGCCTGAGCCAGACCGAGACTCCTGCCTGTAAAAATAACTGGGCATTGTGGCGGGCACCTGTAATCCTAGCTACTTGGGAGGGTGAGGCAAGAAGAGCACTTGAACCCAAGAGTTTGAAGTTGCTGTGAGCTCTGACCCCATGGCACGCTACCAAAGGCAACAAAGTGAGACTCCATCTCAAAAAAACTAAACAAAACAGACCTGGGGTTGCTGAGATGACAAGAGGGGGCCAGGAGAGGAAGAGCAGGCAGGCCAGCGTCGAAAGTGCTGCATGCTGTCCAAGTTTATTATTTATTAAGCAGAGAGGGAGAAGCAGCAGAGGAGACATGCTTTTTATTAACACCAGCTTCACTTTTGCCTTTTTTGTTTGTTTGTTTTTGGAGACAGTCTCATTTTGTCGCCCTCGGTAGAGTACCATGGTGTCACAGCTCACAGCAACCTCAAACTCTTGGGTTTAAGAGATTGTCTTGCCTCAGCCTCCCGAGTAGCTGGGACTACAGGTGTCTACCAAAACACCCAGCTAGGTTTTCAGAGACAGGGTCTCACTCTTGCTCAGGCTGGTCTCGAACTCCTGAGCTCAAGTGATCCACCTGCCTCGGCTTCCCAGAGTGCCAGGTTTACAGGAGTGAGCCACCTCCCCTGGCCACTTTTGTCTTTTAAAAATAAATTGGTTTCACATTCTTCTTTCTCCCAAACCAGCTCAGAGTCACTGTCTCTACTTTCAGCATCCTGGTCCATCTCAGGCTCACGGTTTCCAGAACTAAGACAAAATATTTTTGTTGTCGAATCTGCCCACTTTGAGCAACTTTGTTACAGCAGCCCCAGGAGGCAGGATGCAAATATGCTTGTCCTGTCACTGGAGTCTACCCCGGCCTTCTGATTTAATTAGCAAGTAAACTGTGACTTACCACTGGCCCTGCTGCTGCAGGTCAGCCACCCAGGGAAAGAGCGCCTTCTCCCAGGGACCACTGGTTACCTGCATTTATAACACTAACCAGGTGAGCAAGGTCTCAGGCATTTATAACACTAATCAGGTGAGATCTCGGTGGCTGTTTCCCTTCAAACACCCACAGGGCATCTGGATGAGGCACCAAGACACAGATGCTGCCCTCACACTGCCCACAGTCAGCAGATACTTCCCCCCAGTGAGTGAGGAGGGAGAGGCTGCCTAGGGGTGTCTAGGCGGCTTCCTGGGTGAGGTGAAGGTTTGCCAGGTTTTCTCAAGAAAGGATGGTGTTTTGTTTTGTTTTGTTGAGACAGGGTTTTGCTCCGTTGCCCAGGCTAGAGTACAGTGGCATCATCATAGCTCACTGCAGCCTCCAACTCCTGGGCTCTAGCAATCCTCCTGACTCAGCCTCCCATGTAGCTATGACTTACAGACATATACCACCAATTTTTTTTTTTTTTTTTCTGTTTTTAGTAGGGATGGGATCTTGCTCTTGCTCAGCTTGTCTTGAACTCCTGGCCTCAAACGATCCTCACATCTTGGCCTCTCAAAGTGCTAGGATTACACACATGAGCCACCACGCTAGGCTAAGAGGACAGTTTTTCTTTTTTTATTGTTGGGGATTCATTGAGGGTACAATAAGCCAGGTTACACTGATTGCAATTGTTAGGTAAAGTCCCTCTTGCAATCATGTCTTGCCCCCATAAAGTGTGACACACACCAAGGCCCCACCCCCCTCCCAAGAGAACAGTTTTTTAAGTTCGCAAGAGGAAAGGTTCAATTAAATTCTGTGATATCTTTTAATTGGCTGAATTTCCCTGTGGCTGCTCCATCTCCCTGGCAGCTGGGCCTTGAGGAGGGAGGAAATAAGTAGCCGCTCTCTGAATAGGCTCTGTCAGAGAAATGTGAATGCCTCACTCCATTCACTGCAGAAAAAACAGGATCTCAAAACTCTGGGGCCCAACCAGGAACTATGCAAGTAGTTCCTTTTCCAGAAAGGCCACTCACGAGATGAGCAAGGCATCTGATTCCCAGGAACATATGGGGCAGTGTTGGCTACAGTACCCCAGGGTTAGGAAACTGTGATCACCCATGGAGGCATCTATAGTAAGGCTGAGCCCAGAAACACGTGAGAGGCTCAGGGTGCTGCCATGAGCTTAGAATCTAAGATCATCCTAGATTCTTGCACAAGGGCCTAAATGACCCTGTTAAAATGCCAATATCTGAGCTCCACTGTTATGCTGAAGCAAACCAAGGAGGCAATTAATCCTTTATTAAAAGGATTTGTTCTGTAAAATTTGGATTCAGTCAAAAGGTCACAGCGAAGGATCCAGGCCACAGTTGGCCCCAAGGCTGCAGATTCCCCACCCCTGACGTAGATCCTAGATCTCAATGGACTAAAAAGTCACCCATATAAAACTGGGGGCTAAGAGAGAGGATACAGGCTAACCCTAAATCACTTTTGAACTTTTATTTTTATTTATATATTTATTTTGAGATACAGTGTTGCCCTTGGTAGAGCACTGTGGCATCACAGCTCACAGCACACTCAAACTCTTGGGCTCAAGTAATTCTTTTGCCTCAGCCTCCTGTGTAGCTGGGACTACAGGCTCCCGTGACAATACCTAGCTATTTTTAGAGAAGGGGTGTCACTTTTGCTTAGGCTGGACTCAAACTCCTGAGCTCAAGCAATCCCCCTGCCTTGGCCTCCCAGAGTGTTGGGATTATAGGTGTGAGCCATGGCACCTAGCCATACTTTTAAACTTTTAAACCAGGGTTTTTCACCTTTCACATCATTGACATTTCGGATCAGATGATTCCATTTGGGGGGCTGTTCTGTGTATTATGGGATGCTTAGCAGCAACCCCAAACTCCACAAATCTCCACCCACTAGATGACAGTAGCATCCCCCTCCCCCAGATGTGACAACTAAATATGCCTCCAGATTTTGTCAAATGTCATTTTGGAGGGGGAGGGGGCAATATCTCCTTCTATTGAGAACTGCTTTGGATAAAAGTATAAAATCTTAAAATTGTCAAAGGTTTTTTTTTTTTTTTGCATTACCTGAAATCTTACACAAAGGCCCCAATGACCCAGTTACAATGCCCATATCTGAGCCCCACTGTTAGACTGAGACAAACCAAGGAGGCAATTAATTACACACTGCCTAACTCGCCTCTTCTTACAGTTTCAATTGCAGCCGCCTGGCTTCCCTCCCTCCGCTCTGTTTGAGTGGTTGCCGTGAAGGGCAAAAACAGCGGCTGGTCCACCTCAGAGTTGGCTGTGTTTCAATAACGGCCAGGAGGACTTTCATGGGGCTTTCCAAGCTTAATTAGCTCATGTTTGTAAAGTTCCTTAGGAAGCTCAGGCCAGGATGCTATGGGAAGTCCAAGTGACTAGGATTCTCGCCACACTCTTAAAAAGAACATTCCTGCATTAAAAGGCTGATGGAGCCAGAGAAAAAGCTCCTAGGAGCTGTGTGTGTGTGTGTGTGTGTGTGTGTGTGTGTGTGTGAGAATAGAGAAGGTTCCTTGTGAACTGCATTTGGAAGCGTAAAGAAGGAGAATAATACTTTCCAACTCTCTGGCCCTCCTCCTATTCTCTAGAGCAGGAAATTATTTAAAGTATTTCCTGAACAGCTGAAGTGTGTTAGAAGCCTGCTAGCATTCTCTGCATTATCTCCAGGAAATGGACGCCAAGGAATTTCTTTGCAATGAGAAACTGTTTGAGCTCTACTGCTCCTGTCTACCTGAACGGGATGAATACACTCCGTCTGGGAACTGGAAATACAATCTTCTTAGATCATCTTCAGGGCAAACTCAGCATCCTTTAGCAAGAACACACCCAGGAAGGGAATTCTTACACATGTACATATGTATGTGAAGAATTCTCTTCTATACGCAGAATTAAGAAAGAATTAAGAACTGTCTTTGCCAGGTAATTTAGCAATGTCAATACCAGCTTGCCAGTTATTTAGTTATTCTCACTCGGTCTTCGGGTGGGGTAAGAATGAGGTCAACATCTTCTGTTTAAGGCAGAATTCTAGAACGCAACAGAAGGAAACTGCTTGGCTCCATCCTACATCTAGAGATTTGTGCTCTCCGAGGCCTGCCTACAAATTTACCAGGGTGGGGGTCCGGAAGCATCGTGCCCCAGCAAGCCAAGTTTGAACCTCTCAGGCAAATCAGGGTGGGGATGTTTGTGGGCACATGGAACTGGAGCCATCTGGGAGCCAGCTGTGACTTTGGTTGGCAAATTCCTCTGGTCTGCTATGAGAAGGGCAAGTGTGATTACCACAGCAGAAATGCCAGAGAAAAATGGCAAGCGTTACCTCCAGAGCAAAGAACAAGGCCTAGAGAGGCACCAGTTCCTAAGGAGAATGACAGGTCTGATTACGCTGGCGAAGGCCAGGCAAGCTTCCTGACCACACTTACCAGCCATTCTCTCCCGGCGGCGGAGCTCAGAGCCAGTACGTGGGAAATGTGCGGTTGCCTCCCTGGGTCCTGGCTGTCTGCAAAAGGACAAAGAGCCAAACCATTGTACCATTGTGGGTACCATGGTGACTGCCCACCCTCCGGGGCTTGCAGGGAAAGAGAGCTCCAGGCCAGAGGGGAAATACAAACCCCTGCTGTCTTCTCCTTCCGGAGACTAAGGCACCACAGACTTTTAGCATGTTTCACTGTGTTTGGGGGAAAGAATATCAACCAAATGCCATCTTTTAGGGACAGTGGCTAAAACTCCTGTTCAGGAGGAGTTCTTTAGTCAAATTTTAGCTAAATTAGGTCTGAATTAATAACTTTTTTTTTTTATGATTTTTTTTTTTTTTTTTTTGGCCAGGGCTGAGTTTGAACCCACCACCTCCAGCATATGGGACCAGCACTCTACTCCTTGAGCCACAGGCACCGCCCTGAATTAGTAACTCTTAAACTACTGCATGAAGCAAACTCACACAGCGACATTAAAAAAAAAAAAATACGTAGTCCCAGCTACTCGGGAGGCTGAGGCAAGAGAATCGCTTAAGCCCAGGAGTTGGAGGTTGCTGTGAGCTGTGTGAGGCCACGACACTCTACCCGAGGGCCATAAAAGTGAGACTCTGTCTCTACAAAAAAAAAAAAATACATAGAAAATAAACCAAAAGGACATATACCTGTGACCTTTCTAGTGTTTTGAAGATAGCTCCACCTTTAAGAACCTAATTTTCATCAGGCTACGAGCCCACATATTTAACCGTAAACTTAGATTTCAGTTTGAGAGTCTTGGGGGCCCCCAAACTTATCCAGGATCTCAGGTTAAGAATTTCTATCTAGGCTCAGCACCTGTAGCTCAGTGGCTAGGGAGCCAGCCACATACACCGGAGCTGGCAGGTTCGAACCCAGCCTGGGCCTGCCAACACCAATAACAACTTAAAAAAAAAACAAAAAAAAACCACTATTATTGTCCAGTTGGGGGGGGTAGAGGGAAGCAGGAGGGGAGGGGGAGGATTGTGGCAGAAGGAGGGAGGGCAGGAGGTGGGATCTCACCTAATGTGCATGTTGTGTGGGTGTGTAGCACGCTCCCTGAGTGAGGGGCTCTTCTACAAATGGAACTTTGCCCTGGAAGTGAGAAAGCATTGTACCCTCATATTAATTTAAATAAAGTTAAAAAAAAATTCCTATGTATGCCAAGTTGTACAATCCAATGGCGAGATTTTAGGTTATTATTTTAATCTTTGGCGTGTTCTGTGCTTTTCAAATTTTCTAAAATTAGTCTTACTTCTATAACTAGAAAGATTGTTTCAAAGAGTCACCAGGAAAAGAAAAAAAGGAAGGAAGGAAAAAAAGAAAGAAGCTTTGTGTTCACTAAGTTAATGTTTGATCAGAGTGACTGAGAGATTGGTTGAGAAAATGGAGAAGAGTAGAGTGGGGCAAAAGTCATTGGTCATTGAAAACCCTGTTCTAAGCCAAAGGGTTAAAGAAGATCTTGCTGGATGTGGTGACTCATGCCGTAATCCTAGCACTTTGGGAGCAAAGCTGGAGGATTGCTTAAACCCCAAAGTTCAAAAGCAGCCTGAGTGAGATGTCCTCCTCCACCCCGTTCTATACAAAAAGATAGAAAAGTGAGCTGTGCGTAGTGACCCACACCTGTAGTCCCTGCTACGCAGAGGCTGAGGCAGAGGAGGGTGGCCTGAACCTAGGAGTTGAGGTTGCAGTGAACTATGACACCACTGTGCTCCAGCCTGGGTGACAGAGCAAAACTTTGACTGTAAAAACACAAATACACTTCTTCTTTTGTTTTTTTAAAGCAAAACTGTTGACATATAGGAGAACTGAAGAAAAATACAAATGAGAACTTTCTTTTTTTTGAGACAGAGTCTCACTTTGTCACCCTAGGTGCAGTGCTGTAATGTCACAGCTCACAGCAACCTCAAACTCTTGGGCTCAAGTGATCCTGTGGCCTCAGCCTCCCAAGTAGCGGGAAGACAGGTGCCTGCCAAAATGCCCGGGTATTATTGTTGTTGTTTGGCAGGCCCGGGCCAGTTTCAAACTCACCAGCCCCCGTGTATGTGGCCAGTGCCCTAACCGCTGAGCTACAGGTTACATTTCCTTTTTTTTTTTTTAAGACCGAGTCTCACTCCAGCACCCTGAGTAGAGTGCTATGGCATAATAGTTCACAGCAACCTCAAGCTTTTGGACTCAAGTGATCGTCTTGCCTTCATTTTTCTGTTTTTAGTGGAGACAGGGATCTCGATATTGCTCCTGCTGGTCTGGCACTCCTGAGCTCAAGCAATCCTCCTACTTCACCTCCCAGAGTACTAGAATGACAGGTGTGAGCCACTGCGTCAGGTCAGACCTGTTTTTATAGGCACGTATCACCAAGCCTGGCTAATTTTTAAATTTTTTTTATTTGAAGGAACTACTTTCTGTCTGACATTATCAATATTCAAGTTATGGATTGTTTTCAGTAAATAGAACATGCAGAGTACAGGCCAGTAAAATTGGAATTTTTTTTTAGGATGCTGAGAAACCAGGTGAAAACGAGAAACAGTATAATGATTGAAGAGTGTGGAGGCTTGAACAAAATTGAAGCTCTACAAAACCACGAAAATGAGTCTGCATACAAGGCTTCATCAAATTTTATTTCTTGATTGAGAAGTATTTTTCTATAGAGGTGAGTAATGGATGGTAATATTAAATTGGAAAATACACAGGTAAGATCAAGTCTTTCCTTTTTGTTTTTCCTCACAATTTTTTCTTCTTTCTATTTTTGGAGACAGGGTCTCACTGTTGCCCATGCTAGAGTGCAGGACGTCACCACAGATCAGGGCCAGCTCCAACTTCTGGGCTCAAACAATTCTCCTGCCTCAGCCTCCTGAGTAGCTTGGACTCTAGTCACACATGCACACACACACTCCAGCTAACTTTTTTGTATTTTGGAGAGATGGGATCGTGCTATACCAGGCTGGTATCGAACTCCTGGCCCCAAGTGATCCTCCCACTTCGGCCCACCCAATATTCCTGGGATTATAGGGGTGAGCTACCATAGCCAGCCAAGAAATACATACTTTTTGCAGACATAGTTAGGAGATGGTGTCTTTATATCTTGACCTTTTTTTTTGAGACAGTCTGACTCTGCTGCTCTGGGTAGAGTGTGATAACATTGTAGTTCACAGCAACCTCACTCTCTTCAGTGAAGGAACCTCTTACCTTCACCTCCAGAGAAGCTGGGACTACAGGAGCCCACCACAATACCGGCTAGTTTTTCCATTTTTAGTAGAGACAGGGTCTTGCTTTTGCTCAAGTTGATCTCAAACTCCTGTGCTCAGAGGATTCACCCTTCTCAGCCTTCCAGAATGCTAGGATTACAGGTGTGAGCCCCTACACCAGGTCCTCATCCCTTGACTTTTCATTAATTTCAAATTAATTTTAAGTTTTCTTATTTAATCTTTCCTCATCATCTTCTCTTGTTTTTGAAAATAATCTTCCAATATTTCTGCCTAAATTGCTCAAGTTCCAAACAGTAAAAGTTTCTTCACGGTAGAAAATATGGCTTTGTTGTTACTGTCTCAACAGTCAAGTGTTTGCTCAGTCAAGGAACGTCATAGCATTAGTATGTAGGGGCATATCAGTTGTTTATGCTGACAAGCTTCCAATCAAACCAGCACCAAGCTGGGCTTTGTGGGCTCAGTCCTGCTCTCATGGGCAATAAGAAGTTAGATGAGCAGTTGCTCTAATTATTCTGTCCAATACGATTAAGAGAAAGGGAACCAGAGACGAGAGCTTAGGACACGGCAAAGGCTAAGAGCTGGTCTAGGAATGTAGTCATGGTGGGTCCTCCTGGGGCCAGTTCCAATGTTCGGAAAGTTATATCACGCCCCTAAAAGGCCTGAAGGCTGACGAAACACCCAATTTTCAGGGAGAATCCTATCATTGACCATAGAAATAACCTGGTGTGATGACCTCATGTTGATTTTTGTCCATGATTAATACCTGGGGGGGAAGGAAGACTAATAATAAACAGCATAGAATGTAAAATAGTCTTTTAGTTCTTACATTGATACAGGGATCTATGTAAGAACTAAAATTTTTGCATCTTACAAGGATAAATGTGAAACTTAGTAAATGTAGAATATAACTGTCTTAACACAATAACTAAGAAAATGCCAGGAAGGCTATGTTAACCAGTGTGATGAAAATATGTCAAATGATATATAAAACCATGGTGCCCCATGATTGCATTAATGTACACAGCTATGATTTAATTGAAAAAAAAAGGTTGGGGGAAAAAAAATAAAAGGTTGGGAATAGCTGTAAAACTTAATTAGTATCTTTTTTTTTTTTTTTTTGAGACAGAGTCTCATTTTCTTGCCCCTACCCTGGTGTCACAGCTCACAGCAACCTCAAAATCTTGGGCTCAAGCAATCCTCTTGCCTTAGCCTCCCCAGTAGCTGGAACTACAGGCACCTTGCCACAAGGCCTGGCCATTTTTAGAGATGGAGGTCTTGCTCTTGCTCAGACTGGTCTCAAACTCTGAGCCCAGGCAATCCACCAGCCTCGGCCTCCCGGAGTGCTGGGAGTGAGCCGCCTCACCTGGCCCAATTGCACTGCTTTTAATCACTCCAAACGATGAAGAGACAGAATTTGAACTCAGATAGATGTGCCTCCTAAATACTAGTTCATTCCTCTACGCCACACCACTTCCCACAACTAGGCTGGGAAAAGCTGTTCATGATTGTGAAAAGCCCAGGAGGAAGCATGAGCCGATCAGTTTAAAAGGGTTTGGTGCATACAACTCCTACACAGTGTTGTGAAACTGCCCCAAATATTTAGGAGGAACTGGGTGTTTAGAGACAAAGGAATTATGCTTTAAAACTATGCCAACAACTTGTCATTTTACATACAAATGCTCAAAAGTAAATTGTACTTTTGCCCTCCAAAAACCCCACTTGATAGCTTGGGTGTTTTTTATCATCTTTATTAGCTGGGGTTATGAAACTTAAATGGATGATGTTGCTGAAACACTTTTCAATAACACTTTCCCTTGGGGGGCTGGGTGGGGGTTGCTGCATGATTTGGTCAGGTTTTGTTCATCACAAATTAGATCAACAGCCCAATTCCAAAAGAAAGCACCATTAATGACACGTTTCAAGGACTTTTCAAAATCAGTCAGCCGGGCTTTGGCAAGCTTCACCAAGGGCAGATGGAGGTAAGGAGTAGCCAGTTACGCTTCCCTTAATGGCCCTCTGAACTTGGGTTTGTATCTCACAAGGTTTCCAACTGCCTGTACAAACAAGAATGATTTTGCACTTACTGCCATTGGTGGGATGAAAAGGATGCTTTGGTGTTACTCGCTGGGAAGCTCAAAAAACAAACAAAAAGGTCAAATGCTAGAACAAAAATCTGATGAGGATTTACAATAATAAGAAATTATCCTGAGTTTTTTTTCTGTTTTTGTTTTTGTTTTGAGACAGAATCTCACTTTGTCGCCCTCAGTAGAATGCCGTGCGGTCACAGCTCACAGCAACCTCATACTCTTGGGCTCAAGTGATCCTCTTGCCTCAGCCTCCCAAGTAGCTGGGACCACAGGCGCCCACACAACATCTGGCTGTTTTTTTTAAAGACAGGGTCTTGCTCTTGCTCTTGCTCAGGCTGGTCTCCAGCTCCTGAGCTCAAGCAATCCACCTGCCTCGGCCTCCCAGAGTGCTAGGATTACAGGCATGAGCCACTCACTGGGCCTGAGTTTTTTTTATCTTCTTAGTGATTGTGCAGACACAGAAAGGTTGAGGATGAGGGGGGAAAAAAAATCAAACAACCTTAGAAAATAGAATGTTTATTTAATTTTTAAATACATTTTTAAATTTTTATAGATTTAGGGGGCACAATTGCAGTTTCATTCCACGGATATATTGTGTAGTGGTGGAGTCTGGATTTCTAGTGTAACCATCATCCAGAGTGTCCACTGTACCAGGAAGTAATTTTTCATCCCATACCCACCTCCCACCCTTCCACTTTTTCACCCTCTGAGTCTCTGATGTCTATTAGTCCACTCTGTATGGACACATTCTTTAGCTGCCATTTGTAAGTGAGAACACGTGGTTTTTAACTTTCCGTTTCTGAGTTGGTCACTGATGATAATGTCCTCCAGTTCCATCTACGTTGCTGCAGAAGACATGGTTTCATTCTTTCTTATTGCTGAGTAGTATTCCATGGTACACATTTGCTTTTTTTTTTTTTTTCAGAGATAGGGTCTTGCTCTGTGACCCAGACTGGAGTGCAATGTCATCATCATAGCTCACTGCAGTCTTCAAACTCGTGGGCTCAAGTGACAGTCCCATCTCAGTTTTCTGAGTAGCTGGGCTAGAGGTGCGTGCCACATTGCTTGGCTAATATTTTAAAAAATTTTTTTCTAGAAACGCAGTCTCTCCGTGTTGCTCAGGCTAGTCTCCTGTGCCCCAAGCAATCTTCCCACCTTGGTCTCCCAAAGTGCTGGATTATAGACTTGAGCCACTATACTCAGTAGCATGGTGATTTTATTTATTTTTGGACACAGTCTTTCTTAGTCACCTTGGGATCGAGTGCTGGTAGTATCATAGTTCACAGCAACCTCAAACTCCTGGGCTGAAGTGATCCTCTTATCTCAACCTCCTGAGTAGCTGGGACTATAGGTGCCCACCACAACACTCCGTCAGTTTTTCTATTTTTAGTAGAAACAGGGTTTCACTTTTGCTGAGGCTGGTTTTGAACTCCTGAGTTCAGGAGCTCCACTGCCTTGGCCTCCCAGAGCACTAGGATAATAGGCATGAGCCACCTTGCGGGCCAGAGTGGTGGTTTTAACTTGCATTTCTGTGGTTAAGGACATTGAACATTCTTTTTCATATACCCGTTGGCTATTTGCATGTCTTCTTTTGAAAAATGTTTTTGTCCTTTGCCCACTTTTTAATGTTTTGTTGTTGTTATTGTTTGAGCTCCTTACAGTCCGGTTATTAGTCCTTCGTTGGATGCAAGATTTGCAAATATTCCCATTCTGTAAGTTAGTTGTTCATTCTGCTGATTCTTTTGGGGTGCAGCAGCTTTTTAGTTTAAGTCCCATTCATCTATTTCTGTTTTTTAGTTTAATTAAGTCCCATTTGTCTATTTCTGTTTTTGCTGCATTTGCTTGAGGTCTCAGCCATGAATTCTTTGCCTAGGCCAACATCCACAAGAGTTTTTCCTAGGTTTTCTTCTAGAATGTTTATAGATGTCATACGTTTATGACTTTAATGCATCTTGATTTTTGTATATCGTAAGGTCCAGATTCATTCTTCTGCACATGGCTACTCAATTTTCCCAGCAACGTTTATTGAATGTCTTTTTTTTTTTTTTGTAGAGACAGAGTCTCACTTTATGGCCCTCGGTAGAGTGCCGTGGCATCACACAGCTCACAGCAACCTCCAACTCCTGGGCTTAAGCGATTCTCTTGCCTCAGCCTCCCGAGTAGCTGGGACCATAGGCGCCCGCCACAACGCCCGGCTATTTTTTTTTGTTGCAGTTTGGCCGGGGCTGGGTTTGAACCCGCCACCCTCGGTATATGGGGCCTACGCCTTACCGACTGAGCCACAAGCGCCGCCCAAATGTCTTTTTTTTTTTTAAAGAGACAGTCTCACTTTGTTGCCCTCTGTAGAGTACTATAGTGTCACAGCTCACAGCAACCTCCAGCTCTTGGGCTTAGGCGATTCTCTTGCCTCAGCCTCTTCAGTAGCCAGGACTACAAGGCACCCACCACAACACCTGGCTATTTTTTTGTTGCAGTTTGGCCGGGGTGCGTTCAAACCCGCCACTCTTGGTATGAGGCCAGCACCCTACTCCCTGAGCCACAGGTGCTGTCCGAATAGAATGTCCTTTTTTTTTTTTTTTTTTTGTAGAGACAGAGTTTCACTTTATTGACCTCGGTAGAGTGCCGTGGCATCACACGGCTCACAGCAACCTCCAACTCCTGGGCTTAGGAGATTCTCCTGCCTCAGCCTCCTGAAGCTGGGACTACAGGCGCCCGCCACAACGCCCGGCTATTTTTTTGTTGCCATTTGGCTGGGGCTGGGTTTGAACCCGCCACCCTCGGCATATGGGGCCGGCACCTTACTCACTGAGCCACAGGTGCCGCCCTAGAATGTCCTTTAATGTATGTCTTTGTCAACGTTGTCAAAGATCAGTTGGCTGGAGTTATGTGGCTTTTGGGGGTTCTCTATTTTGTTCCACTTATTTATCTATTTTTACACCAGTACCATGCTGTTTTTGTTACTGTAGTTTTGTACTATGATTTGAAGGCAGGTAACGTGATGCCTCCACTCTGTTCCTTTTGACTAGGATTGCTTCTTTGGGTATTCAGAATTTTTTGGTTCTATCTGAATTTTAGGATTTTTTTTTCTAATTCTGTGAAAAATAACATGGGAATTCTGATAAGAATTGCATTGAATGTTTATTTCCTACTTTGTTCAAAAAATAGTCAAGTATGGGCGGCGCCTGTGGCTCAACGGAGTAGGGCATTGGCCCCATATGCCAGAGATGGCAGGTTCAAATCTAACCCCAGCCAAAAACTGCAAAAAAAAAAAGTCAAGTAGCTTGATACTAAAGGCTCAAGATATAATGCAATTGAAGAATCAATACAGTAAAACAAGACAGTGTTAAGATGTTTTAACACTGATACTCCATCTTTTAATACTGTTACTCTTTAATGGTTGTTGCAACAAACAAAAAAAAGCATTAGCAGTTTTTACTTTGCATAAAATTAGAAGTGTTGCCTTCCCACCCTCACTAACCTACAACAAGTGATAGACTTGGCTCCGTGCCTGCGGCTCAAGTGGCTAAGGCATCAGCCACATACACCTGAGCTGGCAGGTTGGAATCTAGCCCGGGCCCGCCAAACAACGATGGCTGCAACCAAAAAAAAAAAAAAAAAAAAATAGCCAGGCATCGTGGCAGGTCCCTGTAATCTCAGCTACTTGGGAGGCGGAGGCAGGAGAATCGCTTGAGCCCAGGAGTTGGAGGTTGCTGTGAGCTGTGATGCTACAGTGCTCTACCCAGGGCGACAGCTTGAGACTCTGTCTCAAAAAAAAAAAAAAAAAGTGATAGACTTACAGGCAATGATTTCCTTACTGAATTTATTGAGGTCTGAAGTGAGTTTTAAATGAGATTTAAAACTGCTTGGAAGCTAAAAATTTTGGTGCATTAATAAATCACAATTTAGACATCAACACTGGGAAAGAGGGAGAAGTTGGTGGCTACATAGTATTTTTATCATGACTTTTAAAAGTCAAGCTGGTTATGAAAAGTCCTTCTCAAAGATAAAGTTTTACCCATAGATAAGTTAAATAAAAACATCCAAATGTCTCTATTGATTCTAACATCTCCAAGGAAACTTGTCATATTAAGAATTTTATCTAAAATATGAAAAAAAAAATTGGAAATCAGCTATCGTCCATCCATTACCTCACTATTGAGTCATTCCTTTAACAATTCCAAACCTTACACTTTTTATCAACATTATCTTTCACACTAGAGTCCCTCTGAAGCCATCAAGTTCCCCCTAGCTTAAAGCAAAAAACCCAGAATGTAGAGGTTTACTTCTAAACATTTTTACTCAGGAAGGGGAATCTGTAGAGCCATAGTTCTGTTTCTCTTCCCCTTCTCCTTTATGGGAGCCTTTGTACATGAAAAGCTGAGAAAGCGATCCAGGGTTCCTAACAAAATGGTCTATGCTTATAAGGACCACATGTAACATGTTACTGTTCTACTTTAGAAACCTGGCTGTAGAAGGGTTTCAAATAAATATTATTTGCCAGTGTTCTTTAGTTTTGCACCTGAACAAGCATTAAACATTTTTTCATAGTTTTCATGTACAGAAATTAAAAACCCAACTGTTAGCTGCAAAAGGCAATTTATGTGCATGTTGAACTGGGGAAGAAAATCCTTATAGCCAAGAAGGTAAATGGAATTTTGTTGAATTATATTACTACTGACTTGAAAAAAAAAAATCTTATTTTACTGACTACAGTAGCCCTTTAAGGTCTTCAATCACTTTACCCCCACACTCCCACTTCCATCAGTACCTTTTTATCTTCATGGGAAGATAAAAGCTGTCAAATTTCAGCAGCGGCTTGGCTCCTTACTTTTCCACTAATTAAATGAACAGAAATGATAGCACTGTAGTTTAAGGATGCATTTCATTTTTCCTAAGACTATGAAGTACTGTAGTTGACACTATAGCTGCTACTCAGAATCCATTCTCTGTTGATTACATGGGTATTTCTTTTTTTTTTTTGTAGAGACGGTCTCACTTTATGGCCCTCGGTAGAGTGCCGTGGTGTCACACGGCTCACAGCAACCTCTAACTCTTGGGCTTACGCGATTCTCCTGCCTCAGCCTCCCGAGCAGCTGGGACTACAGGCGCCCACCACAACGCGCGGCTATTTTTTTTTTGTTGCAGTTTGGCCGGGGCTGGGTTTGAACCCGCCACCCTCGGCATATGGGGCCGGCGCCCTACTCACTGAGCCACAGGCACCGCCCCTACATGGGTATTTCTTAGTGGCTATCAATCCACACTGCACAGGAGCACTTAGGAATTAAAAAAAAAGACCGAATATGTGGACCCTTGTCCCTCATGAACGAGACAGAACTTCTGGGTAAAATTTCCCAGGCAATGCCAATGTGCAGCCGATTTACTTGGAACCTCTTCAGCAATGAAGTTTGGGAGGAGTGAATTCCACTTACAGTCCCAGGATTTAAGACTAAGATTTTTAGCCCATCTCCTTGGCCAGTGAAGACTTAAGGAGACACTGGGTGGGGGCTTCTGAGAAATCTTATTCTTTATTCTGTGAAAATTGAAATTTTTTCTGACTGAAGAGGACGTAACGTCTGGATGTGCCAACAGCCATTATTACCAAGAGGGAACACCGCACAGACCAAAAGCGAGGACTGGGAATCAGGCAGGAAAAGTCATCACCTCCGCATCCTTGATGATCACACAAATTTCACATCACATGAATGCAACCAAGATTCCCTCTGGTTACATCAGGGTGGTTTGGTTACCCTTCACTTGCAACATTAAAAGCCCCCAATTAGAAAGCAATGTATAGGAATGGTTAAGTAAAGAAAAGGGTAGACTTTAATCTTTATTTACAGGACACTGCAAGATATGAAATTCCACATAGAAATAAGAAACCCTTTCAGAGGATAGGCTCCAGACAGTATGTATGTACAGTTTGGAACTGTTCAAGTATAGTTTTGTTGTAAAAAGTGCTACAATAACAAACCACGTTTAAAAAGAGTTCGTAGTAGAGAAATAGTTAAGACAAACTTATACCAAACGCAGTACACGACAACTTTGTGCCTCAGCTATACAATCTAAAAGTTAAAAGTCCCAGGAGTCCCATCCTGAACTTGGAACGTATAGCCTTCAGAGGTAGTTTCTGGTACTACATTTTGATCCTCCTCTTCCTGGAAATAAACAAAAAACAATAATGTAATCCCATAATTATGGCACATCTCTAAGCAGCAGGCTGCCTAGAAGTCTGTATTTATTCTTAAGGTCTTCATCTCCATATTTCACCTTTAACCCTGTACCACATTCTAATATTTGACAAAGGGGAAAGAGGGATGCTGAAACTTTGCCAAAATAATGAGTGCCCGGGAGCGGGAGGGTCTGAATGGTTAAGGCATGCAACTATAGTACCAGAAAACTAAGTCAAAAAAAAAAAAAAAAGAAAGAAAACTAAGTCAAGACCAGGCTAGGAGGCTCATGCTTATAATCCTAGCACTTTGGGAGGCCAAGGCAGGAATCAGTTGAGGCCAGGAGTTCAAGACCAGCCTGAGCAAAATAGGGAGACCTCAACTTTATAAAAAGTAGAAAAATTAGACTGAGCACAGTGGTTCACACCTGTAATCCCAACACTCTTGGAGGATGAGGTAGGTGGGCAGATTCCTTGAGCTTAAGTGTTCAAGACCAAGGCTGGACAAGGTGGCTCACACCTGTAATCCTACCACTCTGGGAGTTGGAGGCAGGTGGATTGCCCTGAGCTCACAGGTTTGAGACCAGCCTGAGAAAGAGTGACACCCTGACTCTAAAAATAGCCCAGTGTTCTGGCAGGCACCTGTAGTCCCAGGTACTCAGGAGGCGGAGGCAAGAGAACTGCTTGAGTACAGGAGTTGGAGGTTGCTGTGAGCTGTGACGCCACCGTTTCAAGAGTTCAGGACCAGTCTGAACAAGAGTGAGACCCTGACCTCTATTAAAAATAGAAAAAACTAGCTGCAGATAATGCACGCTTCTAAGTCCCAGCTACTCAGGAGGCTGATACCATAGGAGTGCTCAAGCCCCAAGAGTCTGAGGTTGTTGTGAGCTGTGATGCCTCTGCACTCTACCCAGGACGACACAGTGAGACGCTGTCTCAAAAAAAAAAGAAAAGAAAAATTAGCTGGGTGTGGTAGCATGCACCTCCGGCTACTCAGGAGGTTGAGCCAGGAAAACTGCTTGAGCCAAAGAGTCTGAGGATGCAGTGAGCTATGATGATGCCACTGCAACAGAGAGAGAAAAAAAGAAAAGCTTGAGGGGAAAAATATCTTATGGGCTTGACCTTACATGTGTACTTTCCCAAGTTAGTATCACCACCCATTACTCACCTCTACAGAGAAATACTTCTCAATCAAGTTTAATGAAGCCTTGTACACAGACTCATTTTCATGGTTTTGTAGAGCTTCAATTTTGTCCAAACCTCCACATTCTTCAATCATTATACTAAGTTTCTCAGTTTCACCTAGTTTTTCAGCAGCCTAAAAAAATATTCCAAGTTTACTGGCTTATACTCTGAATGTTCTATTTAAACGGGGAAAAAAAAAAAAATCCATACCCTGAATATTGATATATGCCAGACAGAAAAAGGCAGTTACTTCAACAGCCCTTTGATACTTTGATGTTCGGTTTACATTTTTTGAAACCCAACCTTATCAAATACCTGCTCTTAGCAGCTGGTTCTCAAATGCAGCTTTCAGCCAGAGATCTAGATTTTCTGTGTATCAAAATCACCTGTGCAACTTTTAAAACACTATACTGGCTGGGCATGGTGGCTTATGCCTCTAATCCTAGCATTCTAGGAGGATCTCTTGAGCTCAGAAGTTTCAAAACAAAGTTTCAAAACCAGTCTGGGTAAAAGTGAGATTCTGTCTCTACCAAAAATAGAAAAAGTAGCCAGGTGCTATGGTGGGTGCCTATAATCCCAGCTACTAACTAGTAGGCTGAGGCAGGATAGCTTGAACCCAGGAGTTTGAGGTTGGTGTGAGCTAGGCTGACACTACAGGGCTCTAGCCTGCTGGGGGCAAGAGTGAGACTCTACCAAAACAAACAAAAAAAAACCACTACCATTGAAGTTCAATTGGTCTGCCAGAGGAACAGGGCATTATTTTGTAAAAGCACACTATGTAATCCCAAAGTATAGTCAAAGTGTTTATAAGAGCAAAGATGGCCTATGCTGACTGAAAACAAATTTCCCAGACTATTTGTTGATGTTATTAAGAACTTATTGGAGGGCCTGGCGCTTGTAGCTCAAGCAGCTAAGGCGCCAGCCATATGCACCTGAGCTGACGGGTTTGAATCCAGCCCAGGCCCGCCAAACAACAATGACAGCTGCAACCAAAAAATAGCCGGGCATTGTGGCAGGTGCCTGTAGTCCCAGCTACTTGGGAGCCGGAGGCAGGAGAATCGCTTGAGCCCAGGAGTTGGGAGGTTGCTGTGAGTTGTGATGCCATAGCACTCTACTTAGGGTGACAGCTTGAGGCTCTGGCTCACAAAAAAAAAAAAAAAAAAAAAAATACTTATTAGAGGCTGGGTGGGAGTGATAGCTCATGCCTGTAATCCTCCTACTCTGGGAGGCAGAGGTGGGTAGATTGCCTGAGCTCACAGCCTGAGCCAGAACAAGACCACATCTCTAAAAACAGCTGGGTGTTGTGGCAGGTGCCTGTCGTCCCAGCTACTTGCGAGGCTGAGACAAGAGAATTGCTTAAGGCCAAGAGTTTGAGGTTGCTGTGAGTTGTGATGCCACAGCACTCTACCAGGGGCAACAAAGTGAGACTCTGTCTCAAAAACAAATAAGTAAATAAATAAGAACTTATTGGGTATAATGAATGGTATAGACACAAAGAAGTTAATTTTTTTAAAGTCCTCAACTTTTAAGAGATAAATATCTATAGATGAAATAATAAATTTGCTACAAAATAATTTACGAGGCTCGGCACCCATAGCACAGTGGTTCCGGCACAAGCCACATACACCAAGGGTGGAGGGTTTGAACCTGGCCCGGGCCAGCTAAAAACAACAATGACAACTACAACAAAAAATAGCTGGGTATTGTGGCAGGCGCCTATAGTCCCCACTACTTGGGAGGCTGAGGCAAGAGAACCACTTAGGCCCAGGAGTTTGAGGTTGCTTGAGCTGTGACACCACAGCACTCTGCTGTCTCAACAACAACAAAAAAATAATAGTAATGATTTAAGAGGCTCAGATAAGGGTTAATAGAAAAATTGGCCCCATATAAACAAATTATTTACTGACAGAGATGGAAATGCAGCATTTATTATTGTAGACTCAACTTCTAGAAGTAAAAATTTCCAGAATCTAAAAATTTATGAGTAGGGCTTACCATCACTATGACCATATGCTAGCATGCTTGGGTCCATTAGTGATGAAACCACAAGAAAAAGACTGTCATTCAAATTTAATTTCATGGCTCAGCACCTGTAGCTTAGTGGCTAGGGCCAACCATATACAGGGGAGCTGGTGGGTTCAAGCCCAGGCCTGCCAAATAATAACTACAACAACAACAAAAATAGCCAGGCATTGTGGCAGGTGCCTATAGTCTCAGCTACTTGGGAGGCTGAGACAAGAGAATCTCTTAAGCCCAAGAGTTTGAGGTTGCTGTGAGCTGTGACACCACGGTACTCTGAGGATGACATAGTGAGACTGTCTCAAAACAAAACAAAACAAAAAATATTTAATTTCCCCAAAATTCTGTATGAAATTCAGAAATGAAGATAATTAACAAAATAAATAGGTATGAATAATCTCAACCTAAGAACTTGACTTCAGTTCAGGTTACACCACACAGTTGTCATCTCTTTTATATCTTATAATCCCTGTCCTGTATTTTTTTTTTTTTTCAACTTTTGACCAGGGGCTGCTACAAACCTGCCACCTCCGGTATATGGGGCAGGCGCCCTACTCCTTGAGCCATAGGCGCCACCCCCTGTCCTATTTTTTAATTGAGTGTAGTCCACATAAACAAGCTTTCTGATTCTGTGGCCTACTAATAATGAAATGAGTAAACTTAGTTGCCCTCCTCCGAGTCTAAATAGTAAACCAATTATTATCAAGCCCCAATTCAAACAAAGCCACCATTTCAGGGCTTACCTGAAAGATATTTGAAATGGCATCCAGAATAACCAGAATAATTTTGGTATCTTTTGCAGTTAAGAGGTTCATCAATGGTTCTATTATGCCACAATGAACAAGGTATACAATCTGTTCAACTGTTCCACCACTTGTATAGTTGGTCACAGCCCATACAGCTTCCTTCTGTGTCTTAAAGTCTGCCTAATAAACATAAGGAAATGATCTTCAGAACAATCATACAAATAAGATCCTAAAAGTACTGTTTCAATAAAAAAACCTACAATTACGAAAAATACCAATTGGTTCTACCCAACTTTATGTAAAAGGGTTACTGGATATTATTTAGCAAAGGATTCCAAGTAGAACTCAACCACATGCATTAAGAATCTTACCAAGCAGAGAGCGTGTTTAAATACTAAACACTAAAAATAGTCTGATTAAATCCATTACCTTAGAGAGAACCCCAACAAGTAATGGGACTAGTCCATGATTCACAACTTGCTGTATCTGGTCCTGACGGCCAGCTGTGATGTTTGACATTGTCCATGTAGCTTCCTTTTGGATGTTAGTTTTGGGGTTGGTCAGCAGGCTGGGAAAGACAGTAAGTGCTCCTGCATCAATTACAACCTGAGTCTGTTCATCTGTCCCAGTGACAATATTCCCTATGGCTCTTAGTGCAGGAGTCTGAAAAGGAAGGATAAAAAGTTGATGCTTCCCAGCACTGTTCAAAAATTCTGAACCCTGAAAGTTTTGACAAGAAGCTCATCATGGATATTAATATCAACTCATTATGCTTCTCGTACTTTATATCCTCAGGTATAAATTAAAAACTTACCACAATTGGCAATTCAGTAGCTCCCAAAAGCTTCACAAGTTGGGGCACAACTCCTGTTTTCACAACCATTTCAATCCGTTCGTTTGGACCATCAGTAAGGTAAGAAATAGCCCAGCAAGTATCTGCTAATACCTCTGGATCATCATGATGCAGGAGACGCACTAAAGTAGGAAGAATCTGTTCCACAGCATCTAATGGGGGTGCAGGATTCTTGTTGCGACAAAGGTTTGAAAGTGTCCAGGTAAGATTACGTAAGTAACCACACTGGGGGAAAGAAAAGAAATAAGCAATGAGCAGTCCTGACTTTAAGGAAGACAAGAGGAAAATTAGAATCCATAAGTTAACCACATTTTTTTTTTTTTTTGAGACAGTCTCACTATGTCACCCTCAGTAGAGTGCCACGGCATCACAGTTCACAGCAAACTCAAACTCTTGGGCTTAAGTGATTATCTTGACTTAGCCTCCCAAATAGCTGAGACTACAGGCGCCTACCACAATGCCCAGGTATTTTTAGAGACGGGGGTCTTGCTCTTGCTTACTCAGGCTGTTTTTGAACCTGTGAGCTCAGGCAATCCACCTGCCTCGGCTTCCCAGAGTGCTAGGATTACAGGCAGGAGCCATCGTGCCTGGCCAGAAGTAACTATACTTATGTTAATAACTTACTGATAAAGATGACATATCAGGAATAGCTAGAAGAGCCAACAGTGGGTCAACTGCACCATACTTAATAACCAAATCTCGGAAAACTGAACCATCACCTGTAAAAAAAGGCAAGATTAATCATATCTTCTTATCAACATCAATGTTCCGTGACTGAAGGAACCAGTAAATATTCTCAAACTTAGATCCCTCTCCCAAGTCTTTTTTAAGATAATACTTTCATCCCAAAGGACCCAAAGCAAGCTCCAAACTTGACATAAAGGTTACTATTATTTGTAACAAGTCCTTTTTCTCAATCTCATTATTATTAGACACAGTCAAAATAATTTTAAGACCAAGTACCTGCAATGTTTCCTAGAGCCCACACAGCTTGTTCACTGATATGAGCATGGGGAGATGCCAACAGAGAAATGAATGCTGGAATAGCACCTCCATCTACCACAGCCTTAGTCTGTTCTGATGTCCCAGAAGCAATGTTAGTTAGTGCCCATGCAGATTCAAACTGAATGGGACTACAATCAGTTCTACCCAAGAAGGACACAAATTTTGGGATCAAACCAGCTCGGATTATATTGTCGATGGGAGGCTGTTTTTCTCTAGAAAGTAGTTTCCTAAGGGGGAACAAAAACAAAAACTTAAGTTGAAAGTGATTAAAAAAAGAAGTTTGTGTGAAAACCAATTTAAAATGCAATTTGAAAGGTGAGAACTTTCAACAACCTTTTAAATAAAGCACTAAATAAATGCTAAGACATATCGGCAATCAAAAGAAGCCAAACAGATCAGTCTCCTGGTGCTACACATATGGTATAGGTAACTGCCAGTTTTCCAAAAATCAAAGTATTATCAGTAATGTAGATTACCATCTCTCTGCATTGTGGATCTTGTCACTTTTTCTAACTTTGACAATCCAACAGTGTTATACTCATTGTTAACTTGGGCTTCCCTGACTGCTATGGGGTTAAACATCTTTTCCATGATCATTTGTCATTTGGATCTGTTCTTCTGCACACTGCCAAGCTACAGACATTATTTATCATTTCTATTACGAATGACACAAATACCTGTATGCTGGGAGATAAGGGTCTAAAGATACAGAGTGGACATAAAATCCATGTACCATTTAAAGTAGTTCACTAGGGCGACACCTGTGGCTCAAAAAGAGTAGGGCACCGGCCCCATATACCAGGGGTTATATACCATTCAAGCCCGACCCAGTCCAAAACTGCCCCCCACCCCAAAAGTAGTTCACTATTTAAATTGCACATGAACTTTATGTCCATCCTTTATTTCTTTTCTTCTTCTTTTTTTTTTTTTTTGAGTCAGAGTCTTATTATGTCATCCTCGGTAGAGTGCCGTAGCATCACAGCTCACAGCAACTTCAAACTCTTGGGCTGAAACAGATTCTCTTGCAGCAGCCTTCCCAGTAGCTGGGACTACAGGTGGCCGCCACAATGCCTGGCTATTTTTTAGAGTCAGGGTCTCCCTTTTGCTCAGGCTAGGATTACAGGCATGAATGAGCCACCACGCAGAGCCCTGTGTTTATTTTCTAAAAGATCTAACGGGCTCAGCACCCATAGCACAGTGGTTACGGCACCAGCCACATGCACTGAGGCTGGTGGGTTTAAACCCAACCCAGGGCAACTAAACAACTGCCACAACAAAAATAGCCTGGCAACTATTGAGATTCTATAGTGAGACATAGTGAGACTGTCTCAAAAAAAAAAAAAGAATAAATGATTCATATCACTAGGTGCAGTGGCTGACACCTATAATCTCAACAATTTGGGAGACTAAGGTGGGAGTTCAAGACCAGCCTGGGCTACAGTGGGACCTCATTTCTAAAACAAACAAACAAACCTATCACCTAAATGGCTGTTATCAATCCTACTTACTATTTCCTCCTTTTCCTGCCAATGCCTTGAAATGTCATTTTGATAAACTCTATTGGCCTATGGCTGGCTTAACATTTCTTTACTCACAGTCTCTTCCTGCCAAGAAATCTAAAAAGATTAATTTCTTAGTTTACCCATTCTTTAGCAACAGGACTTACCTGGCAGCCTGAGTAGCTTGGAGCTGGTTTTCCATATTGGTGCTGTTTATACCTTTGACAATGTCATCCACAGACCAATTTACAGTACCCTAAAAAAAAAGTGAAATATTGCAAATTATCATTTTTAAGACTAAAGCTTATAATCTATGTATATCCACCATAGAGTGTTGCAAATATAAAGTATGTTGTGTGAATCACAGATGAAAGATTTGAGAACCAATGCTACTTATCACTCAAAAAGAATGTCCCTTTCTCTCTAGGTTTTACAACCTGACAGAAAAATGTGACAGACAAATACCACAAATCAAGTGGCAAATGTATGTTGTGTTACACAACATTTACTCCCCATTTTTGGTGCCAGGGAACCAGAACTACAGAATCCTAAGAAAGGAATGTCTTTTCTACTAAACTGACCAAGGAGTGCTAAAGATAGTATTTGAGTATTTATTAGTATCCTAAAATGTGTGACTGGGCATTGTGGCTCATGCCTGTAATCCTAGCACTCTGGGAGCCTAAGGCAAGAGGATCCCTTGAGGTCAGAAGTTCAAGACCAGCCTAAATAAGAGTGAAATCCCATCTCTATTAAAAACAGAAAAATTAGGGGGACTTGGTGTGTGTCACACTTTATGGGGGCAAGACATGATTGCAAGAGGGACTTTACCTAACAATTGCAATCAGTGTAACCTGGCTTATTGTACCCTCAATGAATCCCCAACAATAAAAAAAAAAAAAAAGAAAGAAAAATTAGGGTCCTCTGTTTTTAGACCCTAAAACAGGGCTCAGTGAGTGGGGCGCCGGCCCCATATACTGAGGATGGTGGGTTCAAACCTGGCCCCAACCGAACTGCTGGGCGTTGTAGCAGGTGCCTGTAGTCCCAGCTACTTGGGAGGCTGAGGCAAGAGAATCGCCTAAGCCCGGGAATTGGAGGTTGCTGTGAGCTGTGTGATGCCACAGCACTCTACCGAAGGTGATAAAGTGAGACTCTATCTCTACGAAAAAAAAACAACAAAAAAAAACAGAAAACTTAGCCAGGCATTGTGGCAGGTGCCTGCAGCTACTTAGAAGGCTGAGGTAGGACCATCACTTGAGCCCGGAATTTGAGGTTGTTATGAGCTAGGCTAACACCATGTCATTCTAGCCTGGCCAGGTGTGGTGGCTCATGCCTATAACTCTAGCATTCTGGGAGGCTGTGGTGGGAGGATTGCTTGAGTTCAGAGAACAGCCTGAGCAAGATCTCATCTTTACCCAAAACAGAAAATATTAGCCAGGTGTGATAGCACACCCCTATAGTCCCAGCTACTCAAAAGGCTGAGGCCGGAGTATCATTTGAGCCCAGGAGTTCAAGGTTGCAGTGAGCTGATGATACCACTGTACTCTATACCCAGCATAACAGAGTAAGACTCAGTTTCAAAAATAATAATTTAAGAAAATAGTACAGGTACAGAATGAAGGGAAAGATAAATCAGGTGGTTACTATATATAAATATTTCAAGAGGAAAAAGACCTGAACTGATAATAAATATTAAAAAATGGAGAATGCTAAAAGTGGTTAATTCTAGACATATTTTCATTTAATATTGCAATCATCAGATCAAGGAACCTAGCCAGTAGCCAGAAATGCAGGGAAACTGAAGAGAACGTCAGAGCAAAAGGAAGACCTAAGGTGGCACCTGAGAATCAGCAGGTAGGGTGTCAGCCACATACACCAAGGCTGGAGCGTTTGAACCCCACCCTGGGCAGCTAAACAATGACAACTGCAACCAAAAAATAGCCGGATGTTGTGGTGGGCACCTGTAGTCCCAGATACTTGGGAGGATGAGGTAAGAAAATTGCTTAAGCCTCAAGAGTTTGAGATTGCTGTGAGCTGTGACGCCACGACACTCTACCAAAGGTGACACAGTCAGACTCTGTGTCAAAAGGAAAAAAAAAAAGGAAGACCTTAGTATCTGCTTAAGTGAATTATGGAGGAAAAGCATGAAAGAAGACAGAATTACTGATTGGAAGCAGAGAAAGTGATTTTTACAGACAATTAAAACCATAAGACTAGGAATGTTATTTAACTTTCTAAGAAAAGCCCCTATTGGTTTGCTGGGTTTACCATAATTCATAAACTAAAACATATTTACCTGGTTGTTTCGGTTTTCCTGCAGTGGAGAAGTAGCATCATCAGGAAAAGAGCTTACATTTCTCCTTTTCAGCATCTGGTCATCTTTCTTAGCTTTCCTCAACTCCACATTAACTTCTATTCGGCGTCGCCTCATTTCCTCGAGAAAAGATAACATACCATTTCGCCTATCACATAACTTGTTGCCAAGTGAGGACATTTAAAAAAAAAAAAATCCCTCAAGTTGTTGCCAAGTGAGCACATTTTTAAAAAAAATCTCTCCAAGTGTTCATCCCTTCCCAAGAAAGCAATAGAAGTTACTCACTGTACTGTCTTTTCCCTTGTTCTTGAACCTGTTAAGTCGGGCAGCTGGTGAATTAGCATTCTCATTGGTGGACATGGTTATGAGACAAAGGGAGATAGCTAGAAAATGGGGGAAGAGACAAAATAGCCCTTGTATCATTTTCATTTGTCAATAAAAACAACAAATAAGAATACTGCAGCATATATTGAATCTACACTTCTAGACTAGAGGAGGGCATGATGAGGTAGTTTTAATCTAAAGATAATTGTCTCCTCCCCTCAGAAGGGCTGAGACCTCCTGGAGCAGCACTGTCCATCAGAAATACAATACAAACCATACAAATTTAAATTTCCTGGTAGCCACATTCTTTAAAAAAGACAAAAAGTAAAACTAGTCCTAATAAACTCAACACATGCAAAATTATCATTTCAATGTTATCAATATAAAAAAATTGAGCTGTTTTACATTCTTTTTTCATATTATGCCTTTGAAATCTTACAGCATAGTTTCAATTACAACTAACCACTCTTTAAGTGCTCAGCAGCCACATATGTCCACCGTTTTGGACAGTTTCTAAGCTCTAGACTCCATAACAGTCAACTGAAGACAAAAAAGTAGGGGAACCGAGCTACAGTACAAGTTAAAACCTACGTCCCAGGGCAATAAACGAAAATCTCTGGATGTTCTCCTTCCTTTAAATGGCCAAAATGAGTCCATTCGCCACACTTGAAAGTTAAATACAAATGCGGTTCATCATTACATCAAGGAGCCCTCCATAACGTTTTTTTGTCAACACTGAAAAGGTAGTGCTGCATCTTACATTTTCATTTCCAGGGACCTGGAGCGACCGCACTTAGAATGACATCAGCTGCGCGTCGCTCAGACTCAGATACTTAAGATTGATCTTCAAAAGGGGAGAAAGTCAAAGCCCTTCTTACAGCACGCTAACCTTAATTCCATTAAGCTCACCTACAGCTTTGTGACACAGCCAACCCAGGGCTTAAGTGTTAAAGATAGTTAACTCTTCCAACTGTCACCTCCAACTCTAACCCCCACCCCCATCCCCGAGAAGATGCAACAAGAACAGTGGAGGCTAGAGCCACCAGGGCCCTCCCAGGACATTCGCCCTCAGCCTGTCTCTGATTCTCCGGGCCACGACGCGCTAAGACTTTCGCGGCCGTTCGCAGCAAGCCCTGTTTAAGCCCTAAAGCTCCAGCCCGCGCGTTGCTCAATTAAGCCACCTCCTCAACGAACAACGCCCCCGAGGCCTAGGCAACGAGGGAGGCCAAAGCCAGGCCCAGCGTATACCCGGGGCCTTACTCCCGCCAACGAGAAACTGAGCGCGGCCCGCGGGCCAGCCGTTACCACCTGGGCTGGCTGCCAGCTGAGCTCGTACCTGCACAGCTAGCTCAGGCTTCCACAGGAGGTGGTGCAGCACTCAGAAGATCTGGCTCCGCTGCCCTGGAAACGTCCACTGCAGCTCAGGCAGAACACGGTGTGGCTCGTGCTGCCGGCCGGGGCGATTTAAATTTCCCGGTGACTGCGCATTCCGATTGGCTGGTTCGAGCCTAAGCTGTGTGCCCATTGGTGGATTTGAAAAACACGTTGGGGGGGGTCACAGGACCTGCAGAAAGGGGAGGATAACATCGCGAGACGAGCTGCCGGGAGATCCCGGAGTGCCTGGGGACCACGGAGCCGGAAGACTCCAGATCCCGACAGGCAGCGCGAAGGGGTGGCTCCCAGCCTCGCGTAGCTCAGCCGTGGGAGGCTCTGTTTCTACAGGGTTAAAGTGTATATGGTGGTCCCTGGTCGTTTTCCTTGGTGGCTGCCTTAAGCAAGTAACACAAAATGATTCTCAAAGTTAATATCTTTATATAAAAACATACTGCTTTGCTTTTTTTTCTGGTATGGTCATAGCAGGAATTTGGCAGAGGTTTCTGGGAGAGAAGGGTATTTTTTGTTTCACTTTCCTTTCTTAAAAAAAATTGTCACAAAAGACTATAGAAGCTGTAAATATGGTAACAAAAGATTTATTATGCCTGTTTCTCCACTGTCCTAAACTTTTCATTTTTAAATTTTAAATGCAGAAGAATAGCAAATCTTTACATTTTGCCACATTTGCTATTTCTCTCTTTATGTACATACACATACTTTTTGAACCATTTGCGAGTTAAGTTTCAGAATTATGTCCCTTTACTTCTAAATATTTAAGGGTGTATCTTCTAAGAAAAAAACATTCTCTTATATAGCCACTCTGCAATCATGAAACTCAGAAAAATTGAATTTTTATGCTGTCATTTAATACAAAGTTCCGTGTTCAAGCTTTGTCAATCGTTCGGGTAACGTTCTATGTTATATTTTATACATTTCTGAATAAAAAGTTTGCGTTTTATGCCATATGCTTAAAAAAAACCAAAGACGGTTATCAGAGCATCAGGATTGAGGTATTTTGTTTCTGCCATTTTTCAGTGTTTAAAATGGAATATTATGGAAATAAGTTGTATTGGTTTATATATTTATTTTTATTATAGATACATTCAAATGCAGGACTTTGTCCATTCTCGCAGGCATTAACAGAGACTGACTCATTGTGTAGCCGTCACTGAGTTGGGGCGGGGGTGTGCACCTATTCTTAATCAGCATAATCCCAACCCCCTAAATGCAAGAATGTGGAAGGAATTTGCCTCTAAACCAATCACAGCAGGGCATTCTTTTAGCTACTGTGAATGTTCAGGGGCAGACACAGGACCTAAATTCATGAAATTGGAAAGCCGGGGCCTTTTGTTTAATGGTTAGAGGTAGGAAAGCAGGCTCTGTTCTTCTGAAAGGGGTGTTAAGTACTAGAAATTTGAATAAGAAAATTGTAGAGAAACCTTGAGAGCTCTGATCAGCAGTCTACTATACTTCTGAAGGTTTGCAGTTATGTCATCTGTTATGTTTTCTTTATATTGCCAAATTGTATTTTCGTTTTTGAAAATATTGAGTACTGTGTACCCAGAAGTGTTCTAATAAGCGTTTAACATATATTATTAATACATTTCATCTTCATAACTCTGTGGGGTAGTACTCAACATTTCCAGCTGACTTCTTACACTCGATCTACATCTGAGGCTTCATGGGGCATCTGATGATCAGCTCATCAGGTAAAAGAAAGGCCAGGAACTCTGCATAATTTGTCAGCATGAGCTGAAGCAGATTGCTCCAGATTGGTGGGCTTCTGTGGAAGTAGCCCTGAAAGAGAGTAGAATAGTAAAACTCACTAATGGGTATGACCTTGAACAATACATTTGGTATACTTTTCTTTCCTATATTCCCCCAGTATATTACCATAATAGTAATATAAGTTACGTATATTTCGAAGTACATTGAATGTAAATACTATATTTTAAAATTGTACTGCCTTACTGTTGATTACAGGAATGTATATCTAAAATCTTGTGGCCGAGTGTGGTGGCTCATGCCTGTAATTCCAGCACTCTGGGAGGCCGAAGAGGGTGGATCGCTTGAGCTCAGGAGTTCAAGACTAGCCTGAGCCAGAGCGAGATCCCTTCTCTAAAAACTAGACTGGGGCTGTGGCAGGTGCCTGTAGTCCCAGCTACTCAGGAGCTGAGGCAAGAGGATCTCTTGAACCCAAGAATTTGAGGTTGCTGTGAGTTATGATGCTAAAGCACTCTACCAAGGGCAACAAAGTGAGACTCTGTCTCTTAAAAAATAAAAATAAAGGGCAGCGCCTGTGGCTCAAAGGAGTAGGGCGCTGGCCCCATATGCCAGAGGTGGTGGGTTCAAAACCAGCCTTGGCCAAAACTATAAAATAAATAAATAAATAAAATAAAATAAATAAATAAAAATAAAAATAGAAACATTAGCTAGTTGTTGTGGCAGGCGCCTTTAGGCTCAGCTACTAAGGAGGCTGAGGCGGGTGAATGGCTTGAGCCCAGGAGTTTAAGGATGCTGTGAGGGCAGCGCTTGTGGCTCAACAGAGTAGGGCACCGGGCCCATAATGCTGGAGGTGGTGGGTTCAAACCCAGCCCCGACCAAAAACTGCAAAAACAAATAAATAAATAAAAGGATGCTGTGAACTAGGCAGATGCTGTGAGCTAGGTAGACACTGTCTCAAATAAAAAAGAAAGGGGCTGGCACCTGTGGCTCAAGGGACTGGGCACCAGCCTCTATGCCAGAGGTGGCTAGTTCAAGCCCAGCCCCGGCCAGAAATTGCAAAAAAGAAGACAGGGAGTGGTGGCTCACGCCTGTAGTCCCAGCGCTGTGGGACGCCGAAGCCGGTGGATTTCCTAAGCTCAGAGGTTCTAGACCAGCATGAGCAGGAGTGAGCCAGAGTGAAACACCGTTTCTACCAAAAAAAAAAAAAAAAGGCAGGGCATTGTGGCAGGCTCCTGTAATCCCAGCTACTTGCGAGGCAAAGGGTAAAGAGAATCGCTAAAGGAAGAACAGAAAAAAAAAAAAGAAAATTAAAAACAAAAACAAACAAATAACCCCCTTCAAACTAAGAAGAGTGAATGCCAGCTGAAATTGAAAGCGAAACTAAAAAAATAAACGGCTTAGTGCCTGTGGCTCAACAGCTAAAGCACCAGCCACATACACCTCAGCTAGTAGGTTCGAATCCAGCCCGGGCCTGCCAAACAACAATGATGGCTGCAACCAAAAAATACCCATGTGTTGTGGCGGGTGCCTATAGTCTCAGCTACTTGGGAGGCTGAGGCAGAAGAATCACTTGAGCTCAGGATTTGGAGGTTGCTGTGAGCTGTGAGGCTTGAGGCTCTGTCTCAAAAAAAAAAAAAAAAGAAAAGGCAAAATAGCTGGGCATTGTGGCGGGCGCCTGTAGTCCCAGCTACTCGGGAGGCTGAGGCAGGAGAATCGCCTAAGCCCAGGAGTTGGAGGTTGCTGTGAGCTGTGTGACACCACGGCACTCTACCGAGGGCAATAAAGTGAAACTCTGTCTCTACAAAAAAAAAAGAAAGAAAAGGCAAAAAAGAGTGAAAAGATTAGTGGTTGCAAGAGGTTTCAGGGAAAGGAGAGAAGAATTAATAGGTAAAGAAACACTGGGCTTTTTCCTTTTTAATTAAACACACAGTGTGCCTTTATTTTATTTTATTTATTTTTTTGAGACAAAGTCTCAAGCTGTCCCCCTGGGTAGAGTGCTGTAGCGTAATAGCTCACAGCAACCTCCACATCTTGGGCTCAAGAGATCCTCTTGCCTCAGCTTTTTCTATTTTTAGTACACATGGGGTCTCGCTTTTGCTCAGACTGGTACACTGGGCATTTTTAAGGCAGTGAAATTATTCTAATGGTGGATACATTCATTATATTATACATTTGTCAAAACTCAATGTACAACACAAAGAGTGTAATGTAAACCATGGACTTCAGTTAATAATAATAATATATCAATATTAGTTTATCAGTTATAATAAATGTACCACACTAATGCAAGCTGTTAACAATAGGAAAGTCAGGCAGTGAGTAGGCTGACTTGTGACTCAGTGAGTAGGGCGCCGGCCCCATATACCGAGGGTGGCAGGTTCAAACCCAGCCCCGCCAAACTGCAACAAAAAATAGCCGGGCGTGTGTGGGGGTTGTGGCAGGCACCTGTAGTCCCACCTACTTGGAGGCAAGAGAATCGCCTAAGCCTGAGAGCTGGAGGTTGCTGTGAGCTGTGATGCTACAGCACTCAACCAACCGAGTGCAATAAAGTGAGACAGTGTCTCTAAAAAAAAAAAAGAAAGGAAAAGAAAAGTCCCAGCACAGTGGCTCACACCTGTAATCCAAGCACTTTGGGAGGCCACGAAGGAGGATCTCTTAAGGACAGGAATTGTAGACCAGCCTGAGCAAGCCTGAGACTCCCTACAAAAAGAGAAAAAAGATAATAGGGAAAATTGGGGAGGGAAGGTGAAGGGGTATAGGGAAAGCCTCTGTACTTTCCACATGATTTTTCTGAAAACCTAAAAGTGCTTAATAGAAACCCCGTTTTTTTTTGTTTGTTTTTGTTTTACAGACAGAGTCTCACTTTGTTGCCCTCAGTAGAGTGCTGTGATGTCACAGCTACCAGCAACCTCCAGCTCTTGGGCTTAGGCAATCTCTAGCCTCAGCCTCCTGCGTAGTTGGGACTACAGGCGCCTGCCATGATGCCCGGCTATTTTTTTGTTGCAGTTTGGCCGGGGCCGGGTTTGAACCTGCTACCCTGAGCATATGGGGCCGTAGCCCTACTCACTGAGCCACAGGTGCCACCCCATAAAAACCCGTTTTAATTAACAAAATGTGGTGATGTGAAAACTTAAACAATGTCAGCAAATTTTTATATTGTTTTACATTAAAATCCATGAGTGTGAATTCCACTTGGATGGATCTTTTACGCACACATGATTTTCCAACATTATGCATTGATCATTCAGAACTTACTGGACTATGAGTTATGCAGATCTACCAAGTGTTGATATGTTGCATTGGGCAACATCAGAACATAACACTCATTATAGCAGAAAAGTCTTTAGGTATCCAAAAGCTAGCAAACATAAACAGTGGTGGATACAAGGTTTCAGCTATTAAATTCTCCCTTGAAAATTTAAGTTGTTTCATTAGCTACAAATAGCAAAAATTATTTTTCTTCAAGTGACATGTTCACTTTGTGTTTTCTTTTCTTTTCTTTTTTTTTGACACAGAGTCTCACTTTGTCACCCCCGTTAGAGTGCCCTGGTGTCATACCTCACAGCAACCTCAAACTCTTGGGCTGAAGTGATCCTCTTGCATCAGTTTTTTCATTTTTAGTAGAGATGGGTTCCTCTTGGTCAGGTTGAACTCCTGAGCTCAAGCGATCCACTCACTTCAGCCTCCCAGAGTGCTAGAATTACAGGTGTGAGACACCCAGCCCAGCCACTATCTCCGTTTTCATGAAAAAGTTCTTCTGGATGCCTCAGAGTTCACAGGCTGGCCACCGGTAATAAAATAGATAGTGACAGATCACACACAGATGAGATTTTGAAAATACTGAGGTGAGAGATGGTTTGAGCCCAAGAGCTGGAGTACAGCCTGGGCAACACAGTGAGATTCCATCTCCCAAACAAACAAAAAACCTGAAAGATATACGTCTAAATGTTAATTTTGTAATAGTTAATTCTGAATGATATAAGTTCTTTCAATTCTAATTTTCTGTTTGGCTTGTTACATTTCTAGTAAAATGAAATTGTATATGCTTTAAAACCACAAATCCAGCACCTTTACATACAACAAGCAGAGAGATATCATTGGTGGAACCAGAAAGTCTCTAAATCTTTAACACGTAACTTTAGGATGAAAAAGGACCTTGTATTATTTTGTATTTAGGGACCTTACTTTGTCTAGTTTCCCTTTAATCTGGAGGGAAAGAGCAGGCGGGGAGAAAACCGATGTAGGTGAATGACCGAGGGAAGAGAGCCAATTTTGAAGATTTCTAGGGATGGAAAAGCCTGTTCACGCCGAGATCCTCCAACAGCCCCCAGCACATAACAGGTAATCCAATTGATGACGGTTGGTTAAAAGCGGGAAGCAAAGGAAAGAGGGCTGTAAAAAAAGAAATGTATGAAAGAACACGGGGATTGACGTGTGAGGATCCCACGATTTGCGAGCAGTTCCTAACGCCGCTGCTCTGAGGAAGGACCCTCGGTGAAGTCCCCAGGAAAATTTGTTAAATGCAGGCGCCTGGGTCCGCCCAGGTCAACTGAATTATAATAAGGGGGAGCAGACCTTGGAATTTAAAGTTCTCCGGATGAGCTTAACGTGCAGATACCGGTAAGAACGTCCGAGAAGAACCCGCAAGGTAAGACACTACACAGACGCCGCCCACTAGGCAGCCACTCAGGACAGGGGCAGCGGGGCACGGAGCGTCATGCGCAGGCGCGCGAGGCCAAGCGCCGCTGAGCTTTGCCGACGGCGCAGGCGCACTAGGGGGTCAGGCAGCAAGTCGGAACGTCAGTCCAAAAGGGCGCAAGCGCGCTGCGGCGGCTACCAAATCACACACCTCTCAGCGCGAGTCCTCAAGGCGCGGGGGGGCGGGGATACTATGATGGCATCCCGTAAGGGGACGGCGTGAGAACCCGGATCCTGTGGTGACCCAGTGGCCTAATGGATAAGGCATCAGCCTCCGGAGCTGGGGATTGTGGGTTCGAGTCCCATCTGGGTCGCACGCAGATTAGTTTTGGCAGAGACAAAGGCGATCATGGACAGTAAAGCAAATTATGAGATGATGGTTATTTCGCTTCTCTACAGGGCCGAGGCCGACTGTATTATAATTGGGCGTATCTGTGCGTTTTAAAAACGTTGTAATTGAATAGATACAAAATACAGTTAGAAAAGATATGTTCTTTGGTGGTAGCATGGCGGGGTTACTGTAGTTAACAGTAATTTATTGTATATTTCAAAATAGCTGGAAGAAAAGATTTGAAATGTACCCAACACAAAGAAATGGTAAATGTAGGTGGTAATGGATATCCCAGTTACCCTGATTTTATCATTACACATTGTATGCATGTATCTATATGTCACATGTACCCGCAAACATGAACAATCATGTATCAATTTAAAAAATTTAAAAACAAAACACTGAGAGTTTGCAAGTGAATACTAACTCTGCTCCCTAAAGAGGAACATTTACTTTTCTTTTCTTTTTATTAAGACAGAGTCTCTGTCTGCTGCTCAGGCTGAAGTGTAGTGGTGTCATCATAGCTCACTGTAACCTCAAACCTCTGGGCTCAAGGGATCCTCCTGCCTCAGCCTCCAGAGTAACAGGCACTACAGGCACATGCTATTAATTATATTTTACATATATATTATACATAATATATATAATATATTGATTTCAAACCGGTAATATTAAAAGAAACATATGTTTAATATCAATTGAAGAAAAGCAATTATAATTATATATAGTCGCATGTACCTGTAGTCCCTCTATAAAGGATGACAAAGTAAGATGCTGTCTCAATATTTATATTTTTTAAAGTTCTCTGGATTAGGCGGCACCTGTGGCTCAGTGAGTAGGGCACTGGCCCCATATACCAAGAGTGGCAGGTTTGAACCTGGCCCCCGGCCAAACTGCAACAAAAACTATAGCCAGGTGTTGTGGTGGGTGCCTGTAGTCCCAGCTACTAGGGAGGCTGAGGCAAGAGACTCACTTCTAAGCCCTAGAGCTGGAGGTTGCTGTGAGCTGTGACGCCACAGCACTCTACCGAGGACAACAAACTGAGACTCTGTCTCCAAAATAAATAAATTAAGTTCTCCAGATGAGCCTAATGTGTAGACATACATACGTACATATATACACACACATATATATGTATATATTATATATATACATATTTTTTTAGACAGTGTCTGATGTTATTGTCCTCAGTAGAGTACTGTGGCGTCATAGCTCACAGCAATCTCAAACTCCTGGGCTCAAGGAATTCTCTTGCCTCAGCTTCCAGAGTCACTGGGACTACAGGCGTCCACCATTAACACCTGGCTATTTTTAGTATTTCTTTTTTTTTGGTTTTTGGCCGGGGCTGGGTTTGAACCCACCACCTCCGGCATATGGGGACTGGCGCCCTACTCCTTGAGCCATAGGCGCCACCCAACACCTGGCTATTTTTAGAAACCAAGTCTTGCTCTTACTTAGTCTGGTCTCCAACACTTGAACTCAAGTGAGCCTCCCACCTCTGCCTCCGAAAGTGCTGGGATTACTTACAGGTGTGAGCCACTACACCCCACCAGGAACATTTACTTACATTTTTTTCCCCTAGCTTTATTGAGGTGTAATTGACAGTAAAAATTGTATGCATTTGGGAAAGATCCTTTACTCTTGCTTTACTCATTTACTCTCAAAGTATTAGGATTACAGGACTGAGCCACCATGCCTGCCCAGAAAAGCTTAAGCACTTCTTGTTAACTTATGTAAGAGGAACATCATTGAGTTAGTTCCAATTCTTTGGAAACAACTAAGCACTAATAGAGGCGCTAAATATGAGTCTGAAACAGAAAAAGGACATTAATGTAAAAAACGAACGGAATCAAAATACAGTGTGGAGTTAAGTTACTGTTAATGTACCAATGTTGACTTCTTAGTTTTGAGGAATGTGGCTTGGTGCCCATAGCACAGTGGTTAGGGTGCCAGCCACATACACTGAAGGTGGCGGGTTTGAACCCGGCCGGGGGCAGCTAAACAACAGCTTAGTTTTGAGAAATGTGAGATAAGGTAAGATGTGAGATAAGGTAAGATGTTACCTTTAGGGGAAACTGAGTGAGGGGAATAGTGGAACTCTCTGAGCTATCGTGGCTACTTTTCTGTAAATCTAAAATTATTACAAAATAAAAAGTATGTTTAAGAGAAATTCAACTACTAAACCATCAGTGGAGAATTTTAACTGATACCTTTATCCATTTTTTTAAGATTAGCAATTAGTGCTGATTTTTTCTTTTTTCTTTTGCAGGGGCTGGGTTTGAACCCACCACCTTCAACATATAAGGCTAGCGCCCTACTCCTTTGAGCCACAGGTGCCACTCATTAGTGCTGAATTTTTAAACCAGGAAGCATTAACAAATGAAGACCAGGGTAGAATTTCCACCTCTAGTCTAGGTGTTTCAGAGTTGGAAGGTGGTTTCCACATTAACTCCTTGCACACAGTAGGTGCTCAAAAAAATCTGAACTGCATTGTCTCGTATCTTCCACCTGTAGGCATCTGGAAAAAACAGACAATGACAATATATCCCTGGCCCCCAAAATGCAAGATTCCTCTCAGATATTGGCATACATAGCCCCAAGGCCTAAGTACCACAAATTCATCCTGTAGGCTTCCGACTGGACTGCTTAATCCTCCACCGTGCTCACCTAATTCTCCCACCTCATGCCTCCCCTTCTGCTTCCTTCTGAGCCCAGTTCTTCCTAGCAGATGTTTCTTGGCTCACACCCCATAGTTCACTCAGCTGAAGTCAACAAACATTAAGGGCCTCTGAAATACTGCAAATTCCATCCGCATTTTCCTCTTCCTCCCACCTCTGACAGCCACCCCATCCCTTCTCTCTCCTGTCCCTCTCCCAGTCCCAGGCCAGCTCCTCGGTCCGCCTTTGTTCTGAACCCAGCCCCCTGCTCCTCAGGAAAATTTCCTGGTGCCTAGTAAACACTCTGAAGGGGTGAGCGCATTAGTTTTCTTTCTGTGTCTTCGCTTACCTCCGGGCTAGTTTTTTCTTTTTTTTTTTTTTTTTTTTTGTAGAGACAGAGTCTCACCTTATCGCCCTCAGTAGAGTGCCGTAACATCACACAGCTCACAGCAACCTCCAACTCCTGGGCTTACGCGATTCTCTTGCCTCAGCCTCCCGAGCAGCTGGGACTACAGGCGCCCGCCACAACACCCGGCTATTTTTTGGTTGCAGTTCAGCCGGGGCCGGGTTTGAACCCGCCACCCTCGGTATATGGGGCCGGCGCCCTACCGACTGAGCCACAGGCACCGCCCCCGGGCTAGTTTTTTCCTCTATGCCCAGAAATGTCCTACGGGTTCACTGTTCCTCTCACGCTCAGCCCTGGTCCTCTGCTCTTTTCTTAAGTCTTGGTTGCCCTCTCTCCAGGCACGCAAGCTGCTGCAAAGGCAGAGTTCTCCATGTGCAGTGTCTCCACCTGCCACCGTCGTCCCCTGCCACTTGACACATTCCTCCCCAACAGTGGCCTCTTAATTGGCAAATTTAAGAAACACCTGTAAGGCTCGGTGCCTGGAGCTCAGTGGCTGGTGCGCAAGCCACATATACTGGAGCGAACCCAGCCCGGGCCTGCCAAATAGCAATGACAACTACAACCAAAAAACAGCCAGGCATTGTGGAGGAAGCCTGTAGCTCCAGTTACTTGGGAGGCTGAGGCAAGAGAATCACTTAAGCCCAAGAGTTGGAGGTTGCTGTGAGCTGTGATGTCACTGCACTCTACTGAGGGTGACATAGTGAGACTCTGTCTTAAAAAAAAAAAAAGAAAGAAAGAAAAGTAAAAAAAGAAAAAGAAAAGAAACACTTGTCAGGGCAGCACCTGTGGCTCAATGGGTAGGGTGCCGGCCCCATATACCGAGAATGTCGGGTTCAAACCTGGCCCGGCCAAACTGCAACAACAACAAAAAAAAGCCGGGCCTTGTGGCGGGCACCTGTAGTCCCAGCTACTTGGGAGGCTGAGGCAAGAGAATCGCCTAAGCCCAGGAGTTGGAGGTTGCTGTGAGCTGTGTGAGGCCACTGCACTCTACTGAGGGTGAAAAAGTGAGACTCTGTCTCTACAAAAAAATACAGAAACATTCGTCAGTTCTGGTTTTTTTTTTTTTTTTTTTGAGACAGAGTTTCAAGCTGTAGCTCTGGGTAGAGTACTATGGCTTCATAGCTCACAGCAACCTCCAACTCTTGGGCTCAAGTGATCCTCTTGCCTCAATTTTTCTATTTTTAGTAGTGACAGGGGTCTTGCTTTTGCTCAAGCAATCTACCTGCCTGTGCCTGCCAGAGTGCTAGGATTACAGGCATGAGCCACCGCACTTGGCCCATCTGTCAGTTCTTGTCTTGACTTGGCTCTACAGTCTGAAATATATATATATAATATATATATATATATTTTTTTTTTTTCAGAGTCTTACTTTGTTGCCCTTGGTAGAGTACCATGCTGTCACAGCTCACAGCAACCTCAAACTCTTGGACTTAAGTGATTCTCTTGCTTCAGCCTCCTGAGCAGCTGGGACTACAGGCGCCTGCCACAATACTAGGCTATTTTTAGAGACGGGGTCTGCTCTTGCCCAGGTTGGTCTACAACCAGTGAGCTCACGCAAACCACCCACATCGGCCTCCCAGAATGCTAGGATTATAGGCGTGAGCCATCTCGCCCAGCCTAAGTCTGAAATTCTTGACCAGTCCTTCCTTCTCGAAACACTCTTTTTGCAGGCTTCCAGGAAATCTTTTTTCTTGGGACTCTAAACAACTCCTCAGATTCCTTGCTCAGTTCCCTCTTATTGCCAACAATGCTAACAAACCAGCCCAACTTAAAGCAAATTATAATTCACTGGAAAGATGGGACCAGGTTTTGGAACCAGGAAGAATCAAATCAGGCCAGGTATGGAGGCTCGCAATCCTACCACTCTGGGAGGCAGAGGCAGGTGGATTGCTTGAGTTCCAGCGTTTGAGCCAGCCAGAAAGAGAGAGAGAGACCCCTATCTCTACTAAAAATAGAAAAAACTAGCCAGGCATTATGGCAGGCACCTGTAGTCCCAGCTACTCAGGAGGCTGAGGCAAGAAGATCTCCTGACCCCAGGAGTTTAAGGTTGCTGTGAGCTACAACATCACAGTACTCTACCCGGGACAACACAGTGAGACTCTGTCTAAAAAAAAAAAAGAAAACACCCAAAAGAAGAAAAACAAAAGCCAGAAAACTAAACAACAAATGACATCTCAGAGGGCCTGAAAAAGAAAGAAGATAAAAGCACTGAGACTCTGAGAATCAGATGGCCACCTCTGGGCGGTGTTTGTGGCTCAAAGGAGTAGGGCGCTGTCCCCATATTCCGGAGGGTTCAAACCCAGCCCCCGCCAAAACTGCAAAAACAAACAAACAACAACAACAAAAAAAAACAACAGATGGCCACTTCTGATGGTTTTTCATGCAAGAGTCACTTGTCCAGAATCAAGTTTCCAGGGAAAAGCTTACAGTTGGTCCAGCTCGAGCCATGGACTTTCCTTTTCGTTCCCCCCTCCACCCAGCAGCAGGGGACTGGGGTAGAAGTGGGGGTGTCTTACTATATTGCTCAGGCTGATCTCCAACTCCCTGACTCAAGGGATCCTCCTGCCTCAGCCTCCAGAGTAGTTGGGACTATAGGTACATAGAACCATGCCCGGATGGGCCTTTCTTCTGTTGATTTATGGGGTCACAGAGGAATGGCCCTCCTACCAATTCTCCCTGCAAAAGGGAAGAGCTAATTCCTTAAAAGGAAATTCAAGTCCTTTCAAGAAGAGACATGGATGCTTGCCATGCTAAACACCAGCACCTTTCCCCTACAACGTTTGTACATTTTATTTTTAGTATTCCTTGTAATTTTTCTGTCTCCACTGTTGATTTTAGGTGATGCAGACTGTGAACGTTTAAAGATTCCCAGACTTTCCATTATAATTTGGAATATAAAGTGTATCCTTTCATGTTATTAATAGACAAGGGCATTGGATTTTGGAATAAAGTTAACAGCTTTTAACTTAGGGTATGTGTATCAGATGTATTCTATTGAAGCTGGGAAGAAAGATAAAATTACTAAGACATATTATATAACATTTTTGAAATTTGGTTTACAATCATCTGGAAATTTAAACAACGTTCTACTATGGCAGAATATTTCATCCTGATAGCTTTGCTCATTCTACCAACCAATTTATCTATATATCTAGTTTTCGAGACATAGTCTCTGTCCCTCGGAGTAGACATGGCATCATACTCATGTCTGTGGCATCATAGCTCATAGCAACCTCAAACTCTTGGGCTCAAGTGATCCTCCTGCCTCAGCCTCCTAAGTAGCTGGAACTACAGGCACCCACCATGACACCAGCTAATTTTTTCTACTTTTAGTAAAGATGGGTCTCCACCCTTGCTCAGGCTGGTCTTGAACTCCTGAGATCAAGCAATCCATCTGCCTCAGCCTCCCCAACTGCTGGGATTACTTTGCTCACATTAGACCAGTGGTTCTCAACTAGGCCAGTTGTGTTTCCATGGGGACATTTGGCAATATCTGGAGATATTGGGAGGAGGGGTGCTATTGGCATATAATGGGACACACGGACAGTCCCCCACAACAAAAAGTGATCCTGCCCAAAATGTCCACATTGCCAAATCGAAGAAACTGTCTTTGAGGCTTGGCAAATAGACTGATACAACTATGTTATTGATAAACTACATTAAAATGTTTTAGGGCCAGATAAATTATCCTTTTTTTGAGACAGAGTCTCACTTTGACACCCTCAGTAGAGTGGCGGGGTGTCATAGCTCACAGCAATCTCAAAGTCTTGGGCTTAAGCAATTCTCTTGTCTAATTATCCCTGGTCTTGTGACTTCGTCTTTGTTCCCATGCAGTCTCAGAGGCAAAGAGGGTAGTAGGTCAAAGCTGCTTCCAAACAAATGTCAGGGACACTCAGGTGAGCTAAGTTTACAGTGTTCTCATTCAGGTCCCGGTGAGTCTGGAGCCTGATTCTAGAAGCTAGCATCGCTTAAGGGAGGCAGGCTGACATGGGAGAAGACAAACAATGGCAGAGCCCAAATATATTGGAATTTATTTTGTAGTATTCAAGCTGGGGTGATTGTCCCCTCCAGCATTGTGTGACAATGGATCCAATTATTTGGAGAAATTGATTTCCCCACAGGGAACGTATATTATACCTAGAATCACAGCTAGAATCCTTAGTAAATGCAATAATACGGCCGGGCACGGTGGCTCATGCCTTGTAATCCTAGCACTCTGGAAGGCTGAGGTGGGTAGATCATCTAGGCTTGCAAGTTTGAGACCAGCTGGAGCAAAAGCAAGACCCCATCTCTAAAAATAGCTGGGTGTTGTGGTGGGTGCTTATCTCCCAGCTACTTGGGAGGTTGAGGCAAGAGAATCACTTGAGCCCAAGAGTTCGAGGTTGCTGTGAGCCATGACGCCACTGCACTCTACAAGTGGCATAACGTGAGACTGTCTAAAAAAAAAAATGGAATATGGTAAAATTCAGTTATTTGAAGCTTTTGCATAAAATTATCCTTTTCAATTTAATTGAGCCACATAAACACAGTATCAGGTGTTTACTAGGGTCACCATCTATTATTTTATTTATTTATGTTTTTTTGGCTGGGGCTGAGTTTGAACCTGCTACCACTGTTATATGGGGTTGGCGCCCTACTCCTTTGAGCCATAGGCGCCGCCATCTATTTTTTTTTTTTATTTTCAACTTATTTTGTAGAGACAAGGTCTTGCTCTGTCATTCAGGCTGGAGTGCAGTGGCACATTCATAGCTCACTTCAACCTTGAATTCTGGGCTCAAGAGATCCTCCCGCTTCAGACTCCCAAGTTGCTAGGACTATAAGCATTTGTACTCACATTGGGTAATTTTTAAGGTTTTTTTTTTTTTTGGAAACAGAGTCTCAAGCTGTCGCCCTGGGTAGAGTGCCATGGTGTCACAGCTCACAACAACCCCCAACTCCCTGGCTTAAGCAATTCTCTTGCCTCAGCCTCCCAAGTAGCTGGGATTACAGGTGCCTGCCACAATGCCTGGCTTTTTTTTTTATTGTTGCAGTTGTCATTGTTGTTTTAGCTGGCCTGGGCTGAGTTCGAACCTGCTACCCTTGGTGTATGTCACTGGCACCCTGCCGACTGAGCTATGGGCGCAGCCTTTTTTTTTTTTTGTAGCAACCACTCTGTTGCTTAAGGTGGTCTGGAACTCCTGATCTCAAGTGATCCTCCTGCGTTGGCCTCCCTAAGTGCTAGAATTACAGGCGTGAGCCACTGTGCTCGGCTATTCTTCTCCTCCCACCCCTTACAGTGGCATGATGTCATAGATAACAGCAACCTTCAACTCTTGGGCTCAAGCAATTCTCTTGCCTCATCCTCCCAAGTAGCTGGGACTACAGGTGCCCACCACAATACATGGCTACTTTTTTTAGAGATGAGGTCTTGCTCTGGCTCAGGCTGGTCTCAAACCTGTGAGTTCAGGCAATCCACCTGCCTTGGCCTCCCAGAGTGTTGGGATTACAGGTATGAGCAGCCATGCCTGGCCAGCTATTCTTATTTATAGGTTCTTCTACTTTTCAGTTTAAAAAAATAATTGTTAGGCTTGGCACCTGTAGCTCAGAGACTAAGGCGCCAGCCACATACACCAGAGTTGGCCGGTTTGAACCCAGCCTGGGCCTGCCAAACAACAATGACAATTACAACAACAACAAAAATAGTGGGCATTGTGGTGGGCACCTGTACTCACAGGTACTTGGGAGGCTGAGGCATGAGAATCACTTAAGCCCAAGAGTTTGAGGTTGCTGTGAGCTGTGACACCACAGCACTCTACTGAGGGTGACACAGTGAGACTCTATCTCAATAATAATGATAATAATAATAATAATTGTTAGCCTGACCATGGCCTGGAATTTTATTTTTTTCAGTTTTTGGCCAGGGTTGGGTTTGAACCCGCCACTTCTGGTACATGGGGCTTGGGCCCTACTCCTTGAGCCAAAGGCACCGCCCTGGAATTTTAATTTTTAAGAGTGGAGAAATACAAATATTTATTAGCATTGTATTCATCCAAATACTCAAAACTCATTTAAGAATGTCAGAAAATAGATAAAACATCATGGTAAAACACAATAATATTAATACAATACAGTATTTAGAATTGTCATATTTTAATAAGTTTACCATGTTCAAGCATTAAAATGACAGAGAAGATGCCATTTTCCCCCACTCTTCTTAAAAATTCCCCTAAACCAACATCTCCTTCAGTGAAACTGAGGGATTCCAGAAACTCTTCAAATAAAGGCGGGAAAGGGCTAGCAGCGCAGCGACCAGCCCCCAGAGGCAGGGAGGGCTGCGGGAGGGGACGCCTGTGGCCGCAGGTCTGAGGAAGGGCCAGCAGAGGGCGCGTCTCCGAGGTGAAGGTCGCACCCTGCGAGGCCACCCAGGACCCATTTTTGTAGCGACGAGAATAGGGTGTGTGCACAGCGTCTCAACCTCACTTGGACAGCCGCGTATTCCGGGTCTGAATTTGCCTTCCTTTACTTCAGGGCTTCTGCTAGCGCTGCCATTCTGGGCTTAGACGATGCCAGAACGCGCGGGGCCAGGAACCCAGGAGGAAGCGGCTGGGCTACTCCGGAGAAGGAGGCTCTGTCTGGAAGGTCAGGAGTCACCGTGGGCACATCTCAGTACACCCTTGCTCCAAAGACCCGGTTAATAGCAAAGTACAGCAACCCAGTAAAAAAGAGGACCACCAAGAACTCAAGTCTTATGGGAATAAAGTTTTGGGTGACTCTACCAGGCACAGAACTCTGATCAGGTGAGGGGAAGCGCAACGTGGCAGAACGGGTAGAGGAAGGCCGTTATGATTATCAACTTTAAGGCCGGGGGCAGTGGCTCATGCCTGTAACCCTAGCACTCTGGGAGGCCGTGGGAACTGGATGGCTTGAGCTCAGGAGTTTGAGACCAGCCTGAGCAAGGGCAAGACACTATCTCTAAAAATAGCCAGGGGTTGTGGGAGGCACCTGTGGTCCAGCTACTCTGGAGGCTGAGGCAAGAGAATCGCTTGAGCCCGAGAGTTTGAGGTTGCTGTGAGCTGTGACGTCAGAGAACTCTACCCAGGGTGACAAAGTGAGACTGTCTCAAAAAAAAAAAAAAAAAGATTATCAACTTTAGACTTCATTACCATTTGTAGAAGAGGTCCTTTAACAGTGTTTTATGTTAATTGCTTCTTTCCTTTCTTTTTTCTTTTATCTCATATAAAAAGCACCTGCAGAACCTAATTATTTTGGTATTACTTAATTATTAGCTATATAAGCCAGTATATAAGGTGTGGTGGCTCATGCCTGTAATCCTAGCATTCTGGGAGGCTGAGGTGGGTGAATTTCCTGACCTCAGGGGTTCGAGACCCACCTGAGTAAAAGTGAGACCCACCCCCCCCCACCTGTCTCTAAAATTAGCTGGGCGTTGTGTGGGCACCTGTAGTCCTAGGTACTTGGGAGGCTGAAGCAAGAGGATAGCTTGAGCCCAAGAATTTGAAGTTGCTGTGAGATATTACACCACGGAACTCTACTGAGGTCAACAAAGTGAGACTGTGTCTCAAAAAATTATTTGTTGAACTATAAGTACATATTTGTATTGAATGTTCCAAAATTTAAAATCAGAATTTTTTTTTTTTTGAGACAGTCTATGTTGTACTCAGTAGAGTAAGGTGACATCACAGCTCACAGCAACCTTAAAATCTTGAGCTCAAGTCTCCTGCCCCTGCCTCCGAAGTAGCTGGGACTACAGGTTCCTGCCGCAACACCTGGCTATTTTTTTGTTGTAGTTGTTATTGTTGTTTGGCAGGCCCGGGCTGGGCTCCAATCCGCCAGCCCCAGTGTATGTGGCTGGCACCCTAACTGCTGAGCTACAGGCGCTGAGCCTAAAATCAGAATTTTTTAAAACCTTCAGAATTTATTTATAAGGTGTTTGCTATAAAAGTAGTTTGCAGGAGGCGCCCATAGCTCAGTGGGTAGGACACCAGCCACATCCACCCAGGCTGGTGGGTTTGAACCTGGCCTGGGACAGCTAAAAAAAAATGACAACTGCCACACACACACACGTGCACACACATACACACACAAAAAATATATATATAGAGAGAGAGTGCGCGCAAGCGTGCTCGCTGGGCATCATGGGGGGTACCTGTAATCCCAGCTACTTGAAAGGCTGAGACAAGAGAATCGCTTACGCCCAGGAGTTTGAGGTTGCTGTGAGCTGTGATGCTACTGCACTCTACCCAGGACGACATAGTTGATGCAGGACAAGGCAGCACCACGACCTGCTGCCTTAGCCCTGGAGGTGTTGATGGTCCTGCGGATGGAGGAACCAGCTTGCTGGAAGGGCGGACACCTGCAGGGGAGATGCTGGCGCCCTGCTGTCTCCTCCACAGGCACTTCTGACTGGTAAATTTCCTGTCAGTTTCCAAGGCCTGTGAGTTAGTTCATTGGACAACTGGCTGTAACTGACAAGACTCACGCCCTAGCAGGACAACCCCCTGCCATTATAAACCCCTGAGCAGAGAGCCCAAAGTCAGACATCGAAGAGGGAACTGGAGAGCTTGTTCCCCTCCTGAGTTCTCTCTGCCAGGAGGTTTGGTTTTTGTAGTTGTTGTAAGTTTTGTTTCTGTAAATAAATCCTGACTTAGCACTGATCCTGTGGTCCGTGGATTTATTCTTCAAATCACCAAGACCAAGAACCTGAAATTCTGGTATCATAGTGAGACTCTGTCTCAAAACAAAACAAAACCCAAAACCCAAAACAAAACAAACAAAAAAAGTAGTTTGCATAGTCATAATAGAAAGAGCATAAGAGAATGGTAGAAATTCCAATTTCATCATAATGATTACCTTTGGGAGGGGAAAAATTAATTGGATTAGAAAGAGGCCTAGAGGCCTTCCACTGTGTATTAGTTATCTATTGCTGCATAACAAATTACCCCCCAACATTTAGCAGCTTAAAACAGAGAACTTTTTTTTTTGAAACAGAGTCTCATTTTGTCACCTTTGGTAGAGTGCCAGTTGTGTCATAGGTCACAACAACCTCAAACTCTTGGGCTCAAGTAATACTCTTGACTCCCAAGCAGCTAGGACTACAGGTGCCTGCCACACCACCCAGCTATTTTTTAGAAATGGAGTCTGGCTCTTGCTCAGGCTGGTTCCAAACTCCTGAGGCAATTCACTTGCCTCAGCCTCCCAGAGTGCTAGGATTACAGGCATGAGTCACCATGCCCAGCTAATAGTAAACATATTATAAATCACACTTTCTGGCTGGTGTAGTGGCTCACACCTCTAATCCTAGCACTCCGGGAGGACAAGGTTGGGGGGTAATCACTTGAGCTCATGAGTTCAAGACCAGCCTGAGCAATACCCTGTCTTAACTACTAACTTCAGAAGACTAGCTGGGCGTTGTGGAGGTGAGTGTAGTCCTAACTACTTGGTAGACTGAGGCAGAAGGATTACTTGAAACCAGAGTTTGCGGTTGAAGTGAACTATGATGACACCATGCTACTCTAGCCTGGGGAAACAAGGTGAGACTCTCTGTGTCAAGAGATAAAATAAAATAGTAAAATAAATACAATTGAAATAAATAAAATAAATTTTAAAATATACCCTGGAAATAATTTTTTTTTTTAAAGAGACATTGTCTTGATGTATCATCCAGGCTGGAGCGCAGTGGTGCAACCATAGTTGACTGAAACTTCAAACTTCCGGGCTCAAGCAATCCTCCTGCCTCAGTCTCCCAAGTAGCAAGGACTACAGGTGCAAGCTACCATACCTAGCTAATTTTTTAAAAACTTTTTTTTTTGGGCGGCGCCTGTGGCTCAGTCGGTAAGGCGCCGGCCCCATATACGGAGGGTGGCGGGTTCAAACCCGGCCCCGGCTGAACTGCAAACCAAAAAATAGCTCTGGCGGGCGCCTGTAGTCTCAGCTACTCGGAAGGCTGAGGCAAGAGAATTGCTTCAGCCCAGGAGTTGGAGGTTGCTGTGAGCTGTGTGAGGCCACGGCACTCTACCGAGGGCCATAAAGTGAGACTCTGTCTCTACAAAAAAAAACAAAAAACTTTTTTTTCTTTTTTGTGCAGTTTTTGGCCAGGGCTGGGTTTGAACCCGCCATCTCCAGCATTTGGGGCTGGTGCCCTACTCCTTTGAGCCACAGGTGCCACCATTAAAAACTTGTATGTAGGGCGGTACCTGTGGCTCAAAGGGGTAGTGCACCAGCCCCATATGCTGGAGGTGGCGGGTTCAAACCCAGCCCCAGCCAAAAACTGAAAACAAACAAACAAACAAACAAAAGCTTTTCTGTTGAGACAGGGTCTCACTGTATTGGCCAGGCTCCTGGAAATAAACTTAACAAGAAATGGTTAAAGTTTAGATGAAGAAAATATAATACTCTGAAAGAAGGAAAAGAAAACTCAAAGAAATAGAGATATCCCATTTTCATAGATAGAACAACAATAGAGGAAAATTGTTGATCCCTTTACAAATTTGGGGGGAAATCATAGCTGTGTACATTAATGCAATCGTGGGGTACAATGTGCTGGTTTTAAATACAATTTGAAATATTTTCTTTTTTTTGGAGACAGAGCCTCAAGCTGTCGCCCTGGGTAGAGGGCTGTGGCATCACAGCTCACAGCAACCTCCAACTCCTGGGCTTAAGCGATTCTCTTGCCTCAGCCTCCCAAGTAGCTGGGACCACAGGCGCCCGCCACAACGCCTGGCTTTTTTTTGGTTGCAGCCGTCATTGTTGTTTGGTGGGCCCGGGCTGGATTCAAACCCGCCAGCTCAGGTGTATGTGGCTGGTGCCTTAGCCGCTTGAGCCACAAGCACCGAGCCAATTTGAAATATTTTCATCAAACAGGTTAACATAGCCTTCACGGCATTTTCTTAGTTTTGTGTGATCCCTTTACAAATTAAGGTGTGCATTTAATGCAAAGTTGATGAATTTCAACATTTAAAAAATTTACCAAGGTGGTGCCTGTAGCTCAGTGGCTAGGGCACGGGGCACATACACCCTGGCTGGTGGGTTCGAACCCCGCCTGGGGCCTGCCAAATAATGACAACTAAAACAACAACAACAAAAAAAAATAGCCAGGCGTTGTGGTGGGCGCCTGTAGTCCCAGCTACTCGGGAGGCGGAGGCAAGAGAATCACTTAAGCCCAGGAGTTTGAGGTTGCTGTGAGCTGTGACACCACAGCCCTCTACCCAGGGCAACATAGTGAGACTGTCTCCAAAAACAAACAAACAAAAAAATCTACCAGAATGTTTCTAAAGTTTACTTGGTAAAATAAACACTAAAATAGCTAAAGCAATTTTTGAAAAGAAAGCTGTAACACCATAGGAATTATAACAGTGCCTTGCTGTGGACATATAGGCATGAGAATAAACTGCATCAGGGCAAAGTAGAAAGTCTAGAAACAGATTTATATGGGTAGTACCTGTGGCTCAAGGAATAGAGCGCCAGGCCCATATACCTGGGGTGGTGAGTTCAAGCCCAGCCCTGGCCAAAACTGCGAAATAAAATAAATAAAAACAGATTTATACTTAGTAGAAGTTACTACTATTTTGGAAAGTAGAAAAGGATAGTTATTTATCAATTGGATTAGACAATTTTCTAATTACGCGAGAAAAAAATAAAATTAGATTCTTACCTCGTACTATATACCAAAATAAAAAAATTCCACCTGTAATTAAAATTAAGTATTACAAAAATAAAGGGAGATTTTATATGTATATATAACTTTGGATGCCTTTTTTTTTTTTTTTTGGAGACAGAATCTTACTATGTCATACTTGGTAGAGTGCTGTGGCGTCACAGTCACAGCAATCTCAAACTCTTGGGCTTAAGCGATTCTCTTGCCTCAGCCTCCAAAGTCCAAGTAGCTGGGACTACAGGTGCCCACCACAATGCCCGGCTATTTTTCTGTTGTAGTTGTCATTGTTGTCTAGCTGGCTGGGGCGGGTTTGAACCTGCCACCCTTGGTGCATGTGGCTGGTGCCATAACTGTGCTACCGGCATCAAAAGTCATTTTTTTTTTTTTTTTTTTTTGTAGAGACAGAGTCTCACTTTATGGCCCTTGGTAGAGTGCCATGGCCTTACACAGCTCACAGCAACCTCCAACTCCTGGGCTTAAGCGATTCTCTTGCCTCAGCCTCCCGAGTAGCTGGGACTACAGGCACCCGCCACAACGCCCGGCTATTTTTTGGTTGCAGTTTGGCTGGGGCCGGGTTTGAACCTGCCACCCTCGGTATATGGGGGCGGCGCCTTACCAACTGAGCCACAGGCGCCGCCCGAAAGTCATTTTTTTTTTTTTTTTTGAGACAGAGTCTCAGTTTGTTGCCACTGGTAGAGCCCTAGAGTCATAGCTCACAGCAACCTGTAACTCCTAGGCTCAAGGATTCTCTTGTCTCAGCCTCCCAAGTAGCTGGGACTAAAGGAGCCCACAACACCACCTGGCTATTTTTAGAGACGGGCTCCCTGTAGCTTAGGCTGATCTGGAACTCATGAGCTCAGGCAATCCACCTGCCTCGGCCTCCTAAAGTGCTGGGATTATAGGTGTGAGCCACTGCGCTGGCTAAAGAAAGTTTTTCTAAGCAAGATACAAGGGATATTGTTAAACAAAAGATTCATAGATTTTACTATATAAAATGTAAAAGCTCCATGGATCACGCCTGTAATCCCAGCACTTGGGAGGCCAAGGTGGGTGGATTGCTTAAGCTCAGGAGTTCAAGACCAGCCTGAGGAAGAGGGAGACCCCATCTCAAAATATAGCCAGGCACTGTGGCTAGTGCTTGTGTTCCCAGCTGCTTGGGAGGCTGAGGCTAGGGGATTGCTTAAGCCCAAGAGTGTGAAGTTGCTGTGAGCTATGACGCCATGACACTCTACTGAGGGCAACAAAGTGAGACTCTGTCTCAAAAAACAAACAAACTTAAAAGCTCTATGGCCAGAAAATTGCTAAAAAAAAAAAAAAAATTCTGGAGAAATAGTTGTAACATATATAGACAAACCATATAAAGAGGAAATTAACAAAAGAAGAAATACAACTTGGGAGGCCGAGGTGGGTGGATTCCCTGAGTTCACAGGTTCAAGACCAGCCTCAGCCTGAGCCAGAACAAGAGCTTGGCTCTAAAAATAGCTGGGTGTTGTTGCCCCCAGGACACATTTGGCAATTTCTGGCCACAGTTTTGCTTGTTCCAAATGGGGCTAGGGATGGATTCTAGTATCTAGTGGGGATTCTAGGCAACATCCTACAATGCACAACAAAGAATTATCTCACCCAAATGTTAATAGTGCCACAGTTGAGAAACTGCCCTACAGTATTGCAATATGTCATGATATATCTGATATATCCATTCTTCTGTCGATGGGCACAGAGAAGGTTGTACAGCAGCAAACATTCAAAATAGACTAGAGCCAGGTGTTCACACTTGTGGTCCCAGCTACTCTGGTGGCTAAGCCAGAGGATCCCTTGAGCCCATGAGTTCAAGTTCAGCCTGGACAACATCGCCAGACCCCATCTCTGGAAAAAAAGAAAATAGATTAAAATGTTCATCAAATTATGGTTTATCTAAATGAGAACATATCAATATTATGCAATTGCAATTTCATGTTTACAAAGAATAAAGAGTTTGGCTCGGCGCCTGTAGCTCAAGCAGCTAAGGCGCCAGCCACATACACCAGAGCTAGTGGGTTCAAATCCAGCCCAGGCCCACCAAACAACAATGACAACTACAACCAAAAAATAGCCGGGTGTTGTGGCAGGCGCCTGTATTCCCAGCCACTTCGAAGGCCAAGGCAAGAGAATCGCTTTAGCGGAGTTGGAGGTTGCTGTGAGCTGTGATGCCACAGCACTCTACCCAGGGTGGCAGCTTGAGGCTCTGTCTCAAAAAAAAAAAAAGAGTAAAGAGTTTGTAATCGTATTTTAATAATTTTAATTGAAAAAAGCTGGGTACAAAACTGTATACACGAAACATAGGGGAGGGGAGGGGAGGGTTTATGTCATTGTGTTCTGTGATCCTGTGGATAACACAGGATCCAAAATAATACAGGCACTCTGATCACATCTGTGTAAAAAATGACATCTAAGAAAGAGCCTGAAGGAAATAAATACTTTGGAAAGTTGCAGTTATCATTGGGGGTGGAGGCGGAAGTATTTAGATAAGGTCTACGTTTTGTAGTTTCTGTGGCTCTGTTTTATTTTTCAAATTTTGCATTATGATAGGAAAATTTTGCATTTCCTATTTTATGATAGGAAAATAAAATGAAGAAATTTTTTTTTTGAAACAGAGTTTCACTTGGTAGAGTGCTATGGTGTCATAGCTCACAGCAACCTCAAACTCTTGGGCTCTAGCGATTCTTTTGCCTCAGCCTCCTGCGTAGCTGGGACTACAGGCTCCCATCAAAACTCCCAGCTCTTTTTAGAGGTGGGGTCTTGCTCTTGCTCAGGTTGGCCTCAAACCAGTGAGCTCAGGCAATCCACCTGCCTTGGACTCCCAGAGTGCTGGGATTACAGGCATAAGCCACTGCACCCGGCCTAAAATAAAGAATTTAAAAACATCTACTCACAACCTCTCATGGGTTCACCATTGCCTGGAATAAAGTCCAGATCTACAGAGCATTAAGGCTCTCCAATGCCTTGGTTTGGACAGACGCACACACTCTCTCGTACCTCCCACTGCTGTTGCCTCAGCCTAAAGTGTTCTGTGTTGGTCTACCTGATCAACTTCAAACCAGACTATGGATGACATCTTCTAGCAACTATTACTTGGCCTCTGGCTCCCGTTAACCACTCCTTTCTCTCTAGCAGGTACAACTTATCAATGGAGCACTTATTGAATTCAATGTATTGAATGTTATTTCCCATAATAGTCTGTGAGCCCCTTTGGGGCAAGATTTCTGTCCTGGGGGGCGCCTGTGGCTCAGTTGGTAGGGCGCCGGCCCCATATACCGAGGGTGGCGGGTTCAAACCCGGCCCCGGCTGAACTGCAACCAAAAAATAGCTGGGCGTTGTGGCAGGCACCTGTAGTCCCAGCTACTCGGGAGGCTGAGGCAAGAGAATCGCTTAAGCCCGGGAGTTGGAGGTTGCTGTGAGCTGTGTGATGCCATGGCACTCTATTGAGGGCCATAAAGTGAGACTCTGTCTCTACCAAAAAAAAAAAAAGATTTCTGTCCTGATATGTATCACAGGACCTAGCCCAGTACATATGGGAGTAAACTCAGGATCTGTTAACATCTGACAAACTTGGGGATACCCTGGCCCTAATCAAGAGTGTCCTGAAATGAAAGAACCAGAATGTAATTGTAACTCACCCACTGGAAACAAAAGCAATTATATTGTAATTTTCTTGAAGAATAATTATGACTGGTATTTCTAACTTCTAGAACAGTGCCGAGCACATACTATTCCGTTACCAACTGGTATACTGCAATTCAGTTATTGCACCAACCACCCAGAGTTAGCACAGACCCTACTAGTTAAAGGACATCTACCATAGCAAGACTGCCCTCATTTGAGACCAACCAGCTATAAATCTGGGAGGTTCTTATGATCCTGCTCAGGTTTGATAAGTCTCCAGAATGACTCACAGAATTCAAGATAGCGCTATCCCTACAATTAGAGTTTAATTATAAAGGTAATAAAATCAACCAGCTGCAGGAAGACACAAAGAGTAAGATCTGATAAGGTCCCTAATGCACAGCTTTTGTGTCTTCTATCCATGGGTTAGGGCACATCACCCTCCTGACACACCCACTGTCCACTGATCTTCAGTGTCTGTCACACCTCACTTGCCAGGGCCCGGGACTTGCCAGGTCTCGGGCCCGGCTTAAATAGGTTCCAGACGCGGACTGCTAAGTTACCTTGCTCAGGTCTGTTAGGTGCCTGAGGGCCTTAGCTGGAGAGAGAGAGTCTTAGAGAGAGTAAAGCAGTCTTCTTAGAAAGATAGATCTTAGTCTTCAGCAGAGCTTGGTAATCTTCAGTAGAGACGCCGTGCTGGCGTTCTGCAAGCAGATGAGGAGACAGAGTCAGAGTAAGCGAGTCCGTGCTGGAACGTGCATGCTCCCGACTGCCTTCTCCTCCAGCCTAATACAAGGCTGATCTCGTGCCGCTCAACACCACAGGTGTAGAGACTGCCAATTCACCACTGCTTCTCATCTCGCGAGCTCTCATGCTTGTTAGGAGAGCTAAGTCCCTCTCCATGCCTTTTCCACCAAGGTGTTCCCTTACTGAGCTATACAGGTATTTCTTATAACTCTCACTCCTCCTAGCCATAGGCTATATGGGCTGCTACAAGTGTCCACAGTTTTTATTGGGGTCTCATATGTGATTGAACTTAGGCTCCAGCTTCCCTCTACTCCTGAGAGGTTGCTGGGCTGGCTCAAAGTCCCAACCCTCTGATTATATGATGGAACTTTCTGATGACCAGTCCTCACCCTGAAGCCATCAAAGGACCTCCAAGATTCACTTCTTTAGCATAAACTCAAATGTGATCCAGGAAACTGGATAACAAAGGCATGAATTATAAAGGCTTTTTGGGCTAGGCACGGTGGCTCACACCTGTAATCCTAGCACTCTTGAGAGGCTGAAGTGGGTGGATTGCCCGAGCTCAGAGGTTCGAGTCCAGCCTGAGCCAGAGCAAGAGCCAGAGCAAGACCTTGTCTCTAAGAGTAGCTGGGTGTTGTCTTGGGTGCCTATAGTCAGGAGGCTGAGACAAGAGAATCACTGGAGCCCAAGAGTTTGAGGTTGCTGTGAGCTATGACGCCATTGCACTCTACTGAGGGCGACAAAGTGAGACTCTGTCTCAAAAAAAAACAAAACAAAAAACCAAAAAGGCATTTCTATCACTTGGGAAATTCCAAGGGTTTTAGAAGCTCAGCACTAGGCACACAGATTCTTTATTATACAACACATTGTAGATGCTCAATAAATATTTGCTAAGCAGAAAGATACACTCAAAATACCAGAAATTGTCAGGGGAGAGCATGCCAATTATTCTCTTGGATTTTTCCACCTGACAGATATACACACCTATTGTGAACACAGACATATTAGGCCATAAGAAACCAATACTGTTAAACATTCCAATCATATGACAAACTCTCCCTGCTCTGGTTTATATTACCAAGTGCCCTGATGATAATTTGGTTTATCAAGCGCCTTGTTTATAGAAAAAGAATTCTAGCCAGGCTGACATGAGCATGCATGTCTGCCTGAGTCAATTTCTCATTGTAAATTAATAAACTGGCATTCTGGCTACAGAGATCCATCTCCTTGAACTCTTTGTACTTTACACCATTAGTGTGGTTTCTAAGCCTGCAACTCAAGACTCTGCCAGCACCCTGGCAAGTTCTTCCGAAGGGTGCCACCCCAGGAGCCTCTAAGATCCCTTGGGAGCCATCCAGCCTGCTCCCTGCCTCTATATATCAGGGTGTGGGTTTCAGGGCATTCACAACATTCCTGCAACAGAAGAGTTTCGGGAACACCCCAAATTGGATCTGGGTGACTTGAATGTAATCTCAAGTAGGTATGTCTGAGATGTGGTTGTAACTGAGGAAGCTTAAGTCTAATTAATTTTATTCCACTTGACTTGAAGAAAGAGCATGTGGAAGAAGGGATCTGAGGACATCTATAAACAAGGACATGGACTTCACAGTGTCCATGTGGTCCAGTCCAGAGTCTGCAGTCACTGCACACAGGCCTTGCAGTGACTGGTGAGGTTTACTTTTTTGGAGGAAATAGGGAATTTGCTCTTCTAATACCTGAAAGGGAGATTATACTTTTTCAGCTGCAATTTGATGTGCAGAAAACTTTCTTTTTTTTTTTTTTTTTTTTGCAGTTTTTTTGGCCGGGGCCAGTTTTGAACCCAGCGCCTTCAGTATAGGGGGCCGGTGCCCTACTCCTTGAGCTACAGGCGCCACCCTGCAGAAAACTTTTGAAGTAATAGTTAGTCCTCTGCATCACCTTTACTGGATCCTCCCCACTGTAAACTTAAAAATAATATGGATTCTGGTTTCTACAGCTGTTTTTCTGTTTTGTTTTGTTTTTGAGACAGGGTTTCACTCTGTTGCCCCAGGCTAGAGGGCTATGGCCTCAACCTAGCTTACAGTAACCTCAAACTCCTAGGTCAAAGTGATGCTCCTGCCTTAGCCTCCTGAGTAGCTGGGACTACAGGCATGTGCACAACGCCTGGCTATTTTTTTTTTTTTCTATTTTAGTAGAGATGGGGGTCTTGTTCTTGCTCAGGCTGGTCTTGAACTCCTGAACACAAGGAATCCTCCTGCCTCGGCCTCCCAGAGTACTACTAGTATTATAGGTGTGAGCCACTGTACCTCCCTAGCCATTTTTTTTTTTAATGAGTTTGATCCCATGAATCTGATTCATTGACAAAATAAAGTTTTGGGCTACAGAAATTTGAGGACCAGACTTCCAAACAAAGTGTCACCCTACAACTTACGCCAGAGCCAGCAGCCTCTGTCTCAGTGGTTCTCAACCTTCCTAATGCTGCGACCCTTTCATATAGTTCCTCATGTTGTGGTGACCCCCCCAACCATAAAATTATTTTCATTGCTGCTTCACAACCGTAATTTTGCTACTGTTATGAATTGTAATATAAATGTCTGATATTATTATCGTTCAACCCCCACAGGTTGAGAACCGCTGGTCTATATGAACATATTTACCTCTTTGTATAACCTCATTGCACATCCCAATTTAGGAAACTGCTCTACAATTTCACAATGTTCTCCTCTTTGGATGTCCCCAGTGGGCATCATTGCTGCAATCCCTCAAAGTCATCTGCTTTCTTGGAGATTTTGTTTGTAAAAATATTCTTTCTTAAGTTGAAATTAAACTAGACCCTTCATAGGTCCCACCTACAGATACTTTCACAATGCAGAAGAAATGCTTTGACTGCTTACTTGACCTCTCATTTCCTCCAGAAGAACTTGAACCTGGTAGAGCCCAGCCTTCTCCCCACCTTACTGTCCTCCTTTCTAGCTGTCCGGTGCCTTTTTTGAAAACATGACCGCACCCCCAAATCTGGTTATTCCACAAGCCCTGTTATTTTTGAGACATTAAGTTAGCAAAAGTTTATTTTAGAGGTTGCATCACTCTGTCGGCTGGAGTGCCGCAGATAAAACTCCTTCAGCTAAATCCTTTTCCCCTTCCTCTTGGGTTGGAAGCTGTTGAAATGAGATATGCACCATTAGGTTTGTGGGTTTACTCTGGCCAATTGATTTCTCCCTTTGGCGAATGCTGCTTCTGTTCAATCCTAAGAAGAAGGATCCTTAGCTCAGAACCAATATCCAGGGTTGTCTCAAGAATTCAGATCTAAGTGATGAATGAATTTTTTTTCTTAGGAAAAAAAAGTTCTACTTTTCTTAAAGATATGAGCCATCACTAGAGAGTTGGGAAAGTGTTTTACTCATCTCTGCCCTCCAGGGCCTAGTAGGTAAAAGGTACTCAGTATAGACTCATGCCGATTCCAAGTAAGACATACAAAAAAAGAGAGGAAGAGAAAGAGAGAAGGAGAGAGAAAGGAAGGGAGAAGAAAAACTATTTCCTGGAGATCTGTTTGTCCCCCTTCCAGTTGTAGAATAGAAATGTGTTGTATATATAGTGAAACAGTTTTACCAAACCTGGGAGGTATTGAGTCGGTTTCTCTAGGGACTGCCTGACACACTCTGGGCACATTTTCTGTCATCTGGAGTCTCCTTCCTTCCACAAGCCCAAGCTGCCTTAAGCACTAATTTTCCTATATGCCATCCACTTCATTTAGAAAAAAAGTCCCCATCCCTGTTCACCCCACCCCGTCTCTCAGCCCCTCAGCCCCCTCCCTCTCGACTCCCCAAGCCCCAGCCTGCCGAGGCACACAGGTTTAAAGTTTAGGCTGTGATGCTGTCCTTGTCCACAGATCACAGGACAGACATTCCTGGGGACAAGTTTGAGAGGCCATGTGCTAGTGCCTCTTAGGAAGGGGGAAAATCCCTGCAGCTCGGTTTTTGTCCCAATGGTCTGTTCAGTGAGTGATTCCCGTTTCCCCAAAGGCTGCCCCTCATTAGCATGAACGGGGGTGGGGGTGTGGAGAAGGGGTGGGGGGAGAGACAGCAGGCAAAAGCTCAGGCTCCGTTTTAGAGCCTGGGAACCCTGTCCACGAAAATGACAGCTAGAGCCTTCTGGCTTCTCTGTCTGATCGTGGGCTCGTCCCCCGAAGCCTCAGAGGCGGAGAGAAAAGGTAAGATCGATGCAGTGCAGAGCCCTGGAAGAAGAGCTGGGATGGGGGGAACCTGGGGAGAGGGCGCGATGAAGGGCGGGACGAGGAAGGGGGTCAGAGCCTGCAAGAGAGGACACTCCGGGTCTGTGGTCGTGTTAGAAAGGAGCAAACTGTGTCCCCAAGATTTTGCGTCTCTTAGCAGCCTTTTCGGAAAGACGCCAGTTCAGCTACTGAAATGATCCCGAGCGAGCCGGGCAGGCTGGAGAAAACTTTGCATGTTAAGTAGTTACTCCATCACGGAGGAGGGAAAGTGTCAAAAGGGGTCGTGGCGCGCCTTTCGCCGCGGGGTCCGCCCCGCTCGGTGGCTGCGCGGGGGCGCCCCGGGCGGGGCTGGGGGAGGACAGCCCAAGTCCTGCAGCCCCAGCGCACAGCCTGGGGACACCTGAACCAGGCTCTGTCCTTAAAACAAACATAGATCTCATGCATGGAATGAAATGAGGTTACAAAAGGAGTGGAGAAATAAGGGGTTCTCTGAGGGATGGTGTTTTTGTTTTCCTTTTATGTGGATGTTCTGGTCGCTTTACTATCTCTGGGAAAAATAGCTTCCGCACCTCGCCGGGCAATTTACTTTGGGTTATTTTTCCACATGGAAATTGAATGACTTCAGTGGCATTTAACCCAAATATCAGACAATCTTTCCCATGACAACAGATGGTGATATCAATGGGGAAGCAGTTGTGAGGTCAACAGTTGACAGCCAGGAATTGGATGTCCACCAGGACTTTATTCAGCTGTGTATGGCACAACCGCTTAACATAATGAGTCAGAATCAACCTCTCTGCAAAAACATGAACTCTAACCAGCTATTACTGCTGGAGGAAAGCTGATTTTAAAGGAGATTACCAATTTGGCAAGACAAGTTACTTTAAATGAAGTGTTCCCAGAGCTGCAGATGGGCAGACGGAGCTCTTTAATGCAGGGGAGGGGAAAATGAAGACAAATTCCCCAGCTCTTGAGCCTGTTTGGAGGGCAGTGGGACCCAGGCAGGCAGCGAGGTGATATTGTGTAACTGGGCATGGAAAGTTGCCCAGCTTCAAAGCTGGCTGAAGTTTGCTCACCAACCTGTCTGCAGAGCTAGGGGAAAATCATTAATAATTTCAAAAATTTGTTGTCATGCCATGCCGTTCAGGAGTTTTTTCTCCACCATCTAACAGGAGAAAATATGTAAGCGATGTATGCTTTTATACTTCACCAGGGGCCTGTGCCTCCCAGCCAAGCTTTAAAAACCTTACTTAGTTGTAGTTTACCAGTAAGTGGTGTCCAAGAAGCCAGATAAAAATCCACTTACAAATACTAGGTTCTGCTGAGACCAAGATGACAGTGTAAACACGGATGGGAAAACCAAATAGCTCTGTTGTCAGGGGCGCTTAAACAATTAGGAGAACCTGTAATGTGAGACCTTTCCCCTGGGGGTTGCTCTTGGTACTTTCTCAACAAACTGTAAATAGCAAAAAGGCGGATGTTTATATATACATACATATATATGTTAAAGGAAGGACGAAAAATGTGTTATTGAACCCATGCTGTCAGAAATGTTTAGTCTTAGAATAAATTGGAGGTGGCAACTTTAAAAGATTTGAAGATTCCCGAACAAAATAAAATGTTGTCTTCAGGCCTCTGATTCCTTATGTAGGGCACAAAATTGTCCTAGTTGCCCCCATTCTCTGAGGGCGGGACCCTCAGCTCCCGTTTCCTTTGGGGCTTCAGGCTCGGGGCTGCCCGCTCTTCTCCTTCCCGTCCAAGTCTCCCAGCCGCCCCCGCAGGTGCTCGCCAAGTCTCGCCTGTCCCCTCTCTCTTCCCAGGCCCTTTCTTCGGCTTCTTCCTCCTCCGCGGCCTCTCCAGCCTCCTCCCCTCCTGGCCTCCTCTCCCCTCTCCTCGCTCCCCAGCCTCCCCGTCACGGCCTCTCCTCCCCTGACCGCCTCCCCGCCTCTCTCCACAGCCTCGCCGCCGCACCACAGAAAACCCGACCCCAGCGGGGGCCCGAGCGCGGAGGAGACACCGGGGCCCCGGGCGCAGCCGGTCCCTGAGGCGGCCCCCGCCGCCCGCGCCTGGCCGGACCCGCGCCGCCGGAAGCCCGCGCCGCCCGCCGAGAACCGGGCCGGCTTCCGGGAGGCCGCGCGCGCGCCCGCCGGGCCGCCGGGCCCGCGCCTCGCGCAGACCGAGAACCGCGCGTCGCCGCGCCGCGTCACCGCGCCGGAGGACGCCCCGAGGCGCGCGCCCGCCCGGGCCGCGCGCTTTCCCGCCGCCCGGCCGCCCGCGCGCGCCGTCGAGGCCCCCGCCGGCCCCGCCCACCCCAACCGGCCGCGCGCCGCCGCGTCGCCCCCGGGGCCCGCGCCCGCGCCGCCGCCGCGCCTAGGCTCGCCGCTGAGAGACGCGGAGGCCGGCGCCCAGCCGTGCGCGCGCGTCTGCAGGACCGACCTGGACGAGCGCGAGTCGTACTGCGCGAGCGAATTCGGTGAGCCAGGCGGGCCTTTCCCAGCCGATCGCGCCACACCCTAGAGACACCCACGCGTGCGATCCTAGAAACGAACGCACCGGGAGAGAGAGAGGAAGTCAGTGTAATGCTTGTCTCCAAACTCTGTTTTTTGAAAGCAGCAGTGAACGGAATCGTGCACGACGTGGATGTGCTCGGCGCAGGGATCCGGCTGGTGACTCTGCTGGTGGACCGGGACGGGCTGTACAAGATGAACCGTCTGTACATCACGCCGGACGGGTTTTTCTTCCGAGTCCACATATTAGCCCTAGACTCCTCCAGTTGCAATAAGCCATGTCCAGAACTTAAACCTGGTATAGAAACTGACCCAAACGACAGCTTCCTTTGTACTTTATGCCACCATTTGTAACGTGGATGCTATAGCCCGTTCTCTTTTGGGAGGGAGGTGGTATTGAAACATGAATAGAATTTAGACGGCAGGTGTTATTCCGGCCACCCTAGATTTAGGCCCCATCAGTCCCCCTCCACCACACAAAGCTGGGAACAGCACCGATTAGCGAAAAGAGGCTTGCGATAAATCTGTGTTGACAAATGGAGTGAATGAGAAATACCCTTGCCAGAAGGGACGAATAAAGTGCTCCACACAGAACTGCGTTTAGAAATGCTTCTCTTTTGGGAGAGGTGGCAGGGAGTAAATACCCACCCCCACCCTTTTGTAGACTGCTCTGGAAAATCCCGCTGATACTGTGCGTAGGACCTTTGTTCTGTAATGTTGGCCCCTTACAGGTTGATAATGTGGTTATCTTCTGAAGTCACTATACTGTTTCCACCTGTTGCCTGTAGTTTCTTAATTTTTTGAGACAGAATCTCACTATGTCGCCCTTGGTAGAGTGCAGTGGCGTTACAGCTGACGGCAACCTCAAACTCTTAGGCTTAAGCGATTCTTTTGCCTCAGACTCCCGGCTATTTTTTTGTTGCAGTTGTCACCGTTGTTTAGCTGGCCTGGGCTGGGTTCAAAACAGCCAGCCTCGGTGTATGTGACCGGTGCGTGACCACTGTGCTATAGGCGCCCCCACCCCCTGTTTAAATGTCTTGAGTTTCAATAGGTGGAGCAATAGATTTGCGCTTAGATACTTCTTAAAGGCCTTACAATTTCTTACTGTTTCATGGCATTTACAAGACATTATTAATTTCTATTTTGGTTATTCTGTTCAGGCAGCAGGTATATCGTCATGGGCCACATCTACCATAAGAGACGGCAGCTCCCTGCAGCTCTGCTCCAGGTCCTGAGAGGGCGCCTCCGTCCAGGGGATGGACTGCTCAGGAGCAGCAGCTACGTGAAAAGGTTTAACCGGAAAAGGGAAGGGCAAGTTCAAGGTGCGATTCACACCCAGTGTATCTGAAACACTCCACCTGGCATTTCTGGATCTCAAGAGACTTGGAATTCAGCAATGGGAACGTGAAAGATCTATCTTCACGTAAGGGGGTCTTCCTTTAGAAGAGGGCCCATAGCTACTTTATGGGTGACCTGCATAGTTCCAACTCTAATCTTGGAGGTGTCACTATCTTACTTACAAAATGCTTCTTGATGGTATTCTGAGCTCAGTGGCAAGGTTATGCAACTGTAGTGCCAGTGATTCACACAGCTCAGACAATTGACCTGTCCGGTTAACAGATCACTGCTTCATATTAAGGTTTTAAATTATTTTAATTTAATACATTCCGTAGTAGAAATAGTTCACAAAAAACCATTTTCTCAAGTTTAAATATACAACTCTGAATAGTTTATATAATGTATCAAACCAAATTTTATACTCAAACCATCACATTTTAAATTCTGTACAGAACAGTAAGTGCACTAGTCAAAAGACATTCATGTAAGAAATGTCATTTAGATCCAACACTAGGGTCAGCGCCCAGGACAAGTATTAAAATTTTACATTTAAAGAATACTAAAGAGCTAATTCAAGCAAAAGTGTTACTGATGTACCAAAACGTACGATAAAGCAATAATTATTCTCATGCTTCCCTGCTCCTAGTAACTTGTTTTGTGCCGAACTGGCAACTATCCCAGTGCTCTACGGATTCTGGATGTATCTGATGTCATTTTTCTATTGAGACCAAGTATCCTGTGTCATGTTTGTGTTTGTAAAGCAGTAAATCTTGCCTTGAAATCAGATCTTGGATGCACCTGTTTTGTTTTTGTTTTAGCCTAAATGAGCCTCAAAGGTTTGAGAAAATGCCGTTCTCAAACTTACTCCAAATACCCTGAAACCAATATTCATCAATGACAGCTTACAAGTGATTTTTAAACGTTTCCAAGTTGTTAGCCAAAGGTTTAATCACTAGCTGAATTTAATATTGATTTTATACTTGAGTCCTGAAAGACATCAGTGCCCCGCCCCCAGATCAGGCTGTACCTCAATTCGGCCACAGTGAATAGAGACACCCATAAGGCATGGATGGAGACTATTGCCTAAAGAAAGAAAAAAAGGAATCGCACTAGAAAGAGTAAAATAGCCTGCCTCCAGGTGATGAGCTTTATTCTGTAATGGCGCACAGTAGCAATAAACACCTACAAGACATCCAAGATGGGACACCAAGGAATTCATGGCAAAGAAGGAGCACAAGACATTATAAGGTCTGATACTATTACGTTATTTGTTCTAAACATGGGAAACAGAAGTAAAATAAAGTTAAGAGGTTTTGACTATTCAGTATTACTGTGGGATTTTTAGGGAATTTTCCAAAAATGAGTCTTGTCCAAACTTACTAACAATTTTACTAGACTTGCTTTTTTGGGAGTCAACTGCATTACTACATGAACTACTGGCAACAGAGCATACAGCTAATGAAGAGCTTTTGAGTTAGTTTTCAGATAAAATTATCTCTGGCAAAAAAATGAGAACTCAGGCATAAAATAGTGCCGGTCACAAAACCAAAGCCAAATTTTTAAATGTCAAAAGGCTAAGCAGCAATATTGAGTGACATGATGGGAAAAATCACAAAATGGCCAGATAAATCATAGGTTGGATGGTCAGAAGTTAAAGTTATAAATAGCTACGGCTTAAGAGAGAAAGAAGTCACTTTTATAGCTGGGTGTTGGGGTGGGCACCTGTAGTTCCAGCTACTTGGGAGGCTGAGGCAAGAGAATCGCTTACGTCAATGGTTCTCAACCTTCCTAATGCCGTGACCTTTTCATACAGTTCCTCCTGTTGTGGTGACCCCCAACGAAAAATTATTTTCGTTGCTACTTCATAACTGTAATTTTGCTACTGTTATGAATCATAATATAAATACCTGATATGCAGGATGTATTTTCATTGTTACAAAGGGGTCGCGACCCGCAGGTTGAGAACCGCTGGCTTCAGCCTAAGAGTTTGAGGTTGCTGTGAGCTGTGATGTCACAGCACTCTACCGAGGGTGACACAGACTGTCTCAAAAAAAAATAAAAAAATCACTTTTACATACACCCAAAGGTTAGGGTTGGACTTAGATTGATGTGAAATACTGTTTCTGGGATGTCTAGAAACACAAAAAATGCCAGAGCCTTGTGATATGTGTGATACTGGGGTGGGGGTGGGGTGTCACATGGTTAATATGTACACCCTGGCAAACACATGCAAGCTGGTTTCTTAGAAACTTCCTGGATCAAAGTTAAGGTTTTCTTTCAAGACCTTCCTTTCTGTAAGGAAAGACTAGTGGGGCTCAAACAGCTGTGGGTATAGTGATGTGCCGAGAAGGCAGGCAGTAATGGTAATAATGCCAGGTTAGATGAACAAGGTCAAGAAAAAACACCTTTCAATATCCAGTCGGTACTGTGGATACAATCTTTTTTTTTTTTTTTATTTTTTGGCCAGGGCTAGGTTTGAACCCACCACCTCTGGCATATGGGACCGGCGCCCTACTCCTTGAGCCACAGGCGCCGCCCATCTTTTTTTTTTTTTTTTCACAATACAATTTATCTTTATTTGTCATGTTCTCCCTATGTGGATACAATCTTAATTTTACAGAAAATTTTACTGATCCTGTTGCAACTCTCAGCTTCAGGGAAAAAGAAAAATCAATGAGCAAATTCATTACATAAGTTTCTAATCCCTTTGTCCTATTAACAGATTTTTCTTAGCGAATGGGTTTGTGTGCCAGAGCCTAAGGGCCCTTTATGCGCATGTGCACACATTCATACTCCCTCATCAATAAAATACTGCCTTTCCATAGCATCCCTCCTTCCAATTAAGCTGTTACTGTAGAATTCAAGGGGAAAAAGTATTTTTTCTTTTGGTAGGGAAAGGTCTTTAAATTTTTTTGGGGGGGGGTGGTACTAGCTTTTTACAACTGCCTTTTAAACATCATTTGGCATTGTTTATATTTCTCTTGAAATCATTTTTAAGGTTGAAGAGGCACATATGGATGCAAACATTTAAAAAGTGACCTGCTGCCTACAGGCATATCTCAACATTAGGATGTATTTGAGTAAGCAAAAACACAATGAGAGCAGGACTTGATCATTTTTAAAATGTAGCTTATTTCTTTAGTCAAATTTGGTCCGAATGGATAAAGCAGTATGATCTTCTACGAAGAGAATTTTTGGTACCTCAGACATACCTCAGCATGTTTTGAAATTATCCAAACTACTTTTCAGCTGCCTATGCCCACCTCCCAACTATTTCTAAGCCACTGCTCAATCCACAAGATGGCATCATTCTCATTTTCCGGACAAGAAATTGGAGACTTATGGTAACAGTCTCAATTGTGATTAAGAAAAGAGTGAATGCTATAATAACCATGTCACTCTGTCAGCGTGCAGAGATGTGAAAAGCCACCAAAAACACAGAGCAGCAGGGAGTTGGCCTAATAGAAATGAACAGAAAAAGGAAAGAACTTTTATTCACAGAGTCTACGAAGGCAGATTACAAACAGCAGCAAATCTCAGTCTCACTGAATAACATTCTAGGCCACTTGAAATATAAAAGGTATAATTAAGTGCTTTGCTTCAGAAAATGCCTATGAAAATTCACAATTTTTAAAAACCTACTGCAAGGTATTAACTAAATACAAATCTTGCAGAATTTGGATAGGAGAAGAAAGTTTTACCAATATTACGAAAATACTTTTTCTGAAATGGTTTCAAGGATTGTGAACTAGGCAGATGAAGTCTAACAAGCTCTGAAAATACTGTTAGCCAAGGAAATGGACTGATGTGAGTTAAATATATTTACAGGTCCAAAGAGTTGGGGCAGAAACATCCTAACAGTACCACAAATGTGCACTATACTCCTTAGATTATTGAAAGCAAAACAGTTGTCCTATGTATATCTCACTGACTAGCAGCGGCTTGTCAAAATACTCATAGAAAAGCAGCTTTGGGAACTTATTATGATTTACAAGAATGTATGTTTTTCAAAAATTACTTCTGAAAGACTAAAGCTCTGTAGTTGATAAAACTTATAAAATGTCTATGTATTTATATGGTGATAGAAACTGTGAAATCCTTTATACCATTAAATACACATATGAAATTAACATCTTCCTGGTCTCAGGATATCCATAAAGTTTACCATTTTGGGGGGACAATTTGGCAATGCCAACAGTTACAGAAAATGTATCAATCAACCAACCAACCATTGTTTCATTAGAAACTGCACCAAATCCAATGTCAAAAACATTACTTTATTTTTCTAGGATGAAATGTCCTATTACGTACAAAAGAAGTGCTGTTTAGAATTTGCCACAATTTGTTAAAAACATAGCAATCTATTGCCTACAGATAGGAAAGTTCTTGCTGCAACAAGTTTTAAATGATTAAGCCCATATATACTTTTATATATATGAATAAGTAGTACAGAAATACTGTGATATGATGAGATGCAGAATGTTATAATTCATTAAAATGTAAAATTCTTGCATCGGCACAGTGCATACAATATGTAACATTTTTTTAAAAGGACAAAATAGCCTATATTTAACTACTTCCATCTTAGTATTTTAAGCAAAAACTTTGTTTCTATGTTTTCATGTTGAGGAATTAGTCTCTTTAGTTTGTAAGCATAGGTTTAAGTGCCATCTTTATGTACAAAAATGAGTGGGCTTCCTCAGATAAAATCAGCCCAGAATAACCTGTACACCTGAGCCTGTAATAAGAAAGAATCAGGAACTGTAGCAACATCTTTCTTTTAAGAAACTAAGGTCTGGGAAAGGTTTTGCATAGCAGGGCGACACTGAACAGAAGGAAACTTAAAAAACAAATAATCAGATAAATTCCAGAACTTGGTAGGACAAAGCTGATACGAATTAGTGCAAAATCTAGTAAAATTTTTGCAAAGCTGCGTAATTGAACTACGGCAGATTTTATAGAAGCTATTATTACAATGCAGTAATACAATGTGTAAGAACACTGAAAGGAAAAACATGCAAAATACAGTTTCCCTGTTATTTCCATTTTTTCCCTACTTGTTTAAACTACTTTGCCTTATATGGACGGAACAAACAAACCCAACCAACAAACAAAAAAATACAAAGAGGATGAGGTCATCTAAAAAATGCCCTTCATAAAATAATAGTAGTTGTCTGTAACTGGTGATTTGCCTGGTCACACACGTGTAGGTGCAGGTGAGAGCAATGTGATTTTGTCACTATCTTTTTCCTTAGTACGATCAACTGATGCAACAGGATTAGCACCCCTGAAGATTTTTCTCTGGTGTGACGACAATGAATTATGGGAATGACTGGGAATTATAAAACTGAGGGTCTCTGCTGTCCTGGAGAAACCCAGGTACCCTTAGATTCCTCTGCAGCCCTGCGGCCCCCCTCCCCCAGAAAAGCTAACAGATAATCATCAGCGCACAAAGACACCTCCATCTGTGGGAGAAAAAATTATCTCCATTTATTTTGTTTCATATACATCCATAGTTGAATTTTAATACAAAAAGGAAAAATTAGAATCTGACAAATGTTTACAAACAAGATACCTTCAAATAGATTTTACTCGTTTTAGCCTGGTGCAGAGTAATTGACAAATTGTACTTGTTATATTCAAGGCAACAGAGTCTGTAGTCCAGGACCACTTAGCCCAACCTTTATGCAAGCTTAATTTTTATCTACCATGAACAATAAACTCATTGTTGATTCCCAGTTGTGTGTGTGCACATGTGTACATAGCAGCTCCTTTCATAGAAAGAAAAGACATCTAGAGGTCGTCTTGTACTTTTACCTACAGGAATCATGATAAGATACAGGATGGATTACGTGTAACCGGGGCTGGATTTTATAAGAAAAAATAATTAGCTGACAAATGAGGGCAGCAATAAAAAAGCGTCTTTTTTGCAACAATAAATAAATACAGTCAAAGTTTTCTGTGAGACTCTAAACCAGCTTCTTCACTGAAGAGCAGACGTGGCATTTCCATGGAGTTACACTTGACCCCATAGTATCTTTTTTTCTTGCTTTCTTTTTCTTTTTTTTTTTTCAATAAACAAAGTTTTCCCGCTTCTGCCACAATAATAAAACCATTTGATCTTGACAAGATAATGGTGTCGTTGACTTTGCTTTTCTCTTGTCCGTTGGACAAAATTGGCCAAGAATATAATTGGACTGTTATGACCAATAAAAACGAAGTTTAGGTCTTGTCAGGATAGCCTGACTAAAAACATCTGGCTTCTTAATTTAAAATAGTTCAGACAACCAGATTCTTGCTGTGTTTTATGTTAGGGTAACACGCTGAACTTTAAGAAGCTGTAGACTGCAGTTTGTTGTTATGAGACCTACAGAATATAGAGAAAAGGGAACAATTAAGCACCCTTCCTTTTTGAAAACAATGATGCTTTATGTGGATGCCAAGGCCAGTCAGTCTGGGAGAAGCAGCCATGTTCTTTCATTCACCCTTGGCAAGCAAATATAAGGAAACAATTAAGAAATTTTTAACCTATAATATTAAAACGTTTTACTGTACACTACACATGATAACTCACTGGAAAAAGCCAATATTTAAAAAAATATATATATTTGTCTAATAAAGATTACAACATTTTCAGCCAACAGGACAAATAGAGACATTTACAGAAGCATTACCATTGTGGTAAAAGGGGTATGTGCGTGTGTGTGCGCGCGCACATGTTTATTTACAATGATCTGGGGAATATGAAGGGAAAAAATTATGTTAAAAGAGGAGAAGTAGCAATATTAAAATCACATTTTTCTATTAAAGTCCAGAAAGTCTCCCTTCTAGTTTCACAGTTTTATTCACAATTTCTGTTAGTAAACCAAATTACAGTTACCAGGACTAAGTAAAAATACTTTATATTGCAATAGCAGATAAATACAGTATTCCAAGAGTTTACAATTTTTAAATACATTGTTCAACATGGCTGCTAGAATAAATGGTTTACCACTATACATCTTTTTTTAACATTAAAAAATTATATTAACTAATCTGAACTTTTTGGGGGCAATTTTGAATTAGGTAATCACGTGGTACAATAAAACAAAGAGTGACCCCAACATCCAGTTCTGATTCCAGTAAAAAATTCAGACTAAAGATATCACAATCTGTAAGAAAAGAAAGAATATGGATGGTATAAATGATGAATTATAACAAAGTACAGTAATGAAAATAATGAGCAGACAATGCTGAAGATCATAAATTAAAAATGGGGAAATATGGCAAAAGAAACACTGGAAATCCATAAATAAACCAAGTTCCATGGCTGGTGACTTACATGTTTCATTAAGCCTTAAATACAGAAATCAAGACAAATTCCCTACGAAGACAACAGTGATGTGCCATCACACAACTCTTGACACTGCCAACTATTTATTTAAGCAGAACTGAGAAACTTCTCAATTTAGCTCCCATGTTCCTTAATGAAAATTATGTAAACTTGAGCATATAAAAAACTACATAAATAACCAGGTGACAAGATAGCCTAAGTGGCCCCTTTGCTGCCCAGACCCAACCTATGCCTCCTCCTTTCCTTCCCCCAAGTTCCTTTGTTCTGCCACAGGCTCCACCAGGCCTTTTCCTCGCCTCCACCAGCAGCTGCTACCACTCATGCTCCAGCTTCTGCCTGCAAGCCTGGCAGCCTGGCTTCTACCTGAAGTTACTGCCAAAGGCCTTCCCAATTTTAAAAAGCAATTATAGAAATTATTGCAGGACATACAAATCAAAAGGCACAGAGGGGCCATAATGAGAGTTGTGCTCCTCTGTCCCACCATTACTCAACCTCAAGTCCAGGCTCCTTAGGACCAATCACTTTGACTTTTCAGTTCTTTGGGTAGTTAAGATTTCAAACACAAAACAGAACATTATAGTTTTTTTTTTTTTTGAGACAGTCTCGAGTCTCACTCTGTTGCCCTGGGTAGAGTACTGTGGTGTCACAGCTCACAGCAACCTCAAACTCTTGGGCTTGAGCAATCCTCTTGCCTCAGCCTCCTGAGTCGCTGGGACTATTGTGTCCCCCACTACACCCGGCTAGTTATTTTAGTTTTAATAGAAACAGGGTCTCGGTCTTATTCAGGCTGGTCTTGAATTCCTGAGCTCAAGCAATCCACCCATTTTGGCCTTCTAGAATGTTGGGATTATAGGCGTGAGCCTTTGTGCCTGGCCAACTTAATTTTGTTTAAACCCTGCTATGAGAAATGAGAACTACACTCACTTAACCATCTTTCTCCCCCTTTGAGTTTTATTTCCCTTTAATGAAAATCTATAATGTTCTGGGCTGGGCACTGTGGCTCATGCCTGTAATCCCAGCACTTGGGAGGCTGAGGTGGGTAGATTGCCTGAGCTCACAGGTTGGAGACCAGCCTGAGCCAGAGTGAGACCCTGTCTCTAAAAATAGCCAGATGTTGTGGCAGGTCCCTGTAGACCCAGCTACTTCGGAGGCTGAGGCAAGAGAATTGCTTGAGCCCAAGAATTTGCGGTTGCTATGAGCTGTGACGCGAAGGCACTCTACCAAGAAGTAAGACTCTGTCTCAAAAAAAAAAAAAAAAAAAAATTCTATAATGTTCTGTTTTGTCTATAGATCACTTCTAAAATCAAAGTAGTATTTATACTACTATGACCATATAAATATTTTTATTGGCATCACTTAGTATTTTGTTAAGTTGGTATTCTTATACAACTTCCTGTTTTTGTACAGAGTTTCTAATTGCCTTGCATTTTTATCCCTTACATCACAGCCTTATATTTTTCTGTCTTAAGCAAATGATCTAATGTGTGAATTGTTTCCTTTCTCTAGACATTTCCCTTTTGGGAGTGGTCCACTCTCTCCTGCCATTTGGACTGCCTGCTATGCAGGCCTGCTGTACAAATGTCACTGGGAGTCAGAGTAATTCTCATTGCTTTTGTGAACCTTTTATTTCCTGAACCTAAGATCTTGTTATTAGCTTCCGTATTTTTGCTAGCACACATACTGCTAAGAAAGGACACACTTTCTGGGGGCTTACATGACTGCCTGAAAATGTATTTATTCTGCCTCTACACTTAATTGTTTGGCTGGATGCAGAATTCTAATTTTTCATTAAACTTTTGGATTTATACCTCCATAATCTAGCATTAAATGTTGTAGTAGAAAATCCCAATACCAGTCAAATTCTTCTTATTTTATATGCAGTCTGTTTTATCTTCTTTAGGAGCTTTTTTATTTTTGAGACAGAGTCTTACTTTGTCTCACAGCAACCTCAAACTCTTGGGCTCAAACAATTCTCTTGCCTCAGCCTCCCAAGTAGCTGGGACTGCAGGCACTCGCCACAATGCCTGGCTATTTTTTGGTTGTAGTTGTCATTGTTGTTTGGCAGGCCTATGCTGAATTCGAACCCGCCAGCTCTGATGTACGTGGCTGGGGCCTTAGCCGCTGAGCTACATGCGCTGAGCCAACGCCCAACTATTTTTTTTTTTGCAGTTTTTGGTTGAGGCAGGTTTGAACCCACCACCTCTGGTATATGGGGCTGGCGCCCTACTCCTTGGAGCCAAAGGCACTGCCCAACAACACCCAGCTATTTTTAGAGACAAGGTCTCGCTCTTGCTCAAGCTGGCCTCAAACTCATGAGCTTAGGCCATCTACCCGCGTTGGCCTCCCAGAGTGCTAGGATTACAGGGTGTGAACCACTGGGTCCAGCCCAATATTCCAGAATTTATTTGGGAGATTGCTGAATCTTATTAGCTAACTAGTTTCTATTACATTCTCTTCAGTACTATGAACTTATATCTTCTTATTCCTTTATTATTATGTTATTATTTTCGAGACCACTTTGTCACATTAAGTTTTCTTCCTCAAGTTTTATAGGTAATGAGTTAAGAGACAGAGGATAATGAAAAAAATGGCTACATTTTAGAGATTTTGTAAAGTTTCTTGGTCTGCCTGCCTCTCTCCCTTCCTTGACTATAGTATCTGATTCCTTTGCTGAGAAGGTACTGTAGGTAGGTTTGTCCTTCATTTAGTTTATGTGAACTGGCTCTAAAATAGTTGCTGGTAACCATTTACCTTGCTACAGGAGAAGAAGAGACAAAACACCGTCTGTATTTTCCTGAGAGGGAAATTACTAGGTAGAGTGCTAATTTTCACACTTTGGAATGGAGGTCCTTTCGGAGTCCATTAGCTAACACATGGATGCCCAGTCCCTGACCCAGCCCAGGTCTACTCAACCTCAGTATCTAGGGATGATCAACCTTATGGGCCACTGGAAGGGGGATGATGAGTAATGAATCTCAAGGGATGTGGAATGGTGGCAGTCACCATGGGAAAGGAAATCAGGCCTCTGTTGAAAAGAAGAAAATCAGGCCTGAGGATGGGTTGAAGTTCAGAAGCAGAGCGCATGAAGGTCACAGTAACTGAATGTCCTGCAAAGTTGGTCAATGCTTTTATGTTACTAGAGGTTCAGAGAAATGGCCTATGAACTTAAAGGCCAACTTTGCTCAGAGAATAAAATATCTAGAAAAATGTAACAATTTATGATTTTAAACATATAGCAAATATAAATCAAGGGGAAAGTATTTAAATATCCTGTTTTACTGTCTAACCTTTGCTTCATAGAACAGTTATTTTCATCTTTCTATTTCCCTATAGTTCAATGAGACCAAGAGCTCTTATTTCCTTTATACATACCCTGTGGCTTTTTAAGATAGCATTTTGCAATCTATAAGCATCTGATAAATGCCTTTTGTGGGGAGGGGGGTGGGGGACAGAGTCTCTCTTTGTTGCCTTCAGTAGAATGCCCGAAACTCCTAGGCTCAAGTGATCCTTTTGCCTCAGCCTCCCAACTAGTTGGGACTATAGGCACCCGCCACAATGTCTGGCTATTCATTTTAGAGATAGGGTCTTGCTCTCGCTCAGGACAGTCTCAAACTCCTGAGCTCAAGCAATCGACCCACCTTAGTCTCCCACAGTGCTAGGATTGCAGGTGTGAGCCACCTCGCCTGGCCAAGATAAATGTGTTTTTAACTTAAAAAAAAAAAAAAAAAAAGACTAATTTTAAGTATATCAACCCCCCAGCAATTTCCTATTATCTTGTCTATCCATTTGTCCTTGGCAATACAGTATAATGTTGGAATCTTAACTTTTAAGATTTTTGATTTTAAGGTTCAAATTTACCATAAACTGCATTGGCTAATTCCTTAGGACAGTATAAAGAGTCTGAAGAGCTGAACTGATTCAGGACACTGAATTCACAGGCTCACCTGCTAGCTTTGAATCCTTTCAACTTCTGTACAAAGAATGATTCAAGAACTTCCGCACACTGGTAAAAAGGGGAGTCACTTGGATTGTAGTAACGACAGTTATCAAATATTTTGGTCATATCTGCCACAAATTCTGTCAGCTTTTCATAGTATCGTCTTTGTACTCTTTCTTCCATGGTGGCAAGGTCTTAAAAACAAAATATAAAACATTTACAAAACATTAAAGTTCTTCCAAAGTCAATGTTTCCCAAAGTTGTGATTAATAAGGACATAGGTCTACTGGCCCCACAGTCCTGAAACCACGCTGATCTACCACTGCAAACTATTTTATAATTTGTAAAGACCATAGGAGAGCTTTCCAATTTTGTTTTTGATTGAGGTTCCGAATCAAATCCTGGTTGCTGTTAAGGTTCTATTACTTTCATTTAATTGCACTGAATAGCTAGCTCTTCACTCACCAACGAGATTTATGCATATCTAAGTATAATAAATTTTCACATGTAAACAATTTAGTGTTAGTGTATGTCAAAGAAAAGGTAAAAATCCAGATTCAACAACAAAATCTTTGTACTAGTCATTTGATGATTCTTGTGTTAGACTAATAGCATCATTTTGGTATCCTTATTCATTTTTCTTTTCCTTTTTTTTTTTTTTTGAGACAGCCTCAAGCTGTCACCCTGGGTAGAGTGCTGTTGGCATCACAGCTCACAGCAACCTCCAACTCCTGGGTTTAGTGATTATCTTGCCTCAGTCTCCCAAGTAACTGGGACTACAGGCGCCTGCTGCAATGCTCAGCTGTTATTTGGTTGTAGTTGTCATTGTTGTTTAGCAGGCCTGGGTTAAATGTAGCCACTTGAGCTACAGGCACCGAGCATACCCTTATTCATTTTTTTTTTTTTTTTTGTAGAGACAGAGTCTCACTGTACCGCCCTGGGGTAGAGTGCCGTGGCGTCACACGGCTCACAGCAACCTCTAACTCCTGGGCTTACGCGATTCTCTTGCCTCAGCCTCCCGAGCAGCTGGGACTACAGGCGCCCGCCACAATGCCCGGCTATTTTTTTGTTGCAGTTTGGCTGGGGCTGGGTTTGAACCCGCCACCCTCAAAATATGGGGCCGGCGCCCTACTCACTGAGCCACAGGCGCCGCCCTGTTTTTTTTTTTGGCCGGGGCTGGGTTTGAACCCGCCATCTCAGGCATATGGGACCGGTGCCCTACTTGAGCCACAGGCACCGCCTTTATTTTTCTATTTTTATTTCTTTAGAGATAGGCATTCGCTTTGTTACCCAGGCTAGAGTGCAGTGGGATCACCACAGTTGATTGCAACCTCAAACTCCTGAGCTAAGTGATCTTTAGACTACAGGGGTGTGCCACTATACCTGGCTAATTTATATGTTTTTGGTAGAGACAAGATCTGGCTATGGTGTTGAGGCTTGTCCTGAACTCCTGGCCTCAAGTAAACCTCCCACCTTGGCTTCTCAAAATGCTAGGATTATAGGCATGAGTCAACACAGCCAACCTTGTTTTATAATCTCATGTATATATAGTAGAAACTCTACAGTTGACCACCTCCTTAAGTTGACCTAATTTTCATAGATCAGACATGTACCACATGTACTCAATATAAGTTCCTTATGTTGACTACCTCTGTATGTTGACCAGTTTGTTATAGTACCTTGGGTGGTCAACTTACAGAGATTCTACTGTATATGTAATTTTTTTTTTTTTTTTTTGAGACAAGAGCCTCAAGCTGTCGCCCTAGGTAGAGTGCTGTGGCATCATAGCTCACAGCAATCTCCAACTCCTGGGCTCAAGCGATTCTCCTGCCTCTGCCTCCCAAGTAGCTGGGACTACAGGCGCCTGCCACAATGCTCGGCTATTTTTTTGTTGCAGCCATCATTGTTGTTTGGCGGGCCGGGCTGGATTTGAACCCGCCAGCTCAGGTGTATGTGGCTGGCACCTCAGCCGCTTGAGCCACAGGTGCTGAGCCTATATATGTCATTCTTCTTCGTTTGAAGTACTTTTTTTTTGTTGTTGTTCATTTTCTTTCTTCTTTTTTTCAATACCTCCTCTGGCGGGCGGCGCCTGTGGCTCAGTGAGTAGGGCGCTGGCCCCATATGCCGAGGGTGGCGGGTTCAAACCCAGCCCCGGCCAAACTGCAACAAAAAAATAGCCGGGCGTTGTGGCGGGCGCCTGTAGTCCCAGCTGCTCGGGAGGCTGAGGCAAGAGAATCGTGTAAGCCCAAGAGTTAGAGGTTGCTGTGAGCCGTGTGATGCCACGGCACTCTACCCGAGGGCGGTACAGTGAGACTCTGTCTCTACAAAAAAAAAAAAAAAAAAAAAAAAATAATAATAAAAAATAAAAAAAAATACCTCCTCTGGCAATGCTCTGTCCCGTTGCCTCCCCAGTAACTGGGATTACAGGCGCCCACCACAATGTCTGGCTGTTTTTGATCTTAGTAGAGACGGGGTCTTACTCTGGCTCACTGCTGCTCATACTGGTCTCAAACCTCTGAGCTCAGGCAATCCACCCGCCTCGGCCTCCCGCAGCGCTGGGACTACAGGCGTGAGCCACCATGCCGGCCTATGTAATTTTTTGAGACAGAGACTTGCTCTGTTGCCTGGGCTAGAGTACAGTGGCATTGCCATAATTCTATTATTATTTTTATTTTTTTGAGACAGAGCCTCGAGCTGTTGCCCTGGGTAGAGTGCTGTGGCATCACAGCTCACGGCAACCTCCAACTCCTGGGCTTAAGTGATTCTCTTGCCTCAGCCTCCCAAGTAGCTGGGACTACAGGCGCCTGCCACAATGCCTGGCTATTTTTTGTTTTTTTGGTTGTAGTTGTCAAGCCCAGGCACTGTCATAATTCACTGCAACCTCAAACTCCCAGGCTCAAGTCATCCTCTTGCCTCAGGCTCCTGAGAAGCTGGGACAATAGGCACATGCTACTATGCCTGCCTAATTTTTTTTTTTTTTTGAGACAGTTTCACTTTGTTCTCATAGCTCACAGCAATGTCAGACTCCTGGGCTCAAGCAATTCTCTTGCCTCAGCCTCCCAAGTAGCTGGGACTATAGGTACCCACCACAATGCCTGGCTATTTTTAGAGGCGAAGTCTCACTCTAGCTCAGGCTGGTCTTGAACTCCTGAGCTCAGACAATCCACCCGCCTTAGCCTCCCAAAGTGCTGGGATTATAGGTGTGAGCCACTGTGCCTGGCCTGCCTAAGTTTTTAATTTTTTGTAGAGACATGGTCTTATTATGTTGCTCAGGCAGATCTCCAACTCCTGGCCTCTAGTGATCCTACCACCTCAGCTTCTCACAGTGCTAGGATTACAGGCATGAGCCAGTGCACACAGTCCTATATGATGGTTGTCCAAAAAGTATCAAGCCATGCATGGCTTTTTCATAATACATAGCTGGATACTTTCTGAATAGCCCTCATATATTTTAACACACACACACGTCTTTGATAGCTCCAGTTTATGTATATATAGAAAAAAAACTGTATCAATGATAAGAACTACAAAGTGCTTGATGAAATTACAAGCAAGACTTGGGCACATCTATTCTGTGTAGATTCTTGATGCCTTCCTGTACAGCACTACAGGAAAGCATGACTGCTTAACATATCCCAGCAGGGCCCTATTGTTTCAGACTTAAGTTCTGGGTACTTGGCTGCTTGACTAATTTTTTTTTTTTTTTGAGACAGAGTTTCATTATGTAGCCTTTGGTAGAGTGCTGTGGCATCACAGCTCAGCAACCTCCAAATCTCGGGCTTAAGTGATTCTCTTGCCTTAGCCTTCCCAAATAGTTGGGACTACAGGTGCCCACCACAATGTCCGGCTATTTTTTTGTTGTTGTTGTTGCAGTTGTCAATTGTTGTTTAGCTGGCCCGGGCCGGGCTTGAACCCACCAGCCTTGGTGGATGCGGCTGGCGCCATAACCACTGTGCTACAGGCACTGAACCTGCTTGACTAATTTCAATGAAGTATGTGAGTAGCACTTGGACATTTTACAAGTTCCAACTTAATTAAATGATTATCTCTTTAAAAAAAAATTACTATGAGAACAAACAGTTGATTATTTATGTCTTGGAGTAGGGAAAAAGACTTAAATATGATACCAAAGGCTGGATTTATAATGATTAAGAGAGCTGAATCTAGGCTCAGCACCTATAGCTCAGCATGTAGAGCGCCAGCCGCATACATACACCATGGCTGGTGCGTTCGAACTTGGCCCGGGCTTGCCAAACAATGACAACTACAACAAAAAAATAGCTGGGCACTGTGGCGGGCATCTGTAGTCCCAGCTACTTGGGAGGCTCAGGCAAGAGAACAGTTTAAGCCCAAGAGTTTGAGGTTGCTGTGAGCTGTGATGCCACAGCACTCTACCAAGGGTGATATACTGAGACTCTGTCTCAATTAAAAAAAACAAAAAAGAAAAGAAAAGAAAAGAAAAAGAAAAAAGAGAGAGAGCTGAATCTTTTTTTTTTTGGCCGGGGCTGAGTTTGAACCCGCCACCTCTGGCATATGGGACCAGCGCCCTACTCCTTGAGCCACAGGCGCCGCCCTGAGAGAGCTGAATCTTAAAAATGCTAAAAAACTTAGGTCATGAGTGGTGCCTGTGGCTCAGTGAGTAGGGTGCCAGCCTCATATACTGAGGGTAGGGGGTTCGAACCCGGCCTGGCCAAACTGCAACAAAAAAATAGCCAGGTGTTGTAGCGGGTGCCTGTAGTCCCAGCTACTTGGGAGGCTGAGGCAAGAGAATCACTTAAGCCCAAGAGCTGGAGGCTGCTGTGAGCTGTGACGCCACAGCACTCTACCAACGGCGATAAAGACCCTGTTTCTAAAAAAAAAAATTAGGTCATGAAGGCTATGCCCTACAAAAAATAAAAGAAGTTTAAAATGACAGTTGCTAAAAAATTCACTATGAAACTTCTATATGTCCTTAGTACATAAAGAGCTCATAAATAATACTGACAATAATTTGAATATCCTGAGGTAAAAATGGGTAAAATAAATGAATAGGAAAATTGCCTAGAAAAATTTCAAACTAATTATTGAAGACATGCAAAGTCAAAGAAACACTTTCAAAAAAAAATTATTATTATTATTATTATTTTTTTTTTTTTGTAGAGACAGTTTCACTTTATGGCCCTGGGTAGAGTGCCATGGCATCACACAGCTCACAGCAACCTCCAACTCCTGGGCTTAAGCGATTCTCCTGCCTCAGCCTCCTGAGTAGCTGGGACTACAGACACCCGCCACAACGCCCGGCTATTTTTTTGTTGCAGTTCAGCCAGGGCCGGGTTTGAACCCGCCACCCTCGGTATATGGGGCTGGCACCTTACCGACTGAGCCACAGGCACTGCCCCCCAAAAAAATTTATTAAAAAAATAAAATAAATAAATAAATAAATAAAGGCGGTGTTAACTACAAAACAAACAAACAAAAAAACCCACTTTCTTTGTCCACATAAGCAAAAATTAAAAATTATAGGTGGTAACATCAGCCTATTAAAGGAGGTTACCTCTATGGGACAGTATGGAAGTGGTGGTGAAATTTTACTCTCCATGTCTGTAACATCTGCATTTGTACAGAACACACTGGTTTTGAAATAAGTATTTTCAAAGATAAAAAATATCCCCTTGACCAGGTGTGGTGGCTCACGCCTGGAATCCTAGCACTCTGAGTGGCCCAGGCGGGTGGATTGCTTGGGCTCAGGAGTTCAAGACTAGCCTGAGCCAGAGCAAGACCCCATCTCCTCTAAAAATAAAAAAACTAGCCTGGCCTTGTAGAAGTACCTGTAACCAGCTACTCGGGAGACTGAGCCAAGAGGACCTCTTAAGCCCAGGAATGTGAGGCTGCTGTGAGGTATGATGCCACAACACTCTACCTAGGGTGACAGAGACCCCATCCCCCCCCCCAAAAAAAAAATACCCCTCAAGAGAGATAACACACAGTGAAACACAGTGTTCTTCAAGAGTGCAGAGAGAAGGCTTCAGATATACACTATTAGTGGAAACTGGTTCAATTTGCTGGAGTATAATTTCGAATTCTCTGTTTTAAAGCCTAAAAAGTACACATAACATTTAAACCAAAAATTCTAATTCTAGGAATTTTTCTATGAAAACAAACAAATGCAGGCAGACAAATGCACAAAGATGTTCACTGACAGGCTATTCCACTAGCAAAACTGTGCATTCCGAGAGAGTGACACAGTGAGATCCCATCTCCACAAAACATAGAAACACTGTCTGGCTGCCATGGCTTCATGCCTGTAATCCTGTAAACCACTCTGGGAGGCCCAGGTAGAATAGTGTTTGAGATCAGGAGATCAAGATCAGTCTAAGCAAGAACGAGAGCCTATCTCCACTAAAAATATAAAACATGAGCCCAGAGTTGTGGTGGGTGCCAGTAGTCCCATCTACTTGGGATTCTGAGGCAAGTGGATTGTCTGAACCCAGGACTTTGAGGTTGCTGGGGGCTAGTCTGATGCCACGGGACTCTAGCCTGGGCAATAGAGTGAGAATCTGTCCCAAACAAATAGAAAAATTGGCTGGCGTCATGGCATATAGTCCTAGTTACTATATGGGAGTAACTAGCCCTAGTTCCTAAATGGGAGGCTGAGGCAGGTGGACTACTTTAGCCTACGAGTTTGAGGTTGCTATGAGATAGGATTTTGCTATACTCTAGCCTGGGCAACAGAGCAAGACTGTTTCTTGAAAACCAAACCAAATCAAAATACCCTAAATTATATACAACTGAAAAATCCATTAATGGAGATGATTAAATAATTTTAATTTCATAGAATTAAGAATGATGCAGGTCATTAACACAGCTGATGTGAAAAAGGTACTATTATTTACAACCTGTTAACTTTGTATTTTAAAACATTAATTCATATAAACCTATTTCTGTTTAAGAAAATAAAAACTGGGGCGGCGCCTGTGGCTCAGTCGGTAAAGCGCCGGCCCTATATACTGAGGGTGGCGGGTTCAAACCCGGCCCCGGCTGAACTGCAACCAAAAAATAGCTGGGCGTTGTGGCGGGCACCTGTAGTCCCAGCTACTCGGGAGGCTGAGGGAAGAGAATCGCTTAAGCCCAGGAGCTGGAGGTTGCTGTGAGCTGTGTGATGCCACGGCACTCTACCGAGGGCCATAAAGTGAGACTCTGTCTCTACAAAAAAAAAAAAAAAAGAAAAGAAAAACTGATCTTGTTGGTTCCCTCATGTCCTCAAAGGAAACTGCTATTTTAATACTATTTTCAATTAAGTCTGGTCTCTATCATTCCAGGTATTTTCTATGCATTTCTAAAAACAATTATATACTTTTAGAAGATGTCTGCATTTACTACACAATCTCAGTTTTAACACACACAGCATAGAAGAACACACCAAAGTGATGGCTATTCCCAATAGGCTATGGATGGCCTATTGGTTCAGTGGGGAAGATACGAAAGGAACTCTTTTTGTTCCTAAATTTTCTATAATTAGGCTGTTATTTTTATCAGCAGAATTTATTGATTTATTTTAATAAATCCATGTACTTTCTTAAAAGAGATTACACAAATCTGAAATATGCACTCCTGCTACAGTTGCTTGTTTCTTTTTCAGTTTTAACTAAGTTCTCATTTATTTCCTCTTCATGTTTCCTCCTCTGCCATCAAACACCACTCTACCCTGAGCTGGCTTTAGGAACACAATTCTTTCATCAGGTAGAGGTGATGTTTTGCAACTTTTACCTGTGTTTTAATTTTTATAATTTATTTTGCAGATAAATTATTTTTTAATACGACCACTTATAGCTGTTCATCTTAATACAATTACCTGTGGATGTTATTACCATTTTATTCTGGGAAATAAGGCCATATTTATATTCTCTTCGATCTCTGTGAATCCATCAAATTTTCCTTTTCAATAAAAGAGGGAGAAGTAACAGGGAAGGAAGGGACTGGACCAGCCCCAACTCATTCACTGGTTTCATTCTTTCTTTTATAAAGCTGCATGACACTCCACTCATATACCATTTGATATAGCTATTACTCTGTTAATGGGTATTTATTTCATTTGCAATATTTTTTGTAATTATAAACACTGCTGCAATGAACAACTTAAACACATGTAAATCCTAATAAATGAAATGAAGTTGCTGGGTTCAAGGAAATGCACGTCTGGCTCCGTGCTCATAGCACAGTGGTTATGGCACCAGCCACATACACCGAGGGTGGCGGGTTTGAACCCATCCTGGGCCAGCTAGACAGTAATGACAGCTGCAACAAAAAATACCCAGGCGATGTGGTGGGCACTTGTGGTCCCAGCTACTTGGGAGGCTGAGACAAGAGAATCGCTTAAGCCCAAGAGTTTGAGGTTGCTGTGAGCTGTGATACCACAGCATTGTATCAAGGGTGACATAGTGAGATTCTGTCTCAAAAAAAAAAAAAAAAAGGCGGTGCCTGCGGCTCAAAGGAGTAGGGCGCCGGCCCCATATGTTGGAGGTGGCGGGTTCAAACCCAGACCCGGCCAAAAACTGCAAAAAACAAACAACAAACAAACAAAAAAACCCCAGAAAAATACATGTGCACTCAAAAGGCCTATTTAAGGATAATACGTGAAACTTGCTACAAAAAAAAAAAAAAAGAAATGCACATTTAAATTTTAACAGATACTCCCAATTTACCCTCCAAAAAGACCATATAATTTATACTCAAGACCACCAACCTTGCTCCAGATGGTCTCCTGATGCATCAATTTTATGGATATGCTGCAACTTCTGAAACAACTTAATATTTAACTCAAGCACTTACCCATGGGTTCCTTAATAACACCATAATAATCTGGTGCATCATTAGGATCTACTGGTTCAAGGAAAGGCCAGGCCATCTTATGTGCCTGTAATGAAAAAAAAAAAAGGCATCATTACTGTCAGCTGGAAAACACCAATTTCATTTAAGTTACCCAGTTGAGTCACTACTTCAATTAACTGTTAAATTCCAAAAGTCAGTTTTCAATGTGATGAAATTATTTATACTAGATGATTTCTTTCTTTCTCTCTCTTTTTTTTTTTTTTTGTAGAGACAGAGCCTTGGTAGAGTGCAGTAGCCTCACACAGCTCACAGCAACCTCCAACTCCTGGGCTTAAGCGATTCTCTTGCCTCAGCCTCCCGAGCAGCTGGGAAGGCCTGTGCACTCAAAGGCGCCCGCCACAACGCCCGGCTATTTTTTGGTTGCAGTTTTGCCGGGGCTGGGTTTGAACCCGCCACCCTCGGTATATGGGGCCGGCGCCTTACCGACTGAGCCACAGGCGCCGCCCTCTTTCTCTCTTTTTGGAGACAAAAGGTCTCATTATGTCGCCCTTGGTAGAGGGCCACGGCACTCTCAGCAACCTCAAACTCTTGGACTCAAGCAATTCTCATGCCTTAGCCTCCCAAGCAGCTGGGACTACAGGCACCCGCCACAACGCCTGGCTGGTTTTTTTTTTTGGTTGCAGTTGTCATTGTTGTTTGGCAGGCGCGGGCTGGGTTCAAACCTGCCAGCTCTGGTGTGTGTGGCTGGCGCCCTAGCCACTGAGATACAGGTGCTGAGCCAACTACTAGATGATCTCTGCTCTAGTGAAAAATTACGTAAGGTGAACATACTGTAATAACAATAGCCCTCAAAAGCTGGTCTGAGGACCTTGGTCTGGGAGGAAGCACTGGCTTAGGAGCCATGTCATCTGTATTCTGGTCCCCACATGATGACCTGCCAAATGAGTAATGCTAGCATTGCAATCACATGTGTAAAACTGGGGTAGAATAGGTTTGAAGTGTGGTATGGTTACCAGTGCTGGTTAATGAGGTGGCAGAGGTGTGAAGTTAAATAACACTCAACCACATACTGAGACCATGATTCTCTTTTCAGTTCTTTCCATGCTTGTGACTATGATTACAATAGGAGAAAGGTTCAATTGAGCATTCTACCTCTTAAATCAATCCATCCATCCCTCTCTCCCTCCCTCTCAAATCTTGTAAATCATCCCTGTCCCCTCTCCTTTTTGAGACATGGTCTCACTCTGTTTGCCCAGGTTGGAGTATAGTGTTATAATCATAGCTTACTATAACCTCAAATGCCAGAGCTCAAGTGACCCTCTTGTATTTCTAACTACAGCATGCCCCACCAGGCATGCTTTATTTGTAAATTTTTTGTGGAGATGGGAGTCTCACTCTTTTGTGTGGGCTGATCTCTAGCAATTATCCTGCCTCAGTCTCCCAAAGTGCCTGGATCACAGATGTGTGCCACCATGCCCAGCTCCCTATCTCTTGTTAATTTTCAAAAGAACTGAATAGCTTGAGTATAATCAAATTGTTTTTCAATCTCTGGGGGTGAGATAAAGTTTTCTTTGAAAATAAAATTTAAGTTGAGAGGGTCAGTGGTTAGGGCGCTGGCCACATACACTAGGGCTGGGGGGTTCGAACTCAACCCGGGCCTGCTAAACAACTACAACAATAACAATAATGCAGCTGGGCACTATGGTGGGTGCCTGCAGTCCAAGCTACTTTGGAGGCTAAGGCAAGAAAATTGCTTAAGCCTTAGAGTTTGAGGTTGCTGTGAGCTGTGATGCCATGGCATTCTACCAAGGGTGATAAAGTGAGACACTATCTTAAAAAGAAAAAAGGAAGATTGAAACTTCAAACCCTAGAAATATTTCCAAAGCCATGCTGGCTGACTATTGTCAAACACTCTGCACAATGGTCTCTCACCTGCAAGGAACGCAGCACCCTCTTCAACCCCTCATAATCCTTCTCTGTGAGTGGTGTGAGCACTGTCATGGCATCCTCTGTCGACTGGCACTGTGGACAGACATACTCGTCAATGAGCTCTGCCTCACTCTGCAAGATGCCAACGCAGCGCCCATGGTACCAATTCTGACACCGATCACAGCCAATATAAAATCTGCAAGATCCGAAACGGAAATGTGAATTCAAATGGGTAGTATAATGTTACTAATTTACTTTTAAAAATAATAAAGCATGCACCTGAAAATTTGCTAAACCCTGGGATATAAGACAATTTTAGTATTATGGCTGTTTTAATTTCTTTAGGATTGACATTCCAATGTGTTAATTTAGTATTTTTGATGTTAAGAACAAGCAGTAAAAGTTTATTAAGAATACTGTGTAATATTGGGACAACCAATTTGAAGATAAATGTAAAACATTTAATCAATTTTAAAGCTGTAAACAAAAATAAAGCCCAAAATATTTCAACTAGTACCAATTCAAATGGGAGTTCAAACTTCTAGGTAGTATAAGCTAGCAAGAGAGCCTCAAAGCTTGTACCCAAATTAGTGTTTTTCTAACCTACAATAAAGCACCATTTCGAACACTGATAAAGTCCAAACAAGTCAGGCTATTTTAATCTCATTAATTTCTATGTTATGTATCAAAGGATCAAATCTACCATTAAACCACATTTTCCCCAGTGTGTCTCAAACATTCAGTACGGAGCAACATAAATTTTGAAGGGGAAGTAAAGAGGGAAAAAGAGAAAAAAATTGAAAAGGAATTTGTAATGTAAGTGTATAATAAATGTAGAAAAAAATCTTGCTTTTTATTTTAAAATAAATAAGTAACCAGTCAGAGCAATTTGGCTTCCTAAATTATTAAATATGATGCTCTTATCAGAACTCACTGTGACTCATCATAAGGTGTTCTGCAGATACAGTACAATTCCTCACTGCTGCCCTCTTGTGCCCGTTTACAATCATTACAGATGTACACATCCATTTTCTTAGCCTCCTTTTCTGTGATGCCAACACATTCTCCATGATACCAGTTAGTACAAAGATCACAGCCAATATAGAACCTAAAAGTATTCACAATGAAAATGACAATGTAATTGTCATTTTGAGCTGCATGGTACTTAATTCTGTCTTCCCTGACTTGATTCACTTTCTTACAGGATAACTTTCTGCAATGAGTCAGCTAAACATCCTGAATCCAACCTTTCTACCGATGGCAAACTACAGTATCTGACACTGTATCAAATGTGGAACATAAAGTCACTCACATCAATTTCAACAAACACACCGTTTAGTGAAATATGGGACTTTAAAAAACATACTGGAATTTGAAAAAATAAACAACACACTGATGGTAATGTCTTCCTCTTAATGAATGTGCGTAAAACTGTAACAGGCACAAAAACTAAAGCCAAAGAATCAAAGACTTACATCTGTCAAACCTATTCCACAGAAGCCATTTCAATATCAGGGCTATTTGATATAGGTTTGAAAATGTATCTCACAATTTAAATTTGAAAACAAAGCAAAGCGCAAACACCAAGTAGAAGTTACACTACAAGGAACATGCAGGTCAGCCAGGTGTAGAAGGTAAATGGGCAAAAGATGGTATGAAGAAGAAAACTAAGAAAGGTATATGTAGCAATCCACGTACTACCAAGTTTTCCAAATAAACCTTGGAATTTACTCTAATTAAAAATCACCCCCCTTAAGATTATGACATGGGCCAGTTTCTTACTTAATACAGTGTTTGTGACAATGTGGAGAGGGGCCTGGTTAATTAACTGGTAAGGAACTTGGGAGGAGCTGCTTTGATTCAAAACCAGGGACACAGGGCACAGAGAATGATATAACGAAAGGTATCCAAAACCACGTTAGGGCCACAGTATGTGGCAAGATGGGGTTGCATGAGTGTAATTGTGGCTAACTACATACAGTTAACCCTCAAGGTCTTTGTAAGGTAAGACCCCTAATGACAAAATAAAAGGTAACTCCATAACAAACACTAATAAAGTATATCTGAGAGTCTTGACAGGTGCTGAGTAGGAGTACCATGCCGAAGTTATAGTGAGAATTGGCAGGAATCAGAGACCAGGCTGGCCTTGCTGATACCATTGGTACCCTTAGTTCTATATCAAGGCATTTCGTGGTAGATTCACCACAAGCTTCAAAGTGACCTACTTCAAGAATGTATTCCTTCACATACATGGCATGTGGTTTATCCTATTACCACTAAGTTTTTTTTTTTTAAACTATGACTCTCACATGACTTTTGTTGCCATACGTGGGAGTCTTCCAACGTATTTTTGTATGTGGCCTCCCCAGGGTGGTAAGCTTTGTGTTTTGGAAGTAAGTTCAGGACTTGAATTTCAATTTTTAGTTATTCTCACTAAATTCCCAAACAGGCACAGTTTGGGATGAGGGAATACAAAATACTTGTAAAAAACACTAACTTATCCCAACTAAAACAAGGAAGAATGAATGAACCTGGTATACTGAAATGTTAATAACGACAAACTGAAAAATATGAAATACCCACAAAATAATGAAGCAATCTCAATAGAATGAGCACATGTACATATGTACCTCATTTTAGGCAACTCAGATATTCCAAAAAAAGTTTTGTGTGAAATGAATTTCTATGATCTGAATACTGTGAATAGGTCAAGAATCCTTGTTATTTAGAGAAATTCCATAAAACGATCTTTTTAATTGGAAAAGAAGCAAACTCATATGGCTTTATTTCAAAAATCATTTAGTGTATTTTGCTTAAAGTGAGGCACACTTGTATTAAACTAAGGGAAAGACCAATTAATAAGGTTCAACTTTTTACATTATGCCTAATTCTAATGAGGTAAGACAACGAAAAGTGAAGATGCCTTAAGTGATCTGTGTTTAGCTGAATATACAATTAGATCATCCAACATTTGCAAATAGATTATAATTTAGACAGCACCATCAGAGAAGTGTCAATGTTGCAACTTGAACATCATGAAAGAAACTACAATTTTATTTCATGAATTGACTAGATATCCACTTAAGGTAGGCATTAAGTATTCCTAATTCTAAATGATATTTTTATGCACAAACGAATATTTTGCTACTGTAAAAAAATATGATTAGTTGTGGCTTAAAAAAGCTACCTATATTTTAATGTTCAAAATAGAAGCTAAGTACCTCAGTGATAATAATGACCAAAAAAATGAAACTACACTTATGGTTTAATGTCTCTAAAATCTTGTTTATATCACCAAATACAAGTCACAACTGTCAAAAACAGCTTCCATGTGCCAAATTTTTTGAGCGTCGTGCATGACAAATGGGTGAAAGGAATACTTCGTATATTTTTCTGGATTTTATCCATGATAAGAGGACTTTGACAAAAATGTTAAAATATTTCAATACAAAACCCAGAGCTCCTTAAAGTAAAACAATAAAAAAACTGAAACTGCTCAAATTTGAAGCCTTTTGCACTTATGTGATTTATTTAGACGGTTACCAGGATTTGATAATAATCACAGGACTTTGAATAGATCCCTAAAGGATGGTCTCAATTTGGAGCAATAATAATATACCTCCTTCTCCAGACAGCATTACTGATTGATTTGGAATTAATTCAGAGAGAAGAGAAAGCAAAGGAGCAACAGAAAGCTTGTTTTTGACAGAAAAGGATATAACAGAGGACAAACAAGAACCACAAACATTTGAAATAGCAAATTTTACTTTAGCAGTGTCAAGGTTAAGAATATCAGATGCGAGACCATAGATGAAAGATTACTCTTACATTTAACTATTTTCATTTATATCACTACCAACATACTCATTTTCTTCAAAACTGTCAACTTAGCTAAACTTTTAAGAAAGCCAACTAGAGCTCAGAAAGATCTACTCACTTAGATTCATCGTAAGGCGTTTTACAGATACAGTAAAGCTTTGTGTCCTTCTTAGTTTCCTTTGAGGTAGTAGAGATCATTTTCTTCTTCTTGGACTTCGAGCTTGAGTCTTTTTCCTCCTCACGCTTCCTCTTCTGGGAAGCCACAGGTAAAGCGGACGAGGACAGGAGGCCTGTGTGTTGCATAGCAGGTGGAGGGGGAGGTGAGGGTGGAGGGGCTGGAGGCGCTGCTGACACTGGGGGGGAGGGTGCAGCTGCTGCTGTGGCCTGTGCTGCCTGCATCAGGTCTTTTTCTTTCTTAATTTTCAGGTCTCTCTTCAGCTCTTCCTGTTGTCAATTAAAGACAATATAAGACTATCACTGATTTAGCCACAGGACATTACATTACCCTCCCTAATGTGAAAGAGTTTTAGTAATTCTGAACAAGAGTTTTCTCACTTTATCTTAAACCCAATTAAAACAATTAGAAATAGAGAAATAAAGATACAGAACAACTACAGAAAACTGCTACTTATCTTTAAAGGAGACCTGACAAGATAAACAAGTGTCTGAAAAGAGCGCCCCTCCTGGCTTGCCCCGACCTGTCCTGGTTCTTTCAGTAGTTGCTCAGGAGGTGATTTCAAGTGTCACTGGCTGCTTTCTTCTAGCTTCTCTTGTTCTGAGTCCATACAACGAGACTGAACTTGAACTGAACATGAGATTCAAAATGTGGTCTGACCAGCACAAAACAGAAGGAGAGACAGATTTGCCTCCTGCTCTTATGTCTAGAATTTAAGAATGCAGGGAGATCTAGCAACATCACATACCATTTTCTCAATATATAAAATTCCTACATGTATTTCATGGGAAAATACTTTTTAGATACACTTCCGCTATCCAGGATTACAACTTACTCTTGGAAATGATGATCAAAGCAAAGTGTATAACTCTTGGGAAAAACCACTGTAATTGACATCCATGAACAAACTTGGTGTAAACAAATCATAGCTATGACCAATAATATTTCTTAAAATCTGGGACATTTATAAATTTTTACAATAATTTAAAATACCAGGCCAGGTGTGGTACCTCACACCTATAATCCTAGCATTCTGGGAAGCCAAAGAGGGAAGATCACTTGCAGTCAGGAGGGAGGTCGAGACCAACCTGAGCAAGAGATTCCACCTCTATTAAAAACAGAAAAATTAGGGTGGTGCCTGTGGCAAAGTGTGTAGGGCACCGGCCCCATATACAAAGGGTGGCAGGTTCAAACCCGGCCCTGGCCAAACTGCAACAAAAAAATAGCCGGGCTTTGTGGCAGACGCCTGTGGTCCCAGCTGCTCAGGAGTCTGAGGCAGGAGAATTGCCTAAGCCCAGGAGTTGAAGGTTGGTGTAAGTTGTGTGACACCATAGCACTATACTGAGGGCAATAAAGTGAGACTGTCTCCTCCTCCCCCCCCCTAAAAAAAAAACAAAACCCAGAAAAATTAGTTGGGTATGACAGTATGCACCTGTAGTCCCAGCTACTTGGGAGGCTGAGGCAAAAAGATCACTTGAACCTGGGAGTTTGAGGTTGCATTGAGCTATGATGATGCCACTGCACTCTAGTCTGGGCAATAGAGTGAAACCTGTCTCCAAAAAACCAAAACCATTTTCAGGGCGGCACCTGTGGTTCAGTGAGTAGGGCGCTGGCCCCATATACTGGAGGTGGCGGGTTCAAACCCTGCCCCCGCCAAAAACTGGAAAAAAACAAACAAAAAAACAAAAACAAAACCATTTTCTTCACAATAATTCTTTTCCTTTCTTGGGAGGCTGAAGCTGGCGGATTGCTTGAGCTCAAGAGTTAGAGACCAGCCTAAGTAAGAGCAAGAACCCGTCACTACTAAAATAGAAAAACTAGCTGGGTATTGTGGGCACCTGTAGTCTTTCTTTCTTTCTTTTTTTTTAACTATTTTTTTTCTCATTAACTTTATTTATTTTTTCAAAACACAGAGTTTCACTTTATTGCCCTCGGTAGAGTGCCATGGCGTCACACAGCTCACGGCAACCTCCAACTCCTGGGGTTAGGCGATTCTCTTTCCTCAGCCTCCCAAGTAGTTAGGACTACAGGCGTCCGTCACAATGCCCAGCTATTTTTTGCAGTTTGGCTGGGGTGGGGTTCGAACCCGCCACCCTCCTTATATGGCGCCGGTGCCCTACTCACTGAGCCACAGGCACTGCCCCACACCTGTAGTCTTCTAGTATTCAGGAGACTGAAGCAAAAGGATGTCTCAAGCCCAAGAGTTTGAGGTTGCTGTGAGCTATGATGCTACGGCACTCTACTCAGGGCAATATAGATTCTCACAATAATAGATAGCCCACATTTCCTTTAAGGCAGCGGTTCTCAACCTGTGGGTCGTGACCCCTTTTTTTTTTTTTTTGTGGTTTTTGGCCGGGGCTGGGTTTGAACCCACCACCTCCGGCATAAATTTACAAATTTTTTTTTTGTAGAGACAGAGTCTCAAGTCGTGACCCCTTTTTAACAATGAAAATACACTGCGGTCCTGGCTTATTGTACCCTCAATGAATCCCCAACAGTAAAAAAAAAAAAAAAAAGAAAGAAAGAAAATACATTGCAGCATGAGGGAAGGTTGAGAACCACTGCTTTAATGGTTTTCTTTCTTTCTTTTTCTTTTTTTTTTTTTTCCAGACAGAGCCTCAAGCTGTCACCCGGGGTAGAGTGCCATGGCATCACAGGTCACAGCAACTTCTAATTCCTGGGTTCAAGCGATTCTCCTGCCTCTGCTTTCCAAGTAGCTGGGACTACAGGCACCTGCCACAACGCCCAGCTATTTTTTGGTTGCAGCCGTCATTGTTGTTTGGCAGGCCTGAGCTGGATTCGAACCTGCCAGCTCAGGTGTATGTGGCTGGCGCCTTAGCTGCTAGAGCCACAGGCGCTGAGCCGCTGTAAGGGTTTTTTATGGTGGTCTGAATTGATTTTTTTGCTTCCCTTTTTAAAAAAAATGAAATTTATCCCATCAATCTTAGAGCTATATTTAGAGTTGGACTCATTCTATTAAAAATTGTTAAACATCTGAAGGCCTTCCAGGTATTAAAGGTTGCCAGGGGTGGGGGTGGGAGGCTGACTCTTGAGTTTCTTTTTTTTTTTTTTTGTAGAGACAGAGTCTCACTTTATAGCCCTTGGTTGAGTGCCATGGCCTCACACAGCTCACAGCAACCTCCAACTCCTGGGCTTAAGTGATTCTCTTGCCTCAGCCTCCCGAGTAGCTGGGACTACAGGCGCTCGCCACAACGCCCGGCTATTTTTTGGTTGCAGTTTGGTAGGGGCTGGGTTTGAACCCGCCACCCTTGGTATATGGGGCCGGCGCCTTACTGACTGAGTCACAGGTGCCGCCCAGACTCTTGAGTTTCTTAATCATATAACAGAACAGTAGACAAAAGCAGAAAATAAAGCACGGATCCTTTTTTTTTTTTTGAGACAAAGTCTGACTGTGTTATTCTCTGTAGAGTTCATGATGTCACAGCTCACAGCAACCTCCAGCTCTTGGGTTTAAGCGATTGTCTTGGCTCAGCTTCCCAAGTAGCTGGGTCTACAGGCACCCGATACAATGCCCAGCTATTTTTTGGTTGTAGTTGTTATTGCTGTTTGGCAGGCAAGGGCTGGATTTGAACCTGCTAGCTCCATGTGGTTGAGGTACTGAGCCAAAAGCACCAATTCTTAAAAAGGAGCCATATGCTTTTCACTACTCATTCCTCTGACCCCATTTTTGCTATTAAGGGGTTTCACTTAAATTTAGACACAGAAATAGATACAGAGACACAGAGTAGCTTCCTAGTAGACACTGACAGTAGCTGCTATAAATGGTAATTTAAATGAATTCTTGGACCTACAGGAGTTTTACAGATTCTAAAACAGAGATTTGATGTAGATGCCTACAAAAAAGAGGAGGAAAAACCCCCAGAAAACTCCCAAAACAATGTTGCTTTTTGTTTTTTTTTTTTTAGAGACAGAGTCTCACTTTATTGCCCTTGGTAGAGTGCCGTGGTGTCGCACAGCTCACAGCAACCTCCAGCTTTTTGGGCTTAGGCGATTCTCTTGCCTCAGCCTCCCGAGTAGCTGGGACTACAGGCACCCGCCACAACGCCCAGCTATTTTTTTTGTTGATGTTGCAGTTTGGCTGGGGCTGCGTTTGAACCCACCACCCTCAGTATATGGGGCTGGCACCCTACTCACAGAGCCACAGGCACCACCCACTCCCAAAACAATGTTAAGGATTTGCCTAAAGATAAGGTTCATTTGTATCTGGCAAACAGTTTGCCCTGCACCCTCTGTGTAGCACACCCTTGCCCCCTGCACCAATGATACAATATAATAATCATTACATTACATTAGTAACTAAGGAAGCCTTTACAGTCTTTTTTTTTTTTGAGACAGAGTCTCACTTTGTCACCCCTCAGTAGAGTGCTATGGTATCATAGCTCATAGCAACCTCCAACTCTTGGGCTCAAGCCATTCTCTGCCTCAGCCTCCCGAGTAGCTGGGACAATAGGCACCTGCCACAACACCCAGCTAGTTTTTGAGAGATGGGAGCCTTGCTCTTGCTCGGGCTGGTCTCGAACCTGTGAGCTCAGGCAACCCGCCCGCCTCAACCTGCCAGAGTGCTAGGATTACAGGTGTGAGCCACCAGGCCTTTAAACATCACATCACAAAAATTTTACCAAATAAACCTGAATGGCCTGATTTAACGTGTTTATTTTCTCTGTTTAGAATCTAGATGGTCTCTAAGATATAAGCAGTGTGACTAATCATTCAATAGCTCGTCTCTATTAAAAAAAGAAGAGACTACTTTCTAGGAAAAAAAGTAAATCTTGAGTTTCATTTTCCTTATTTAGAGGATGTGTTTATAACACCATGAGGATTTTAGGAAATCCAAGATGGGCAAGAGGGTGCAGTGGGTACACACTTTGATCCTCCCTGTCAAGAACCAATGATAATTCATAAAAAAAGAGAAAATTAAAAAGACATAATAGGGCGGCACCTGTGGCTCAGTGAGTAGGGCACCGGCCCCATATGCCGAGGGTGGTGGTTCGGACCTAGCCCCAGCCAAACTGCAACAGAAAAATATCCGGGCGTTGTGGTGCGCGCCTGTAGTCCCAGCTGCTCGGGAGGCTGAGGCAAGAGAATCGCGTAAGCCCAAGAGTTAGAGGTTGCTGTGAGCCGTGTGACGCCACAGCACTCTACCCGAGGGCGGTAGGTACAGTGAGACTCTGTCTCTACAAAAAAAAAAAAAAAAAAAAAAAAGACATAATAGTCATGCTCGACTAAGATGTGTCTCAATAGAATGGAGACACAGAACTGTGAACAGGGCTAAAACTACAGGCCTGCCGGACTCCAGATTCAGAACTAAGAAGTGGTAGCCAAACAACAGTAACAGTTTCTGTAGGGTACAGGGGACTAAAAATGCTTTGTGTGACAACAGCACGCTTCCTGCTTGAAGTTAAGGGTTGACTAAGCTACACTGGGCATCAAGAGAACAAACAAAAACACACTCCTCCCACTCGAAATAAGCTTGCAAAACTCAAATGCCAAAAAATGAAAACATGTAATGTAAAGACAACCAACACAATAACTGAACTGAATTCACCCCAAATGAAATTAATCATGCCTATGTAATAAAGCTTCCACGAAACCCTGAAAGGACAGAATACAGACAGCTTCTGGACATAGCTGAACACGTGGAAGTTAGTGGAAGCCCTGTACCTCTTCCTATATACACTGCCCTATGCACCTCTTCCATCTGCCGTTGGTAACCTTTGTAATAAGGCAGTAAATATTAAGTGAGTTAGTATTTTGCTGAGTTGTGAGCTGCTCTAGCAAATTAGTTAAACTACAAAGAGGGAGTCAAATGAACCCTGACTTGTAGCCAGCTGGTCAGAAGCACAGGTAAAACCACCTGGGGCTTGCAACTGGTGCCTGAAGTAGGGGGAGGCAATCTTCTGTGACTAAGCCCTGAACCTGGGGGTTCTGACGCTGTCTCCAGGTAGACAGTGGGAAAAATCGCACACAACATGTCAGAGTACATATAGGAGAAACTCAGTTTGGCTTTTCCTACATGGAAGACTTCGGGCTGATTCCAAATTTCTGTTATTAACACCCTAGTATATGCCCTTTTGCCCTGTAATGCCAGCACTGTGGGAGGTTGAGGCAGGAGGATTGCTTGAGCTCAGAAGTTTGAGACTTGTCTGAGCAAGAGTGAGACCCTGACTCATCTTGCCTAATAGTTTTAGATGAATTTCTACAGGTGAAATTAAGAACAAACAGCATCCACATTTTATACTCTACACATATTGATCAAATGTTCGAGGGAAAATAAAAGGTAGTTTCTGGAGAAAAAGTATTAGCTCTTAAAAAAATGGTATTTCCACTTCTTTCATTAGAAGTAGTTGATATACATATCCACTGGGAACTGACATTTTTAAATGTGAAAACTGCTTGTTTATGTATCTTACATGTTTTCCCACTAGAGTATTCATCTTTTTCTTACTTAAGAACTCTTTGAATTTTAGGATTACTAATTCTGCTATAAATGTCACAATTTTTTTTTTGTTTGCTATCTGTGTTCTAGTATTATTTATGGTATTTTTTTTTTTTTGGAGACAGAGTCTCACTATATCACCCCTGGTAGAGTGCCGTGGCTTCACAGCTCTGAGGCAGAGATTCTCTTGCCTCAGTCTCCTGAGTAGCTGGGACAACAGGCACCTGCCATAATGCCTGGCTATTTTTTGTTGTTGTTATTGTCATTGTTGTTTAGCAGACCCGGGCTGGGTTCAAACCTGCCAGCCCTGGTGCATGTGGCTGGTGCACTAATTACTGGGTTATGGGCATCAAGTGTATTTATGGTATTCTTTTTCTTATACATTTTCTTTTTTTTTGCCATCAAATCTACCTTTTTCCTTGGTGACACCTGAATTCTGTAATGCTTAGGAATAGTTTTCTCCACTCCAAGATTATAAAAATGACAATGAAGTTTTTTTTAGTATTGGTGTGGTTTCTTTCTTTCTTTTTTTTTGAGACAGAGCCTCAAGCTGTTGCCCTGGATAGAGTGCTGTGGCATTACAGCTTACAGCAACCTCCAACTCCTGGGCTCAAGCGATTCTCTTGCCTCCGCCTCCCAAGTAGCTGGGATCACAGGCATCCGCCATAACGCCTGGCTATTTTTTGGTTGTAGCTGTCATTGCTGTTTGGTGGGCCCGGGCTGGATTTGAACCTGCCAGCTCAGGTGTATGTGGCTAGTGCCACAGGCGCTGAGCCATCTTTTTTAATATTAAAAATTTTAATCTATCTGAAATGTAGATTAATTTCTACATTAATCTACAGAGCTGTACCTTAATTTAAGGTAGAAGGCAATATTTTATGTATTTCCTGCGAATTGACTCTCTTTATACCTTGATAATGGTTGTAGTCTTAATGTTTATATGGTAAATTACCTCATTTAATTCTCTCATAAATTTTAATAATTTTTCTCCTGGGATTCTTTTTTTTTTTTTTTTTTTTGAGACAGAGTCTCACTTTTTCCGCCCTCAATAGAGTGCCATGGCGTCACAGCTCACAGCAACCTCCAACTCTTGGGCTTAGGTGATTCTCTTGCCTCAGTCTCCCGAGTAGCTGGGACTATAGCTGCCTGCCACCACGCTCAGCTGCAGTTTGGGCAAAGCCAGGTTTGAACCCGCCACCCTAGGTATATGGGGCCGGCGCCCTACTCACTGAGCCACAGGCACAGCCTTTCTCTTGGGATTCTTATCTAATAATCATATAACACATAACAATTCTGTTTTCTTTCCTCTAATTTTTATCTCTTATTCCTTTTTTCTTGGCGTTAACACATTAGCTAGAATTTCAGGAGATACTAAATAACAAAGTGATTTTTGGCATTGTTGTCTGATTTCTGACTTTAATAGGAAGCCCTCTAATGCTTCAGAGTTATCTACAGTTGAATATTAGTCTCATTAACATTTTCTTAATATTTCCCACCTTCTTAAATGCTTTAATACACTTTATTGGATGTTTTAGATGACTTCTCTTATAAAAAGCTGTGCAAATATGAAGGAGGGAGGTGGGTGGGGCCTTGGTGTGTGTCACACTTTATGGGGGCAAGACATGATTGCAAGAGGGACTTTACCTAACAATTGCAATCAGTGTAACCTGGCTTATTGTACCCTCAATGAATCCCCAACAATAAAAAAAAAAAAGCTGTGCAAATATGGATGAATCTATTGTCTTTTTGCTTTTCAATAAATTCCCCAATAAAGTAGATTAGTAATGCCTATAGAACAGTTACAAGCCAAGGAAGAAAGTCTTATTTAAAGGGCATGCTTTTTCATTCTTTCAACATTATTTCAAAGTCTCTCTTTCTCATAAAACTTGGCTCTTGACAACTTTTGGCAAGACTATGCCATGTCTAACAGAGTTCTACAATAGTTTAATCAATACCTCTCAGAGTGGCTAGCTGAGAGAATATATTAAAATCATACTTTTTCTTTTTTTAAGACAGTCTCTCTCTTTGTTGTCCTGGTACAGTGCTGTGGCATCACAGCTCATAGCAACCTCCAACTCCAGAGCTCAAGCAATCCTCTTGCCTCAACTTCCTGAGTAGCTGGGACTACAGGTGCCTACCCCAAAACCTGGCTATTTTTAGAGGGGGGGGGGTGGTTTCACTGTAGCTCAGGCTAGTCACGAACTCCTGAGCTCAGGTAATCCACCTACCTTGGCCTCCCAGAATGCTGTGATTATAGATGTGGGCTACTGCTCCTGGCCCTACCTTTTTTCTTTCTTTTTTTTTTTTTGAGACAGAGTCTCACTCTGTTGCCCCAGGCTAGAGTGCTGTGGTGTCATCATAGCTCACAGCAACCTGAAATTCTTGGGCTCAAGCAATTCCCCTACCTCAGCCTACTGAGTAGCTGGGACTACAGGCGTGCACCACAATGCCCGGATAGTTTTTCTATTTTTAGTACAGAGGAGGTCCTCGCTCTTGCTCAGGCTAGTCTCAAAATCCTAAGCTCAAGCAATCCCCCTGCCTCAGCCTCCCAGAGCGTTAGAATTACAGGCGTGAGCAAAAGCGTTCAGCCTACAATTATACATTTAGATAATAAAGCTTTGTCTTGTTTCATGACATGTTTGCTCTTTATCTTATGTACCCTATCTATACAAATGTAAATTCTAAAAAACAAATTGAAATTTTAAGTTTAACCAAAAATTCAAGGGGAAAAAGAAGAACCTTATGTGTTGGACACGGCACAAAAGGACAGGAAATGCCCTCTTACCTGCACCTCAATTTGCAGATCCTTGTCTAGGAGGGCCCTCTTCTTCAGGATCTCAGCTCTGAGTTGCTCTTTGTGCTTGAAGAGCAGAGCTGAGAGCTTGGTGGCATTCTGTTTGCTGCGTTTCTGTTCCACACTCTCTTCGCGCTTCCTTTTTTTAGCTGCCTGTTTTTCTTCTTTATCTATCTTATCCAAAATATACTTCATCACCTGGTTACAGACAATCATTCTAGAGAAAGATACACAACCTATGTAATGCTGGTATTTCATTCTGAAAGGTTTAAAACATGATTCTTCTATACCTCTACTGATGAAACACAAACTCTGTGACAGGAAAGCTTCCAAGAGTGATTCAAATCATTTATGAGCAACTATGAGGACTAAGTGTTCCCATTTAATGCACTTCAATCAAGGTAAAAAAAAAGTACAAAGTCAGAAATCTGTGCACATGCACGCTAAAGAGAAGAGAGGAATAGACAAGACCCTGTGTCTTCCCTACCTTTGATTTTCTTCTCTTTCAGCTGGAGTCATGCTCTTTTTCTGTTTTAAATGTTCAATTACAGCATTATGCTTCATCACCACCTTCAGGACAGAACAAAGCCCAAAACATTTATTTTATAATGATCAGAAGTAAGTATATAGATAACAACAGTAGAAACCTGAGCACATAAATTTGTCAAAGAACCTGTAAGAATTTTATAACATAATACAAATACAACGAGCAGCTACAAGATGGCCTGTGTGCTTACCATGAACTGGGTACCGTGCTAAGCTAACTATCTGACAATACCTCATTTATTCCTCATAACACTGAATCACAGAGATGATTCTATAAATGAGATACTGACACACACACAAAAATTAACTGACTTGTTTTAGATTAAATAGTAAGTAATATGCTGAAATTTTCACCTGGCTGTCCATCTCCAAAGGTCGTGTTTTTAACATTATGTTTTGCTCCCAGGCATTAATTTTAAAGAGCTGCCACTCATCCCCCTTACAAAAAAGATTAGGGGATAGATGGATACTGTAATAATTCTCAGTTGATAGAGTGAGCACACAGTACTGAAAGCTGGGTAACAGTGCATTTGAACACACCACATATGACACCAATTTTTACATGAATATTACCTTTACATCTTTAAAATCACTTTGCTGTTTAAAAAATACTTCTACATATATGACCTAATTTAAATATTACAATAATCTTGTATAGCTGGAAAGAGAGGGGTTTTAATGAGGATATAGCTCAGGGGAGATAAGTGAGTTTCATGGACTGTGAATGGAAGACGTAGGAAGTGAATGAAGGTCTCATGACACGGAAATCCACACTCAAACTCCTGCCTAGTGCTGAGGGGAGCACACCGTAAATAAAAAGAAAGCTTTCTGCAGTAATGCTACAGGTATTATATACACAACTTGATTTTAGTTAAATAATTAAAACTCATTTAAACTGCTTTATTTCTTCTCCAAAATGTAAAGACAAAATGTCATTGCATGATGCCACTTTTTAGTTAGGCTATGGAATAATACGTATTGAAAACCTTTTTTTACAAAGGTGTCACTAGAAATGCAAATGAGTCTGTCTACAATTTGCGTAGTCTACATGCAAACTAAGAAATGACAACTATAAATAACTTCAAACAAATGGCTATGATGCCTGAGGTGGCTTAAAATGTACACCTTCAAGTTCTACATTGATGATGCTTAAAACTTATAACTCTAAGCTTCCCGTCTTAGTCCTTCCAAAATACAGGTAGTTTCTAATAAGCGCTGACTATGTATATGTGTCCAACGAAGAGTTCCATACCATAGTAGTCATTCAATACTTTCTGGTTCAATCCAGTGCTTCTTCTAATGTAACCATCAATGACTTTCAACCAAACACTAAGTCTAATGCACAGCACAATAATTCAAGCTACTGAACATGCTGCTTTTACTTAATAACTTTACCTGTTTCTGAATGATTTCACTTTGATTAGAAGCTTGGAGGGTGTGTTCACGCTTAATTTCTATCTGTTGCTGTTTCTTCTTTTGCTGCTGATCCCTGAGTTGCTGAACCCTTTGCAACTGCTCTTGCACACTGGCTGCCTGCACTGTAACCACATTCTGAATCTGGTGAGTCTGTACAGCACTGCTTTGCTGAATTTGAATAGGTAACTGAAGTTTGATTTGCTGGGGCACACCACCTTGCTGAGCCTGTATCTGAGCCACAACCTGTGACTGGATCTGAGAGAGAACCTGGACTTGTTGTTGCAGCTGAGGCACAGCAATGACTTGGGGCTGTGGCTGCTGTATTTGTAGCTGAGGACAGGATGGGGATGAAACAGTAACTTCATTTAACGTTTGTCCTGATGAAAGAGTTTGAGTTGAAGACTGTACCTGGGGTTGTGATTGTGGCTGGCCCTGGGAAGGTATCTGAAGAGATGTATGTGGTTGAATTGGAATCGGTTGTGAGGTTGTAGTCTGAACCTGGGATTGCTGTCCAGTAGACACTTGGGATGGAGTTGATGGACGTATTCGAGTCTGTGGTGGACTTTGGACACGAACAGGAGACTGTCCTTGGATATTACTTTGAGGCTGACTCTGTGCTGCAACTTGGGGTTTGGATGACTGTGCTTGGGTGGGTTGTGCTTCACATAGGACAGGGGATGAAACAGTTGTTTGGGTCTGAACTTCAGGTTGAGTCTGAACTTCAGGTTGAGTTGGGGATTGGGGCTGGGTTTGGGGCTGGGGCTGAGCTGGAGGCTGAATGGTTTGTGACTGGGCTTCTGGAGGACTCACACTTGATGACTGAGTGGGTGGCAGCGTTTTGGCTGGTTGCACCTGTGTCTGGGGTGATAATTTACTCTGTTTTTGTTCACCCGTACCTGTGAAAAGGAAAGACAAATGATTTCTATTACTCTAGAACATAAGTTGGTGGTTAAAGAAGAATTTGAAGGGGATGTTCTAGAGTCGAGAATTCTTTATTTCAGTATAGAAGATTTATGCCTTCAAAATGCTCCATATAGCATGTTCTGGTTAGGACTCTCCTAAATTGCAGAGCCTGGTCCCTGTTTCTTGGCTGTTCTCCATTCAGTTTGCTAACTCTCCAGAGGGCTGGCTTCCAAAACAAGGTGTAGCCTCTGGAAGCCAGCCAGGTCTTCTGGCTCAGAGTAATTGCCAAGCCTCACTTTCCTTAGGGCAACGTGGCAGTTAGTGACAGGCCTTATAGTAGGAGGCTAACAAAGTGGCTCTGGACCTGCAGCTCTCCATCGTAGGTTATGAGCTAGACGTATGTGCCCTCCCTGAGACCACCTCCATGACTCAGTCACCATGATATCCATTATTTTGCCCCCTTTCTATATCTTTTCTGAATGGGGGTAGGTAGAAGAATGATGGTAATAGGGAGTCTCTAAGAAAAAGGAATGAAAGCACCAAAATGTCATGAGGCTGACTGTGTCAACCATTAAGCTCACTGGCTTGAGGCAGATCCTCCCAAAGATAAGCTTTAGTTCTTCTTTCCTTTGTTTCCTTCTTTTTCTTTTGAGTCAGGATCTTGCTCTGTTGCCCAGGTTAAAGTGCAGTGGCATCATCATAGCTCACTGCAACCTCAAACTCCCAGGCTCAAGAGATCCTCCTGCCTCAACCTCCTGAGTAGCTGGAACAACAGGTGTGCACCTCCATGCCTGCTAATTTTTCTGTTTTTGTAGAGACGGGGTCTCACTATTGCTCAGCCTGGAAGTATTGGTTCATTTAACCCATTAGCCCAACAACGTGCAGTAGTAACACCCAGCATTTCCGGCAAACCCACAGCTCTACCTGCTGCCGGAGTGGAGACAGTGGTGGTAGTGGTGGTACTGGATGTTGTGGCTGTTGTTGCCAATGGAGTAAAGAGGAATCGCTGAACGGTACCGTTTGGCATTGCAGCTTGCATCAGCTGCTGTCCTGGGCCTGGGAGTATAGTCACCCCTTGAGGTATCAACTGCAACTGTCCAGTAGTTTGACCTTGTCCTTGAATTACTACTGTCAAACCCTGATTGCCACCCTGTGGAAAAAAAACACAATATGCAAACAGTTATATGATACAAAATATCAGCCTGTATGTATAGCATTTTCATTTTTTTAGAGACGGTCTTGTTCTGCTGTTCAAGGTGGAGTGCAGGGGCCATTCACAGGTGTAGTAATAGTGCTTTGAAGCCTCAGATGTCTGGCTTCAAGCGATCCTTTTGCTTCTGCCTCCAGAGCAGCTAGAACTAAAGGTATGTGCTTAAAAAAAAGAAAGAAAGAAAGGAAGAAAGAAAAAAAAAAAGTCGAGTGTGGTGGTCACAGCTGTAACCCTAGCACTCTAGGAGGCCGAGGCAGATAGATTACTTGAGCTCACGAGTTCGAGACCAGACTGAGCAAAAAAAAAATACTGAGACTACCTCCCCCATCTCTACTAAAAATAGAAAAACTGAGGCAAGAAGATTGCTTAAGCCCAGAAGTTGGAGGTTACTGTGAGCTATGACACCATGGCACTTTACCTAGGGTGACAGTTTGAGACTCTGTCTCCATTAAAAAAAAAAAAAGGTGTGTGCAACCATACCCACCTTGTATAGCATTTTTATTAAGTCATTTTTACGCTTCAAAGATCCTTTAATATTAAAAAAAAAAATCCTTTAATATAATGAAAATGTGTATTTAAATTATCTATGTAATGGAACCAGCAGGTATTTAGATAAGCTGTAATATTTATATTGCTTAGTGGGAAAAACATCAACAATCCTGAGTTCTAGTTCAAGTTCTCCCAAATGGTCAGCTAGGCATCTATCAACAACGTCATTCCTCCAGTTTCTCAATCTATAGTATAAGGGCAGTGAACTGAATAACAATGGTCTCACAAAATTCGGATTTTAAACCATTATATATTCATATTTCAAATTTCAAAGCATCTTCACGTATTATCTCATTTGATTCTTATAACACATTTGTGACTTCATGGAGCAGGTAGAGGAAATATTACTATTATCTTATTCCCAAGTAAGAAACTCAGTTTAGAAAGGTCAAACAAGGGTGGCGCCTGTTGCTCAGTGAGTAGGGCGCCAGCCCCATATACGGATGGTGGCAGGTTCGAACTTGGCTCCAGCCAAACTGCAACAACAACATGTAAAAAAAAAAAAAAGGGTGGTGCCTATGGCTCAGTGGGTAGGGTGCCGGCCCCATATACTGAGGGTGGCAGGTTCAAGCCTGGCCCCAGCCAAACTGCAACAAAAAAATAGCCAGGCATTGTGGCGAGTGCCTGTAGTCCCAGCTACACAAGAGGTTGAGGCAAGAGAACTGCCTAAGCCCAAGAGCTGGAGGTTGCTGTGAGCTGTAATGCCACCTTACTCTACCGAGGGCAACAAAGTGAGACTCTTGTCTCTTAAAAAAAAAAGAAGAAAGGTCTAACAAATCTCTTACCTAAGTTAAAGGTAAAATAAAATGAGGAACCCATTTTTTTCCCCAGTATGCACATATTACCTATGGTGTGTATTTGTGTGTTACAGTTGAGTTTATGTACAAAGTGAGGCAGGGGTCTAATTCAGTTAGCCACATATATTTAGTTGTCCCAGCATGATTTACTGAAAGTCTGACTCTTCCTCAATGATCTACAATGTCACCTTTGAATTACAGCAAGTTTCTACATATGCAGGGGTCATGTTTTATATTCTCTTCTGTTGGTTTACCAGCCTATTTTTGCATCTGTACATCAGTATACGGAAGCAAGAATTACAATAATTTTAAAACTGTTTTTAAATAAAAATTGTGCATTCCCATAATTAAAATCATTTAAACAAGAAAATGGCGCTCTGATTAAACTGCATTTTATAGCCTGCAGGAAAGCCTGGTTACTCTAGATTTCACTGTGGTCCCGCTCTGCTTCTCCCTTCACCAAAATGCAAGTTCTTTTCCTTCCTGCCAGCCATAAAGGAAGAGGCAAGTGCAGCCTTTGTTGTCAAGTTCCTCATACTGTGATGTGAAAAGGGCAGCGCAGTCATTTAAACTTGGTCTAACCTCACTGCATCTTACGAACAGCCAAACAAGTGAAACACGAAGGTGATGCTTCTGGAATGCACAGCGCATACTCGCAGTGCTCGCCTCATTAAGACTCATATGCTTGCCTCTCCTATTTGATCATTTCCTTGGAAGGCGATAGATTTTTCTCTTGCATTTCTGTCTTTTTCAATTTTGACTTATCAAATTTATCAATCAACTGCCACATCGGGTTTGTCAGGCATGGCTGCAGAAGCAGCAGAGGCATGAGAGCAGGCAGGATCCAATCTGTGCAGTGGCCACCAGCAAGTCCAGTACAATAGTTTTGATATCTGGAGGGAGGGGGGTGGGGCCTTGGTGTGTGTCACCCTTTATGGGGGCAAGACATGATTGCAAGAGGGACTTTACCTAACAATTGCAATCAGTGTAACCTGGCTTATTGTACCCTCAATGAATCCCCAACAATAAAAAAAAAAAAAAATAGTTTTGATATCAGGTTATCATACACAGAAAATCCTCCCACTCTTCAAGAGTATCACAGATATTCTTGATCCTTTGAACTTCCATGTAAGTTGTAAAAGTCAGCTTATATAGTTCCACACACAAAAAATTTTTTGGAATTTTGCTGAGAACGGCATTCAATGTATTGCTCAGTATTAAAAAGACTGATAACAGTATTTATTCTTGTAAGGAAGCAGGTTAATGTTAAATTTAAATTTTCCCTTGGAAATTGGCCAGTTAATAAAATTTTAGTGGATAAAAGCATTATCCATCTTGTTGCTCTAGCTTGCTAAGAATGTTAAATACTTAGGGTTTATTAAATCCTGCCTGTAAGAAGTATTTTTGTTCGAGTCCAGGAAACAGTCATTTCTTAAAATCAGTATTTTTTATGAACTCACCAAAATAAGTGTGTTTTTAAACTTATAGCAAGAATAAAAAAGACTGCCTTTTAATTACATTAAAATACATTACATAATTATGACATTAAAATAAGGCTACATTACTTACGTGGCCCTGAGTTAATTGAGTGAGTTGAGCCATGGTAAGCTTCACCTGTCCTTGTTGAGGGCGAGGGGCCTGTGACGTTGAGGACTGTAGATTTGCAGTGGATGTTGCTGGAGGTAAGCTTTTCTGCACAGGTGTTGAGGAAACTGTGTTAGGGGCAGAGATTGCAGTGGAAACTGGCTGCCCTCTGATGATCTGAGTTACCACTTGCTGAGGAGTACCTATACAAATAGCAAAACATTATGAAGTCTTATCCTTAGCATTATTTTGAATCACAATTATTCAGTGCTTCAGATGAATGTATTCTTTTCAATTTTCAAAAAGACACTAGGATGCCAATAGCTCAAGGATACATTCAGACATATGGTCACACCCAAAGACCAGCCTGGTAGGCAGTGAGCCTATTTTCATTCAGCTCACTGAAAACCATTATTCAGCCCTTTGCTTTCTGTAGTAGAATGAAAAAGCAATCAATACTCTTCCTATAAAAGCCAACATGATAATCAGAAAGACAAAAAAGAATGTGTAGAATGTCATTTACAAGGTTGCCCTTTGTTAGGAATATTGAAAATAAGATAATTTAGTATATAATACATATGAAAAAACTTTTTTTAATGGAATTTGAGTCTCACTCTGTTGCCTAGGGTAAAGTGCTAGCTCTAGCCTAGCTAACAACAGCCTGTAACTCCTGGGTTCAAGGGATCTGCCTGCCTCAGTCTCCTGAGTAGCTGAGACTACAGGCCCCCACCACAATGCCTGGCTAATTTTTTCTATTTTTAGTAGAGATAGGCTGGTCTCGAACTCTTGCTCTTGCTCAGGCTGGTCTCAAACTCTTAAAACTCATTCAATCCTCCCTCAAATTCATATGAATTTTAAATAAATAAAGAATTTTAAATAAAATAAAGAATCTGGAGTATCTGGACCAGGTGCATTTATAAATATAATTCTTTTACAGCTATTTGATAGACTGTTCAGGAGAACTATGAGGGCAAGAACTACTGTATCCTTAAAACTAGGGCAAAGTGTTCAAAAAATGCTTTCACAGTAATTGTTCAACAGATATCTACTGAATAAATGAAGTTAAACTTGAATGGCTTTAGTCTTCCAAAAACTTCAGTTTTTCCTGAAACTAGACAAAAAGCAAGTAGAAATCCCTTGTGCAATAGTTGCTGAGAGTAATTATTTGATAACTAATTTGACATTTACAGACTCATTACTAATTATTAATTATTAATACCCCCATCCGCATTATTCCTGTAATCCTGGGCACTTTGGGAGGCTGAACCCGGAGGATCCCTTGAGGCCAGGAGTTTGAGATCAGCCTGAGCAACCCAGTGAGACCCCTCTCTTTATAAACAGTTAAAAAAATGAGCTGGTTATGGTAGCAGGTCTCTATAGTCCCAGTTACTTGGGAGGCTGAGGCAGGAGGATCAGCTGAGCCCAGGAGTTTAAGGTTGCAGTAAGCTATGAAGAGGCCACCTCATTCCAGCACGGGCAACAGACTGAGATACTATCTCAAAAATAAGTAAATAAATACAAATAAAAAACAATGAATAACATTAAATTCCTCAGGTTTTTATATTTACTTCCTGCCTCTTTCTGCACATAAACCTTTCTCTGTTTCTCTCTATGACTGATGTTTTCTATTACTGTATATGTATAAAATTGAACGCATTTTGACATTCAAAATAGTTCTCCTTTTTGTAAAACACCACCACAGTGAAATCCTTACTTATATGCTTTAATATGCTTCTGATGATTTCTTTTTTTCTTTTTCTTTTTGCAGTTTTTGGCCGGGGCTGGGTTTGAACCCACCACCTCTGGCATATGGGGCCAGCGCCTTACTCTGTTGAGCCACAGGCGCCACCCGCTTCTGATGATTTCTTTAAAATAAACTCCTCCAAATGTTACTGGGTTCACAGTAGGAAAACAGTACTGAACTGAACTCTAAAATAGAAAGGTTACACCAAATCACACTCCCACCATGCACGCTCATCTCATTGAACTCTGCCAACCCAGGTATCACCACTGAAGTATGATAGGGTCAAATAAACCAATCTTTTTTTTGAGGAGGGAAGGCTCTGATTACTGCTTAGAAAGGTCTCTTGCATTCTCTCATTAGATATATCCTCCCAGGTATGTTCTAAGTCATGGTATATGTTGTAAGTCAGAAGTCTAATTGACCCCCCCACTATAAACCAATTATTCTTGTATAATTTACTGATTCAAAATGAGGCCTCTGGCATACAGCTAATTCTCATATATAATGCCTCTTTAATTGCACCTGTGTTTCTTCCTTTGGTATCATGCTCTTAATTTTGGTGGCTTTGTAACATGCTTTAACATATTATAAGCACTCGGAAGTGCCTCTTTTCCATTATTGCTCCTCCTTTGAAACTTTTCTTGGTTACTCTCATCTATTTATTCAAGATTAACTGACAGACAATACAGCACAGTGTGATCAAGTGCTTTAATTTGAGAATACTGTACCGCAACACTAGGTCCTTGCACTGCATTTGAGAAATAAAACATGACAAACACTCTGATACACTGCATCATAAACACAGAGAAAAGAACTGATTTTCTGGTAGTCACCGAGAAGATCCCCAATATCCATATGTTAATTTATGTTTAGGTCAAAATGCAAATTCAAAAATTTAATAATTTCTGATTACATTCTCAGGTGTGTGAAGTACATCTTAAGAAAGGCTAGTGTGGGCAGTGCCTGTGGCTCAGTGAGTAGGATGCCGGCTTCATATATGGAGGGTTGCAGGTTCAAACCTGGCTCTGGCCAAACTGAAACAAATAACAGCCAGGCGTTGTGGCGGGCGCCTGTTGTCCCAGCTACCTGGGAGGCTGAGGCAAGAGAATTGCCTAAGCCCAAGAGCTGGAGGTTGCCGTGAGCTGTGCGCCATGGCACTCTACTGAGGGTGACGGAGTGAGAGACTGTCTCTAAAAAAAAAAAAAACAAAAGGCTAGTGCGGTGGCAGGAAGAAGGTTTAGTTCCAGTCTGATCTGTATACACGTGGAAACACCCGACACCTAACTCACTGTCTGATCATAACTTCTCTAATCACCCCACCCACTGGTTACCTTCCTTTTCCTTCAATATACCAGGCCCACTCCCACCTCAGGGCCTTTGTATTTGCTGTTCCCTCTTCATGAAAACTCTTTCCCCAGGTATCTACACAGCTCTTTCATTTCCTTCAGGTCTTTTAAGAATTTCACCTTCTTAGGGAGTCCTTCTCTGGCCATGATTTCTAAACTTTCAACCCGCCCTGAAAATCGTTCTCAAACTCTTAATTCTTCAACATTTTTATCCCCTTCCCCTGTTTTTCTAAGCAGTTATCATTATTTAACATAATATATATATGTAAAATTCACATACTATTATGTGTAATAATATATTTAAAGAAATACACACACACTCTTAATTCATCTGGTCATTGTCTATCTTTTCCACCAGACTATAAGATTCATGAGGGAAGTTATTTTGTCTGATTAGTTCAAAACTACAGTCATCTGGGCCTGGAACAATGTCTGGTACATACGTAGTACTGAGTATCTACTGAATGAATAAATAAATATCTAGATTTGAGAATCAGACAAATCTAGTTTGAGACCCAGAGTAATAATACAGCATGAGAAAAACTCAACATTCTGAGTTTCAATTAGCAAAAACAAAACAAAACAAAAAAACCAAAACCTAACAAAACCAAAATCTTCATCTGTAAAATGGGGATATTATTTGTAGATACTTTATATGAAGACCCCATGAAAGCAATGTATGAAGTGCATATACCCTGGCACAGAGTAAATAATCAATACATTCCAACTGCCGGCAGACTTTGGATAAATTACATCAAATAAGCACTGCACAGCCAGGTGGCAGAGTTGGGCACTTCATTATACAAGCCCTATTTTTACTGGGTTATTCAAGACTTTAGGGAAGAGAAGTGGCAAAACCCTATTGCTTTGGAAGCTATATAGATTTACATATGGATAGACATACATATAATTACAGCTACATAAGGCATTTCTCAACCAAGTCTCTCTAAACTACGGTACTATCAATACTTATAGTTTATCTGGCAATTTACCAAACTTTTCAATTTTTTTAGGTATACTACCCATTTATCATCTACAAATTTTCTCCTATACATTATTTATATCTTTCCCTTTAGTTACTTGCCTGACAGCTGTTAAGTTTTAAACAGGAACAGATACTGAATTTTATCAACTACCTGCAGCATTAACTGAAATAATCAATCTTCCTTTTTTTTCTGGATTGAACGGTGCTTAGGCACAGAAGACTGCCTTTAAAGAGAAAAAGACTTTGCTATGTTTCCTATTATAATTGCGATAGGATTTTATCTATCCTTCCCCCATAATCTGGAACTATGGTCCATAAGGAAATTATTTGTTTCCAACTATCTGAAATAATTTTTTTTACCCATAAATTCACAAGATCCAGAACTTCTTTTTGTAGGTAGCCTTATGAATAACAACTTTTGAAATTTCTTACTTTGATATGAGCTATTGAGACTTTCAATTTATAAACACAGTATTTAATTATGCCTTGACAGTCAAATAGATTAGTTCCCAAGTATGCATAGTAAAAACTCTCAAAGTCTCACTACAAGGACACCTATACAAAACTATCTTTTTTTTTTTAGAGACAGTTTCACTTTGTCACCCTCAGTAGAGTGCTGTGACATCACAGCTCACAGCAACCTCCAGCTCTTAGGCTTAGGTGATTCTCTTGCCTCAGCCACCTGAGCAGCTGGCACTACAGGCACCTGCCACAATGCCTGGCTATTTTTTTGTTGCAGTTAGGCTGGGGCCAGGTTTGAACCCACCACCCTCAGTATATGGGGCCGGCGCCCTACTCGCTGAGCCACAGGAGCCGCCCAAAACTATCTTTTGATTTAAAAAAAGCTCATTCTATTTTTATTGTACGTTCTCATTCCTAATTATGTGAACTGGCATTTTCCAACCTGTTCTCTAGAATAGACTTACAAAACAATAGTTCTTTACATTATTTTTGCCTTTTCTGTTTTGGAATTATTATTATTACTACTTATACTTGTATTTCCTCCTCCTTTTTTAAGACTTTTTTTTTTTTTTTTTGGCAGTTTTTGGCCAGGGCCAGGTTTGAACCCACCATCTCCAGTGTATGGGGCTGATGCCCTACACCTTTGAGCCACAGGCACTGCTCCTTGTTTTTATTTTTTTTTCTAATTTCTGATTAAGATTTAAGAATATTGGTTTCTTAGGTTATTTTATTCACTAATGTATTTCAAATTGTTGAGAGTAGATGCTCTAGGATCTGTTGAATGAATTGAATCTGCCTCTGAGTTCAGCTATGGCATCAGGACTTAACATTGCTATTGGATAATTTGTCTGTAATTACATATTGGATGTTTCTTTAACCTAAAAGGTATCAAAAGTTTCTTAGAAACTACATTTAAAAAATTTCCCAAGCAAGTGAAGATTATCAATGTAATATCTTAATGTCATATACATTCTCCTTCTTAGAATTTATGAAGGTTTTATCTAGGCCTCAAGGATCGTTTTTTCATCAGATAGCCCATAAATATTTAAAATGAATGTGTATTTCTGAAATTACAAAAGTTGATACACAGTTTAATTGAAGTTTACTATGCTCCTCGTGATTCCTTGGTTTCAAATAGTTTTGCTTTATATACTTTAATGACATCTTATTTAATTTATAAAGATTCAGGATTATGTCTTCATTCAATCTTTGTCTTTAAACCCATATAAAATGAAACTCATTGTCATAATTATTTTCTGCTTTTTAAAAATACTGAATTCTTTCTTAACACAGTATTCCTGGCAAATAAATAAATACATAAAATACTGAACTCTACTCTGTCCTGTATTAGCAGGACTATCTTCATCTTTTCTTCTTTATTTCACGTATCTTTGCTCATCTTTTTATTTTTTCTTTCAACTTTTGTAGTAATTCGATTTTAGATATGTTTCTCATACATGTATAGAGTTTTCCCCCTTCAATCTTTTCGGCTTTCAATTTTTAACATAGTAGTTTTAACTTACTCTTATTAATTGTGATAAAAGAAGGTCTGGCATTGTTTTTGCAAAAATTATGTTTATTTGCTATTTCCTTCATTTTCTCTCCATCTTTTGCCATACAGACTGCTTTCTTTGCTCACTTTCTTTACTTTAATTATTTAAACCTACACATACCATTTATTAGTTACTTCTTTTAGATTTTTCATAAGCATATTTAAACCTTTTTTTATCTTATTGGCAATGCTGAAAATGAATGTATCTGGATGCATTTCACAATAGGTTAAAAGTTTAGTCTGATTTCAAATTGCTGTTTTATAGTATGTAGAATGCCAAACACAGAGTATTACAGATTCCCTAGACTGGCTGTTTAATTAAAATGATAATGCTGGATGGATGAATACCTGGCTGTACCATCACAGGTGTTCGAATAATTGCCTTTCCTAGTGTTGACTGTTGGAGTGGTGTTCTAATCACCGTCATACCAGGGCGGATCTGAGGCCCTGTGATTACCTACAAATGACACAAAGGACAATGAATTAAAATGTTTTTAAAAGACTAAAGCATTATGGACTTAGAACAAAGATCTTTAAACATTCTATATTGGCAGAAATGTCAACAGAAATGACAGAGGCTCTTGGATATTACAATTTAAATTATATTAAGCATCAGAATAAAGCTGGAATTTTGAGGAGAGAAATTTAATTCAAATGCTATCATATAAAATCCTCTGTCATCGATATGAAGAACAGCTTACAGCCTAAAAGAAACAAGTAAGACCCAGTGAGACTCTGCTCTTTAACTAAGTTGTCACAAAAAATAGAGTTCTACTTTCTGTAAGCTCCAATTTATACCTATAACCTAGAGAATATAACAGATCAGAAACCAAATGTTCTGTCATAGTTTTAAGGGGGAGACTAGAGAGTATGTTATTTTCAGTTTTATAGTTAGGTTCATAACATTTTCAAGTTTATAAACTTTAAACCTTTTCCATAATATTAGTACCAAAGAAATGATGGTACACATATCAGCTAATGAAAAACTAGGTATAGTGCTGTAGATTATATTTTTTATTCTATTTCTTAACTAAGCTGGCACAGCAAGCTTCCTTGAGTGGTCGAGTGTTCTCCATTCTTTTATGTAAAGGAATTTTGTTTATAAAACCCTAAAAAGCAGGCTCGGTGCCTGTGGCTCAAGGGGCTAAGGCGCCAGCCACATACACCAGAGCTGACAGGTTTGAATCCAGCCCGGGCCTGCCAAACAACAATGACAACTGCAACACACCTCCTCCCCCACCCCCCCACAAAAAAAAAATGGCCAGGTGTTGTGGCGGGCGCCTGTCGTAGGACACCAACTTCAGCCTGTAGTCCCAGCTACTTGGAAGGCTGAGGCAAGAGAATCACTTAAGCCCAGGAGTTGGAGGTTGCTGTGAGCTGAGATGCCATAGCACTCTACCCAGGGTGACAGCTTGAGGCTCTGTCTCCAAAAAAAAAAAAAACAAAACAAAACAAACAAAAAATCCTAAAAATTGTTATTACTTACAAACTGTACTACTGCAGTATTAAATAATGGTAAAAATTCATACTTCATGTATCATGTTTACTTTGATAAGAAATGGATTTATTTACATAACAAGTTTCTTCCAAATCCGAAGAAACTTAGTCTGTGCTTGTCACAGACTAAGCAAAATTAGCTAGATTAATCTCAGAAGAGACCATGCTAAAAACTTTAACTTGATATGCTCAATGCTTCAAAACAAAGTAAGTCTGAAAGAATTCTTACTTGTGAAGTGCTTGTGGTTCCTCCAGAGGCTGAGGTGTTGGGCCTAATTGTAACTGTTGCTGTCCTGGGCTGGAATGAAGTAAAGGTCTGTTGACTTGTACCTGTACTTGATGGAATGATGCCCAAGACTTTCTGCTGTACTTGAACAACACCTTAAAAAAAGATGAAGAAATGATTAACAACGATTCCTTTAATGAATAGCATTATGTGTTGCTTGGTTTCTGAGGAGATACTACGTGTGGCAGGGTTTTATAGTGGACTACATAGAATGTGAGATCTGAGGACTGAAACCAGTGAAAAGGAAATGAAAAATAATGGCAACAGTATGATCTGGCAAATGTGAATTAAAACTCTTCACATTTCCCTTACCTCCTTGTGTTGCTGGCACATTTACAGCGACAATCTTGCTGTTTGCAGGAAGTGGCAGTTTGGTAATTACTTTTCCTGCCATAGTGACTGGATTGCCTGTAATTTGGAACGTCTGACCTGTGCTGGCAATGGTTGTAGCAGATGTGGCAGCTGTGCTGGTGGCTAATGGGGTATAAGACATTTAATAAGCTTTAGATTTAAAATAACCAGCAACGTAGTGACTTCTAGGAAGGGCATCAATGCATGAAATGTGGTTCATCTTGTATATTTAATAAAGAACATTCCTCTCCATACAAAGTGAACTATGTAAATGTTGAAAGTGAAATAATGTAAGAGAGGAGTTTGCTAATGTAATATTATGAACCAACTGTTACAGCTTGTTTGCTCAATCAGCTGCAAAAGAAAAACAATTTTCTACAGAGATGTTTCATTTCAGTAGGTAAAGGATTGAAAATTCTTTTTCTTGAATGAAACTGATCTTCTATTTAATCAGTTGTGTACCTGAATTTGACTGGCCTTGCTTAACCCATGTGGCAAAAGTTTGATGGAAGTTCTTATTTTGCTGGAATGTTACTGTAGCTGGAGATCCAACTTTAGTAGTTAGTACCATTTTGGTTCCAGTTGTAACTGAGCCACTTATCGGGGCCACCATAACTTTCTGTGCTGGAGAGATGGTAGTGGTTGTACTATTTGTTGGGGAAGTAGTAGAAGTTGCAATCACTGTAGGCTTTTGCTGCTCCAATCGTTTCTAAAAAAGTCATCAAGAGAAAACATGAACTAAAATAGTTCCAGATAAAAACAATACCATTCTGTAAGAAGTCTAGGCACAATTTCTCTCACCCTAAGAAACTGAACTAAATTTAAGATACTTTACTTCTGAAAAGAAAATGTGCCCATATAATTTACCCCTAAATATAATTTCTTGACAAGGACAATGTTTTCATGTACCTATACCACATATACTTCATTAAAAGTACTAAGTTGTTCATAATAGAAAATTTAAAATAATCAAGTTTTTCTGGCCTGTGTAAATATCCAAGCTCTCTGAATGAAAATAAAATAGATGGGTGGTGCCTGTGGCTCAAGGAGTAGGGCGCCAACCCCATATCTCGGGGGTGGTGGGTTCTAGCCCCGCCCCAGCCAAAACTGCAAAAAAAAGGTAAAAAGAAAATAGATGGGCAGCGCCTATGGCTCAGGAAGTAGGGCGCAAGCCCCATATACCAGAAGTGGCAGGTTCAAACCTGGCCCCAGCCAAAAACTGCAAAAAAAAAAGAAAAGAAAATAGATGTAGGTAATCTAATAGAAGACAGGAATACCATGCTGCTCAGTGATGAGCTTCAAAGCACAGAACAACTGAAGAGAGCTGTAAAATGCTTCTATTTACTAGTAACGCTGGTTAATTCGAATCAGAAAGAGCACGTCAATAGTAAATACCACTATTAAGGTTGGCAAACCCATGATCAAGAAAGTTGAAAATAATAGAACAATTTTCTAGACTTCTTATATTATTCATTCAAACGTTTTTACAGAAAAATACTTTACTATTTTATACAGGGTGGTATTAACTGGTATAATATTGATCCTTAAGCTATAGCTTATTAAAAATAATCTGTATTATCTTTTATTGTAGACTCCTAAAATTTCCTGCCAGCTTATCAACAGTAGTCTGATGATACAGACCTGGAAAAACAAGTGAGATTTATTGCAAACCTGGTGGCAGGTGCTTTACTTTCATTATCTCATAAAATGAGGAAACTGAGGCTCAGAGACGTTATATAACTGGCTCAAAGTCATAGAGCTAGTTAGTTAATGGCGGAGCTGGGACGATTACTAAGATCAATTTCCGATGCTTATTATCTCCTGTCATGGCAAACTGCTTACCTACGATATCACACCCATTAATTATTTTTAGTACTACTTTTGTATACACCTGACATACATGAATATGGTGTGGAATAGTTTTACATAATTTCTCATTTCTAGAAGGAAAGAAATTTAGTTTTGAATACTTAGAGATACCATTGAGTAAACTAGCTAAAAAAGAGGTAAAGAAATTAAACACATATTTAGTATTTATTGGGGGATGAAATAAGCCTTTAAAATTGAAGTGCTGGGTATCCTCACAAATAAGCATTTTAAAGAAATTTTAAGAAGTAACATTTGTATTGTAGAAATGACAAAAGTAAAAAGTAAAAAAAAAAAAAAAAAAGGAAAAAACCTAACCAGCTATTACATGAATAAATATGTGTGCCTGGGGATAAATTTCCAGTGACAGCATCATACGTAGAATCCAAAAGTGCCGCTATCTTCAATTTTGATAATAAGTGAAGATAAGGGCCTATCCATAAAAATTTGGGAAAACGTTTTATAAAATGCTAAAGAAAAAAAGTAGTTTGAGACAAATAATTTGGTTTACATGTGATTTTTAAAATAATCTATTTCACCTACATATTTGAAGTTTATATATTCAAGTTGGCTAAAAGGTTTTATAGGTAGCTTCTCACTAGAAACAGGAGTAAGGATGTTCTATTTGGGTCTCAAATAGGCAGGCTCATATGGTATAGTATATGCAGGATGAAAATGCTAAGAAATCAGCAGCAGCTTTATGATTAACAAACTCACAGAGTTTTAGTACAATCTGCTTTTTCATTGACTAGAGATTTTCTACATTGAAATTTTATAAGGAAAAATTATTTCCAGGAATTACCCATGAAATCATAAAGACAATAAACAATAGAAATCTTATTTCAAATGTCCTCCAAATAGGTTTACTTTTTGTAAAACCACAGTTTGGTGTATCCACAAAAGCTATTTTCAATTAATAATAATCACGGCTGGGCGCCTGTAGCACAGTGGTTACCTCGCCTGCCACATACATGGAGGCTAGCAGGTTCGAACCCAGTCCGGGCCAGCTAAGCAAAAATGACGACTACAACAGAAAAATAGCCAGGCATTGTAGTGGGTGCCTGTAGTCCCAGCTAGTTGGGAGGCCGAGGCAAGAGAATCGCTTAAGCTCAAGAGTTGGAGGTTGCTGTGAGCTGTGACGCCATGGCACTCTACTAAGGGGAACATAGTGAGACTTTGTCTCAAAAAAGAAAATAAATAAATAAATAAATAAATCAGGTGTATGTGAGATAACATTTTTAAAAAACCACATGAGGCTCGGCTCCTGTAGCTTAGTGGCTAGGGTGCCGGCCACATATACCGGAACTGGCGGGTTCGAACCTGCCCTGGGCCAGCTAAACAACGAGAACTGCAATAACAACAAAAAATAGCTCAGAATTGTGGCTGGAGTCCCAGCTACTTGGGAGGCTGAGGCAAAAGAATTTAAGGTTGCTGTGAGCTGTGATGCCATAGCTCTCTACTGAGAGCGACACAGTAAGATTCTATCTCAAAACAAACAAACAAAAAAAAACCACCACATGAATATATAATTACTGTGGTCTTGGTGTGCAGAAATTAGGCTAACAATGTAAATTTGTCAGGTTGGACCAGTACCAATTCCCCCACCTGCTGGATAGCCAATTGCTGCTGTTTTAGGGGACCCCTCACTTGGGCTTTGAAGCCCCCCCCCTCATTTTTATTTACTAACCTTAGTCTGTTGCTCAACTGCTTGTGCCTTTTCTTTCTCCACTCTGTAGGAACAAAAGGAGGAACTTATCAGAAACTACCCTGTTAAGCATCTGGCATCTAATGTAAATGGAATCTGGTTGACTTTCACACCATAGAAAAAAGGTATGAAATTATTTCAATTTAAAAATATTTAAAAGGCTCGGTGTCTGTAGCTCAAGCGGCTAAGGCACCAGCCACATACACTAGAGCTGGCGGGTTCGAATCCAGCCTGGGCCTGCCAAACAACAATGATAACTACAACCAAAAATGGGCAGGCACTGTGGCGGGCGCCTGTGGTCCCAGCTACTTGGGAGGCTGAGGTAAGAGAATCGCTTAAGCCCAGAAGTTGGAGGTTTTTGTGAGCTGTGATGCCACAGCACTCTACCCAGGGCAACAGCTTGAGGTTCTGTCTCAAAAAAAAAAAAAAAATAAATAATAAATAAATAAATAAATAAAAATAAAAATATTTAAGTTGGGCGGCACCTGTGGCTCAAAAGAATAGGGCACCGGCCCCATATATTGGAGGTGGTGGGTTCAAACCTGGCCCCGGCCAAAAACTGCAAATAAATAAATAAATAAATAAAATATTTAAGTTGGGTGGCACCTACGGCCTAAAGGAGTAGGGTGCCAGCTCCATATACCGGAGGTGGCGGGTTCAGACCTAGCCCCAGATAAAAACTGCAAAAAAAAAAAAGAAAGAAAAAAGGGCAGCACCTGTGGCTCAGTGAGTATGGTGACGGCCCTATATACTGAGGGAGGCAGGTTCAAACCCGGCCCCGGCCACACTGCAACAACAACAACAAAAAAAAAAAATAGCCGGGTGTTGTGGCAGGCACCTGTAATCCCAGTTATTTGGGAGGCTAAGGCAAAAGAATCACCTAAGCCCAAGAGCTGGAGGTTGCTGTGAGCTGTGATGCCACAGCACTCTACCGAGGGCGACAAAGTAAGACTCTGTCTGAAGAAAAAAAAAATTTAAGTTAATTAGCAAATCACAAATGGATAAAACATTAAAAATCACAAGTAGGACCTTAATAAACTATATACAGCTAGCATTAAAAATCAAAAGGTAGAATAAAATTAGGAGTAATGAATAAACCATTCAAATGATAATTTAGTTCTGAAGAGATAAAATCTTCAAATACCTGGCAAGTGTTAACTATTTCCTTACCTCTCAGCAAATGCCCTGATCTCCCATAATTCCAGCTCTTCTTCTGCTACCCAGGTTTCAATAATAACAGGGCCAGTTTGCTTGGGTGTTTCTGGTCTCTTTGGTCGCAATGCACTTGATCGAAGACCTTTCCTCTGAGGTGTAGGTGTTTCTTTGGAAAAGAAATTGGAGTATTTTAAAAGCCAAATTGCTTCAAAAATTAGGTACTTCTGGCATCTTCTATCATGAAAAGCAGCAGTTGGCAAACTTTTTCTTCTTAAAGATTCAGATGGTATGAAGACTATGCAGGCCAAATGGTTTCTCTTACAACTACTCTACTCTGCCTTTTAGTTTTTTTTTTTTTTGTTAAGAGATGGAGTCTCACTGTGTCACCCAGGCTGGAGGGCAGACACGTGATCATAGCTTCCTGTGCCTAGACTTGAGTGATCTTCCTCCCTCAACCTCTCAAGTTGCTATATATTTCTTTCTTTCTTTTTTTTTTTTCATTAAATCATAGCTTTGTACATTAATGCGATCATGGGGCACCATACACTGGTTTTATAGACCGTTTGACACATTTTCATCACACTGGTTAACATAGCCTTCCTGGCATTTTCTTAGTTATTGTGTTAATATATTTACATTCTACATTTACTAATTTTCACATACACCCTTGTAAGATGCACCACAGGTATAATCCCACCAAATCCCCTTCCTCTGCCCCCTTCCCCCCTCCCTCCTCTCCCTTTCCCCCTTCCCCCTATTCTTAGGTTATAACTGGGTTATAGCTTTCATGTGAAAGCCATAAATTAGTTTCATAGTAGGGCTGAGTACATTGGATACTTTTTCTTCCATTCTTGAGATACTTTACTAAGAAGAATTATGTTCCAGCTCCATCCATGTAAACATGAAACAAGTTGCTATCTATTTCTTAATTAGACTTTTCCTAAATATTTTTATTATTTACATAAAATTACTAACTTTTGTTTATTTACATTTTTTCAGTTTGGAGACCACAATGAGTTCCTTTTAGTGTTAATACCTTTGGTTCTCATGAAATTTTCTAGACAGACATGCATAATTAACTGCAAAATCAATCAATGCCTCACATTTTAATTATAAAAGGTATTATTATGGTCCAGGTTTGGCACAATACCTGTAGGCATCAATATGTGCTTAATTCAATCCTGGTAAGTGTATTACTTAAGTATCACTTTTTTTAAAAATAGTAACTTGTGGGAAAATGTTGTGGTTTTGTTTTTTGAGACATAGTCTCTGTTGCCCTGGGTAGAATGCCATGGCATCAGCTAGCTTACAGCAACCTCAAATTTCTGGGCTCAAGTGATCCTTCTGCCTCAATCCCCCAAGTAGCTGAGACTATGTAAGTGCCCACCACAATGCCTGGGTATTTTTAGAGACCTGGTCTCGCTCTTGCTCAGGCTGGTCTCAAACTCCTGAGCTCAAGTGATCCTCCCGCCTTGGCTTTCCAGAATGCTAGGATTACAGGCATGAGCCCAGCCTGAAAAAATGTTTTTCATAAATTGAATGGAGTTAAGGAAGTAATTATAATCAAATTTCATGTGGCTAACAGCTCAATAATGGAAGAATAGAATTCCTTCCACTTCTTACCTTTTGGTGCTTCTGGAACTCCAATGGGGCAAATGATTTTCCTGATACAATATTCAGATCGAATGCCATAAGGACCAACATCTCTCCTCTTAATTATTTCAGTTGTTGTGATTTCCGTTTCAGATGTTTCTATGGTGATTTAATTCAAAAAGTATTAGTAACCACCTAAATACTCAGAGACTAAAAAGGCACAACGTCTGGTGTTTTAAAAGAGACATGCATGGAAAACACTTTTAGAAACAATTAATGACTAAGGATCACTATTAGACTGCAACAATATTGAGTTTCTTCTTCCCTGAAAATTTCTAAACTGAACAAAATGATGCTAGGTGCATCTTAGCTCCTGGTGGCAATACTCAGTCAAAACAATAAAAAGCCTAGGATAAAACCAGCACGCACAGGGTACTAGAAGTCTTAGTTTACGACTTACACTCTCCAATAATAAACTATCTTAAAAAAATAAAAATGAATACTGGTTCATGAATAAGTGACTCACCTTATAATGTGACTGACTTCCCCATCCCCAGATTTCATAGCATTGTCAGACTTTAGCAAAGCTGTATTTCTAAGATATGAGCATTTTTAAAAATAAGTAACAAAGGTGCTTAAAAGTCAGTGAATGGTCAAGTGATTTTTATCCTTAAACTTAAATTATAATGTACCCCCCATTACCTGTCCGTGTAGTCCCTGCTCCTGGAGGAGCCTTGGCTGCCATGTCATCCCATCTCAAACTTGCCCACAGTAACCGTAACATCAAGCTCACTCCAGCCAAGGACTTCACGGTCTGAAGTCTATACCTGAAAGAAAAAACACAAGAAATCCATATATACACTTATATACACATGTATATACACACACTTTCTACTAAAGGATTGTGTTTCTTATCCTTATTACAAATTCAGTATTTACAACATAATTTTGTAAGATTCTGGTATTATGTCCCTTAAAAAAGAACTTTTTTGTTCATAGGCATAACATACATCTAACACTTAAAAATAATCTATATTTACTTTAAATGCCAAATGAATTTAGAAAGTGACCATGTTCCATAGTAAGGTTGATACGGTAATAATTTATGAAAATTTTATAAATTTAACCTAATTCTAAAATGTTATAAAAATTATGAAGCGCAAACACAGAGAAATAATTGCTATTAAATGTGATAAAGTTTTCAAAAAGGAAAAATTATGACTGATTTATTTTTGTTAAAATGGAAAACGTAGAAATATTTAAATTTTCTCAAAAAGCAAATAAAAAACACCTGGAAAATCTAAGACTTTCCAGATGAACAAAAAATTTTGTATACATCCAAATGGCGAAGGCTTCAAAACATGAACCACTGAATGATGAAAATTGCTAATACTAATAAAACTTTAATATTAGTGTAGTTCGGAATCCTATACTGAAAAATTCTCCGGCTTTGGGGGTGGAGGTTGTTTTGTTTTGTCTTTGTATTGCCTATCCATGTTCATATTTTTTCTAAGCATCATGTGTAAAATTATTGAACATTTTTGATATTCTTTTAAAAAATAACACTAAGAACACATTTCAAAACGAATTCATTCAACTATAATGAATATCATGGCATAAAATTGAATTCACTATAAGACATTTTAAAGCAGCTATAGACTGTCAATTCTCCATTAGGGTCTGTGTTAATTAAAATACTTTGTTGACATTTTCACACTACTTAAATGAATATACTGTTGATTACAGTGTAGATAAAAGCATGTAAAATGAAAAGAATTTCTTCCTTTAACAGAAGTAAAATGTAAACCTTAGAACACATTGTATTTGTAAGGCAATTCTTTGTCATTAGCAGTCAGTTGGAAAAACAGACAATGTGAAAAAGAGAAAGCTCTAGCCAAAAAAGCTGCTGCAGCTTCTCTTCTCTCTGTATGACACCATTTTTTGGTTGTGTTACTTATTACACTATAAATTGTCTGACCTGGACAGAACTCCTAAACTAGAGGGGTGTTTGGAGAAGGCAAAGTGTCTGGTGCTTTTAGACTACCAGTAGAAATCCCTATGGAACTTGTATTTCATGAGAGAAAGAAAATAAGCATTTATTTGGAAAGAAAAGTTCATCCTCATTTTCTCTCTTCTGCCCCCAATCACTCTGTGGTCAAATCCTAACTTTAAATCATCCTTATTTTTAAAATGGAAATATTTAATAACATGCCGGGGGGTGAAGAGACACACTTCATCTATGTTGGCCTGCTCATTCAATCATTCATTCAAAAATTACTTGAGTATCTTCTATGTGTTAGACTATGTTAAAGGAGCTGAGGACACACAAGTGAACTAGGTCTGTCTCTCTGTTCTCAAGGAACTGTAAGAGAAAAAGTATAAGGAAGGGGCATGTGATTCTCCTCAGGAAAAGGGATCAGAGCTTTGCTGGAGTCTTTTTTTTGGGGTGGGGCGGAAGCCTCAGGCTATCGTCCTGGGTAGAGTGCCTTGGTGTTATAGCTCAGCAACCTCCAACTCTTGGGCTCAAGCGATCCTCTTGCCTCAGATTTTCTATTTTTAGTACAGACGGGGGTCTTGCTTTTTGCTCAGGCTGATCTTGAACTTGTGAGCTTAAGCAATCCACCCGCCTCAGCCTCCTACTTTGCTGGAGTCTTACAGGACAAATTAAGGGTTTTACGATGGCTGACCAAAGGCAAGGGGTATACATACATATGCTAAGGAGCAAGTGTGTTAGAGCACACACTTCTCGGAAACTGTATCCAGTGTGTTAGCTGGAGGGAAGGGGCATGGAGGTGCAGAAAGAGATGAAGCTGGCATGACAGAGGAAGGCAGAACCCAGAATATGCTGCACTAAACTGAAGGATTAAAGAAGAGCATTAAAGGCTATGTATATTAAGGCCTCTGAGATGTACTCAGTATTGGATAGGTTGCAAAGGGAAGTACCTCTCACAGATGTCATCTATATGTGACAAGTGCTTTCCCTTCCTCTCCACTCCCCTCCCTGCAAGCCCCTTAGTTTTCAGAATAAAACTATGAGGTCAATCCTCATTTTGGGAGGACCCCTATGGCAGTACCATGCAGAGGAAAACTGCCAGTCCAAAGTGATAATGAAGCATGGGATCAGGGCCTGGGGAAACAGGGAACAGTGTGGGGGGAAGGAGGCCCTAATGAGCTTGTGAGACAAGTTTTTCAATATTCCTCAGCCTTAAGATTAGATAATAAAGATCATACACATGCCTCTGGCATTCTTAGCCTCTAATCACCAGATATATTTTATTCAAGTATTAGTACAAAAGTATATTTCACATGCATGTTTTTTAGTAGTGATATGATTTTCAAAACGCATTCTGAAGTCAAGAACAATTTATATATGTACCCATGCCTCCATTAGATAGATGAGATTATGCTTCTCTATAATTAGTTTCAGCAAATTAAGATGTTAGCATGTATTTGAAGACAGTATTTGTTTAAAATGTACAGGAAGGTATTCCCTTCCATTAAAAATCAGAAATTAAATAATACAAATTGTGCCGCAGTGCACATTAAAACTTGATCGATTACTCAGGGCTCCTGAAACCCAGCCGTGCAGAACAGGGCCCTGAGCAGCACTTGATTAGGACCAGGGCCTGATTCTCCTGGAGAGCTCAGAGGAGAGTGCTTTCCAATAAGCCTACCCCTCTATTTCAGAATATAAAAAAAGCAGAAAGGTTGGCCTCCACAACTGCCAGGTCATTTTAATTAAAGTATTTGTACACAGTAACTTTTCCAGTGGGAAAGAAGTTACCTGCAGGACAGTCAAGGATACATTTTGGGACCACTCTCAATGAAGAAAGCAGAAAAGTGCAGAGTAATCCTATAAATCCATGAACTGTAATGAAGAGTTCCTTGATTCCCTGCAGGATTCTGCAAATCCTTCATTGCAGGCCCTGCAGAGAAATTGTACTTTTCAGCTGTCTCTATTGAATGTGTAATGGAGTGATGATTATTTTATTTCAAATCAAAAGATGAGTTATAAAAAACTTGGTCAAACAAGCTATGGTTGTATTAATAAATTAATTCTTTTATAGAGATCACTTATCTACATTCTTTTTTGATCTAATACTGATGGTATTATAAAGGAAACCAAAAAAGCTTGACTTTTAACTCAACAAAATCGGAAACATATTAAAAAACACATAGAAATGGAAGCCTAAAAAGAAATGAGGTTTGCTCAGTAACTCACTGAAATAATTTCAGAATCTTAGCAAAATCTAAATGCAACTACAATCAATACTGACTCCTAAGGATGTTCCCAGAACTCCTGTGTTTTCAATGTTTGTGGCCCATCCTTCTCAATCATAAAGGTGAAAAGATAAAGACAGGAACATGAAAAAGGAAAAAGCAAGGACAAATATGTGAAATGTGATATAGCAGATAAAGTACCACACTGGGATTTATAACAACTGGGCACTATTCCTAACTGTCACTGTGCAGCCAGAGGCAAATTATCACACATCTACAAATTTCTAAGGTCCCTTTGCAATATAAAACCATATGATTTTATAACTGTCAATGCTATATACTTAGGACTTACCCCCAGCCTAAAATGCCCAGAAAATTTTAAATTAGGACTATTTCTGATTTTAAAAAATTCCTAAGGAATGTAGACACTACCCATTCATATATAAATAACAGAGAACTCCAAACCAAATGGTTATCATCAATTATATAAGGAAGGTTTCCACATTATGATGAGCTACATGAAATTTACAGGTATATTTTCTTACGTCTTATGTTTTACTGAATTACCCAAACAGAAATAAAATACAAACATTCCAGAACACTGGTGATTTTCCAATTTGTGATTATCTTGTTCCAGAGCAAATATGGCAGTAACTTGGAAAGTTAGACCACAAAAACAATCACATTTGACATATTCCTTTTTTTTTTCTTTGAAGACAGAGAGAGACTCTGTCACCCTGGCTAGAGTCCAATGGCATCATCATAGCTCACTACAACCTCAAACTCCTGGGCTCTAGCGATCCTCCTGCCTCAGCCTCCTGAGTAGCTGGGACTATAGACACGTGCTACCACACCTGGTTACTTTTTGTATTTTTAGTAGAGATAGGAGGTCTCGCTCTTGCTCAGGCTGGTCTCAAACTCCTGACCTCAAGTGATCCTCCCACCTCAGGCTCCCAGAGTGCTAGGATTAGAGGTGTGAGCCACCAACCCAGGCCAACATGTTCCTTTTGTCTTGTGAAAGTACCACTGAATTTCATTTTAAAGGATTCCCTTAAATTTTAAGTCTTTAAACACTTTTCCCTAAGTAAACTTTAGTACCTACCAGGTAGCTGAGTTTTAAATTTCCTGTATCTTAATTCCACTGTTAACTTTGGCCATTAAATATATGCCTCCCTGTCTTCTATTATCTCATTTTAAAAAAATGAGTACTTTCATGAGATAATTATTTTTAAACTTCCTGCCCCAAATACATTTTAAAGTACATACCTCCAAGTGATACCAAAGGTTGGTCTAGGAGAAGGATATGGCCATATATCCAAAGCAGGTTTTGCATTGTAATTAAAATACGGGACTTCTCGGATTCCTCCTTTTCTGGCCAACTTTTTTAAGTCATCATTAGGCAAAACAAATATGCTCTTCTTGCTGCTCTTGGTAATAAACTTTCTATACGATGGCAAAGCTGTACCTGAACGAGCCTTCTTTGGTCTTGAAAATTTCATCAGTTTCACTTTGTCCCTTGTGGAATATTCTTTGCTCACAGTCATGGATGTTACCAGTGTGCCTCCTGTGGTGGTCAGAGAGTCTGTCACTGTTGTGGTGACCACGGTTTTGCTCTGCTCCTTTACAGAGATGATGTCTACGCTGTTGCCCATGGAGGGTGTGGAAAGCTTTGTTACCGTTGTGGTGGTGGTGGTGACAGTGGATTTGGCACAGTTTTCTGTAGAGGAGACTACAGTTTGCTTATCTCCTTTTTCTACCTTGATCACAGTTTTTGATTCTGTGGCCACAGTGGATGTCATCGTGGTAACTTCAGTGATGACTGTTTTTCTTTTAGATTCTCCACTGACATTGTCATCTTTGTTGGTGGGCAGACCATTTTCATCAATAAAATCGTTACTGAGATTAGATTCCTCTCCAGAAGTAATTGGTGATGGAGTAACTTTCTTAACTTCTGAGGTTTCAACTTCCATATCTTCTACCTGATTGACCAAACTGCTTTCTGGACAAGACGGTGGAGATGTGGTAGTCCGTGTTCTGTCAGACTCTTTGGTTGATGGCACAGTCTCAAGGCTGTCTTGGTAGTCACCTTCAGCATCTGAAGAACGCAGTAAACATGATTTTGTTTCTGAGTTGTTTTTTTCATTAAAATCTTCCATGATGACGTCTCCATTAATGAATGGCTTTGCAGCAGGTTCTTTAACAGTTAATGATTTAACATCATTTTCAGGGATTATTTTATTTATATTATTAACCTTTGGTTCAACATGACCACTTACTATTTTACTCTCAGAGATTTCCTTCAAGCATTCACCTTTCGAATATACTTTAGGTTTATTATCTTTTCCATTTATTTGAAATGTACTTGTTTTCTGTCCTTTCTTTTCAGACTCTCGATTTTCATTATTCTTTTTGTCTGTGCTATTTTTCAGATTTATTTGATCAATAAATTTATTAATTGGTCTCTCTTCTAACTTCTGCTGCTGATTTGGTTTTTTACCATTTGCTTCAGTTACCTTACCCTGTAACCTGCCATCACAGTTTCCAGTGGACTTAGAAAGAAACTCACATTTCAATGCCTCCAAACCTTCAATACTTTGTTCTTGACTTATGAATTTTTCAGAAATATTTTCATTGCTATTCTGAACAATCATATCTTCCTCACTGCTATCTTGGACAGACATAGTATCAGAACTATTTTCCAAAGTGCTATTATATTCAGAGTCACATCCCAGTTTTCCCTCGAAGTCCATTGCTTTCGAAAGAGATGGGGCATCTCTGTCACTGATACTTTTAGAAACTGATGAAAGTAAAGTACTCTTGGAAGAAAGAATGGTGTCATTTTCCTCCTGTGTGAGTGGTTTTTTGTTCTTATAGATCAAAGTACCAATATTATCTGTACTGGATGGTTTAGAGTCATTCATGAAAAAATCATTTCCTTTTGTTTTAATCTTACTGGGTTCCTGGCTTTTACTGGCAGGGTCCGAGAGATTCTCTTCTACGTCATTTTCAACAGAATTTTGTTTCTGACAATTTGTTTCAGAGCTCTGAATGGAGCCATCATCTAACACCTGGTCTTTTGGGTAATGTTTGTTCGTAGCATGACTCGGACCACTGAGTCCAAGGACTGAGGAATCACTTTGTGAACATCCCTCAACTGAGCCCCCAGAATTATCACGATTTATATCAAGACTCTGTTCTTCTCTAAGCAAGTCATTCTGACACCCTTCTTTTGCTTTTGTTATTATTGTTGACTCAGAGAGACTTTTCAAAGAACCTGTAGAAGTTTTTCCTGTGCCCGTAACTCCACCTTCCAACTTCATTTTTTCAAGGCGCTGTTTTTCTTCCAGTGTAAACTGTTTAATTCTCCTTTCAAGAAGTCCATCTAGTTTGGATGATTTTGTTTTCTTTTTGTAAGTAGTCCTTAGGTGAAAACCCTCACTGACATTGACCACATCTACTTGAGAACTTTCCTGGCAATTTTTATGTGACTCTGATTTCACATCATCATCTATTTCCATTGGTTCTTCCTTGAAAGATTTATCATTGTCAGAATCTAAAAGTTCTTTTCCATCTGTGAAAAAAATACATTTATAAAAATGCAATTTTTACTCTGAAATGAGGAATCCATGAGACTATTTTTATTTCAAAAAGTAACTACTTTTCTCATTTTCACTCTAGAACTTAAATATAATTATCTACATATATCAAGGTTCCTGACAATTGATTAAAATTGGTCAATGGACAGGGCTAAATTTTACATAAAAGGTTAAATGCACATACTCCAAATATTTAAATATTCTGGTTATTATCTAAAAATGATGGAATGCCACAATAAAAAAACTACTTAGTACATAACAGGCTACTGTACACTCCTTTACCTTCATGGGCAATTATGTATATATAGTCTTTTACAGTTACAAAATATCTTTTGGCACATACATTATCTAGCTCCCACACAAGACAATGTAAATTCTTCAAGAGGTTAAACACAGAATTACCATATGATCTAGTAATGCCTCTCCTAGGTAAATCTCCAAGAGAAGTGAAAACATCTCCACAAAAAACATTTCCATGAATGTTCATAGCAGCATTATTCATAATAGCCAAAAAGTGAAAACAGCTCAATGTCCACTAACTGATGATTAAATAAAATGTGACAGGCGGCGCCTGTGGCTCAAGGAGTAGGGCGCCGGTCCCATATGCCAGAGGTGGCGGGTTCAAACCCAGCCTGGCCAAAAACCAAAAGAAAAATAAAAATAATAAATAAATAAATAAATAAAATGTGACATATCCACACAATGAAATATTATTCAAAAACAAAAAGGAATAAAGAACTGATACATGCTACAACATGAATGAACCTTGAAAACATGCTAAATGAAAGAAGCCAGCCACAAAGGACCACACTGTCTGATTCCACTTAAATGTACTGTCCAAAATAGGCAAATCAACAGAGATAGGAATAAGTTGATGGGCTGGGGCCACTTAGGGAGGGATTAGAAGTAACTGCTCCTGGGTATGAGACTTTTGTTTTGGATTATGAAAATGGTCTAAAATTGTGATAATGGTTAAATTCTGTGAACACACTAAAAGCCACTAAATTTCCACTTTCTTTGGGTGAACTGTATGATATCTGAACTATGATTCAATAAGGCTGTTATCAAATAAAATGCAGTACCTTTCCTGCTGTAGGAACCTGATCCAGTGCATTCTTATCACCCCCAGGCTGCCTTCCACACTCACTCTCCTTACCTGGATCCTTCTTCTCAGTAATCTTTGAGATATCCATTTCATTTTGGTCTGCCCCTTTGGTAGCATCTGAATCTTTTACCTCATCTTTCTCAGAATCGAGCTCTGTTTTTATTTTTTTTGGACTTTGTGGAATTTTTCTTTTATCTGATTCATCCATATTATTTTTGGCTAGAAAGAACCATGCACATAGTAATTAAATAGGTTTTTCCAACAAGTTCTAGTTCACTACTTTGTAAAACAAAACAAGAACAAAGTTAAAGATAGCATTTATTTTCCTGTAAGTCTGGCTGACCTAAAGCATAAAATTAATCACTGAATTTTAGACGTGTTTTAGAAACCTTTTTGTGTGAAAAATTATCTAAATCTGTTCAATGGCAGCACCTGCAGCTCAGTGGGTAGGGCACTGGCCACACGCACCGGGCTGGCGAGTTCAAACCCAGCTAAAACAACAATGACAACTTCAACCAAAAAATAACCAGGTGTTGTGGCAGTCGCCTATAGTCCCAGCTATTTGGGAGGCTGAGGCAAGAGAATCGCGTAAGCCCAAGAATTGTAGGTTGCTGTGAGCTGTGATGCCATGGCACTCTACCCAGGGCGACAGCTTGAGACTCTGTCTCAAAAAAATAAATCAATCAATCAATCAATCAATAAATCTGTTCAATGATTCCACAAAGTGTACATCAGTGGTTCCTAATTTACTTTGTGTCACAGAACTAGACAAACGTTCAACAAGGCAATCAGGCTGACGCAGAGATGCAGATCTTTGTGAAGACTCTGACGGACAAGACCATCACCCTTGAGGTTGAGCCCAGCAACCCCACCGAGAATGTCAAAGCCAAAATCCAAGATAACTAGAGCATTCCACCCAATCAGCAGCATCTGACATTTGCAGGCAAACAGCTCGAGGATGGCCACACTCTTTCAGATTACAACATCCAGAAAGAGTCTACAACCGCACCTGGTGCTTTGTCTGAGAGGTGGCACCATTGAGCCTTCCCTCCGCAGCTTGCTCAGAAGTACAACTGCAATAAGATGATCTGCCACAAATGCCATGCTTGCCCACACCCCTGTGCTGTCAACTGCTGCAAGAAGAAGTGTGGCCATATCAACAATCTGTACCCCAGGAAGAAGGACAAATAAGACCCCTCCTTTCTCCATAGGGCAGCCTCCTATCCCAGCCCTATGGCCCAAGGGCCTCAATAAAGTTTATCCTTTCGCTGACTGGGGGAAAAAGAAAAAAAACGCTTGATTCACTATTCAGAAAAAAAGTGTGTATAAACTTTTGTAATCTATCTCAGTAGATTGGACCCTGTGAAGTCTATTTACCCAATGAACTCTAGGTTAAGAACATAAGTTTATATAATAGAATAAAAGATTTAAGAGAAGTAATCGAATACAATATGTGACCTTGTTTGGACCTGATCTATTCCCAACAGTAAAAAGGCCTCTCTAAGACAATTAGGGCAATTGGAATACGGACTGAGAATGAGATGAATCATTTGTTAATTATAGTTAATATGGTGAATGTGATAATAGCATGATGGATTTTGGGGGTAAATGCCCATTTTATTTAGGGATACATACTGAACTTCTTTTGGTGAGATAATATGATTTCTAGGATATGCTTTAAAATTTGCAGAATTAAAAATGTAGGCAGCAACAACTGAAACAAGAGTGATACAATTTGATTACTGTTGAAGCTAAATGATTGGCTACATGAGTGTTCACTATTCTCTTTGGGTCTTAAGAGACTTTCTTCCGGTTCAGCACCTGTAGCTAGCTCAGTGGCTAGAGTGCTGGCCACATACACCAGGGCTGGCAGATTTGAACCTGGCCCAGGCTTGCCAAACAACAATGACAACTACAACAAGAAAACAGCCAGGCGTTTTGGCAGGTGTCCGTAATTCCAGCTACTTTGGAGGCTGAGGCAAGAGAAATCGCTGAAGCCCAAGAGTTTGAGGTTGCGGTGAGCTGTGATATCACGGCACAGTAGGGTGATATAGTAAGACTCTGTCTCAAAAGGGGAAAAAATAAAAAATAAAAAGAGACATTTTTTCCATGTTTTACTTCCTTCTTCCCTTGAACCTAAAGCCCAAGGAGTTAGCAAGATGTACCTATCTTTCTCATGTAAATGATTTCTCGAAGAAAGGGCTGGCTGAGGGAAGGGAAGACAGGTTAAAAAAACAGTACTAGCAGGGTACTAGTAAAAGAAGAAAAGAGTCATGAAAAAAGATAACCAGCTATATCTGGACTCCATGGGCAATAAAAGGATAAAGAACTAAACTGGTATTTCCTAATTTAATGTATTAATTATTTAAAAACAATTGGGTGATACTTTCTTCAGTTTTCAAGCTGCTCAAAAAGAGCTTTATATCAATAACCTCCCCACAAGCTATTAGGCACCTGATATTTAAAACAGCCAACTACAAAATGTTTTGAGCTTTTCTCCCCTTTAAAGATCTTTTTGACATAAAGAATATCCCATACATATTCTTTAGGTAAGCCTAAAAATTGATGTGCAACACAAATGCATAGTCCTAAAGCTTCACAGAGTCAGCAGCCAAGTCTAATACTGTGTGGTCTTCGGACACCAAGTCAAGTGTTCCTAAACTACATTATTTCTATTTTTCAAGACATCTGTGCCTCCACCACGTGATCATACTAGATCAGCCATTATTATACGTGCCAAATAGCTCTGCATTGTTAATTGGTGGTCACTGATGCCTTCGCTATAATTGCTATTCTGTAATTAAGCGGAACCCAGAGCCTTGGACATTGTGCCCTACTGCTTTCTTTTCTGCTTCTAACTGAGAGAAAAGGCTCAAGAAATGCCAATCTGATTCCCAACCAGATAAAAGTCCAGAATTGAACAGTGAAAAATCCTATGCTAAGCAAAGTAGATATAAGGTTAAGTTTGGAAAAGCCAAACAATTCTGTATGTTGATCATTTGGACTTTATCACACGGACCAGCCAGGCCAAATACAAGTAAACAAAAAGTTCTTTTGAATTCTAAGTGTTACACGGATAATTGGAGCAAAAAATGGTAACATATAAGAAACTATACTGATCTTTTGAAAATCATTATAATGACACTTAATGTAAATATAATCAGATAATAGACTCAAGAATATTTCTAATTAGTAAATAATATTTCTATTTAGTAAATATTTCTAGAGTATCTACTATGTCCAAGATGCTCCTAGACCCTGAAAAATAATTTCCAGTGAGCCTTTATAAAAAAACATATTTTCTGGGGGCACTTGTGGCTCAAAAAGTAGGGCGCTGGCCCCATATACCAGAGGTGGTGGTGGGTTCTAATCGGGCCACCACCAAAAACTGCAAAAACAAAACAAAACAAAACCAAAACCAAAAAAAAAAAAAAACATATTTTCCTCTTAAAAGGTAAACCAATGACAGTGCTGCCTATACCTTAGTAGGTAGGGTGCCAGCCACATACAGCCAGGCTGGCACGTTTGAACACGGCCCGAGCCAGCTAAAACGATGATCAACAATGACAACTGCAACAAAAATATAGCTGGGCATTACTGATGGGTGCCTGTAGTCCCAGCTACTTGGAAGGCTGAGACAAGAGAATCACTTAAGCCCAAGACTTTGAGGTTGCTGTGAGCTATGATGCCATGGCACTCTACCAAGGGCAACAAAGTGAAACTCTGTCTCCCCCAAAAAAAAAATAAATAAATAATGCAATCAGTGTAACCTGGCTTACTGAACCCTCAATGAATCTCCAACAATAAAAAAAAAAAAAAAATAATAATAATAATAAATAAACCAATGATAACTTTCCTGTTAAAAGTTTCACAAATCTACCAGTTCAGGCTTGACAAGAACTATTCACAAGATACCACATCACGTAGCTAGGTAAGAGCAGCACTAAGCACTCATCTCATGTGGGCCTCATAGGAGGAAACACATCACAAGTATCAATTAGCAAACTACACTGCAGAGCTAACACAACTGCTTTTGAGAAATGCTTAGATAACAAAGGAAAACCTTGAGGTAGACAGCAAAATGGGCAATGGAAGGCAGGAGAGAGGGGTTCTGCCAAGTTCTATCATTCCTCGTCTGTGTTAACTTCAATATGTCACTTAGCCCTGCCATGAAGTAATTTGCTCATTTAACACAAGTTTAATAATATGTGCTTTCTTTAAAAAGTTCACCTGTGGCTCAGTGAGTAGGGCGCCAGCCCCATATGCCAAGGGTGGCGGGTTCAAGCCCAGCCCCGGCCAAACTGCAACAAAAAAATAGCCGGGCGTTGTGGCGGGTGCCTGTAGTCCCAGCTGCTCGGGAGGCTGAGGCAAGAGAATCGCGTAAGCCCAAGAGTTAGAAGTTGCTGTGAGCCGTGTGACACCACGGCACTCTACCCCAGGGCGGTACAGTGAGACTCTGTCTCTACAAAAAAAAAAAAAAGTTCACCTCTAGAGTTCCATGATTCTAGGCTGGGCATAGTGGCTCATGCCTATAATCCTAGCACTCTGGGAAGCCAAGGAGGATAGAAAGCTTAACTTCAAGAGTTCAAGACCAACCTGAGCAAGAGTGAGACCCCGGTCTCTACTAAAAACAAAAAAACAAGCCAGTCGTAGCGGTGCATGCCTGTAGTCCCAGGTACTCAGGAGGGTAAGGCAAGAGGATTGCTCAAGCCCAAGAGTTTGAGGTTGCTGTGAGCTAAGATGTGAGGCACTCTTCCCAGGGTGACAGAGTGAGAGTCTGTTTCCAAATAAATAAATAAATAATCAACAAAAAGGAGTTCTGTGATTCTAAATATTAAAGTTTGGCTGGGCGCAATGGCCCATGCCTGTAATCCTAGCACTCTGGGAGGCCAAGGCAGGGTGGATTGCTTGAACTCAGGAGTTTGAGACCAGCCTGAGCAAGAGCAAGACCCCAAATCTACTAAAAATACAAAAATTAGCCAAGTGTAGTGGTGGGTGCCTATAGTCCTAGATACTCAGGACACTGAAGCAAGAGGATTGCTTAAGCCCAAGAGTTTGGCACCAGAGCACTTTACCCACAGGGACACAGTGAGACTGTATCTCAAAAAAGCAAAAACAAAAACAAAAAAAACACTAAAGTTTATTAGCCAGTAGTTTCATTATTAACTGAATTAATAATCCATTTATGTTAGTATTATGGAAGCCTGTATCATTTCCTTTCTGGTTTTGTTGTGTGCAAAAGTGCTGAGGTTACCAGATAACATGACTCTGCAAGAATCAAACAGTACTGAATGTGAGATTTTAAAAAGCAATAATTAGGTAGCTGAGACCTTTTTAAAAAAAGAAGCTCTATTCTGTTATCCCAGATAACAAAATCCTATGAATGAAAGTAATTTTTAAAACTTCAAAACTTATAATTACTGAACTATACTGGTAATTCTATATATGCTATTAAAAATTTCATAGCCGGGCGTTGTGGCGGGCGCCTGTGGTCCCAGCTACTCGGGAGGCTGAGGCAAGAGAATCGCTTAAGCCCAGGAGTCGGAGGTGGCTGTGAGCTATGTGAGGCCACGGCACTCTACCGAGGGCCATAAAGTGAGACTCTGTCTCTACAAAAAAAAAAAAATTTCAGGAAAGGCTTGGCGCCTATAGCTCAGCAGCTAGGGTGCCAGCCACATATACCGGAGCTGGTGGGTTCGATCCAGCCCCAGCCTGCCAAAGAACGATGCAATGATGACAACAACAACAACAACAAAATAATAATAGCCGGGTGTTGTGGTGGGCGCCTAAAGTCCCAGCTACTTGGGAGGCTGAGGCAAGAGAATCACAAAAGCCCAAGAGTTGGAGGTTGCTGTGAGCTGTTGACGCTACGGCATTCTACCCAGGGCGACATAGTGAGACTGTCATAGTGAGACTCCAGGAAAATGCTCTTATCTAAAACATGGTCAATATAATACAAATTTATAAGAAATACAAAACAGAAACAATTATATAGGGAAAGAAACTTTAAATACTTACTTCCTTCTACTGGCTTTCTGTAATTCACATTAGTATTGCCTGGCAATTTAGGAACAAACCTATAAACATGAGTTTTACTAATCCAGCTCCAACCACCATATCCTGTCACTCTGTATTCCTCTCCTTTTTGTTTCCAAACCTGGTATGAAGGAGAACATTTTGATAAACAATAAGAATGGCAATGCTTTATAAAGCAGATATGGGTTTTATTTTTTAGCAGATATGGTTTTACACTTTTTTTTTTTTACCAAACAGGATCAAGAGTCAGCCAAGTTAATTAAATTTGTCAATTTAATTTTCACTGCGAATCAAAGATTTATGAAACAAGTCTTTTGTAATATAAAATTTAACACGATTTACAGTTTTACCACAATTTCAACAGATTATTCTCATAACCCTCAAACATTCTACTAAGATAAAGGTATGCAAATTGCCAGAAAGATGTACTGCATCCCAACAATATTATGTCAAAAGTAAAACAAAATTATTAAATGTTCAAAGTTGCAGAATACAAGTTTCAGAAATGGCTACATTATTTTAAGATAAAACTTACCTGATGTTTAACTGGAAATGTGTATTTTACCCATGTAGCTTGCTGCATTGTTTCTTCTTCTTCCTGTTTTTTCTCTTTTTTTTTCACTTTCTCTTTTTCTTCTCTTTCAATTGATGTCATCCTATGTAACCTAAGAATACACAGACAGTTACCAAAAACAGAAGACAATTACATTTAAGTTTGAAAGATGAGAAAGATAAAAATGCAATACTAAAAATCAGGGAGACAAAATCAAAGATTACTGTAATCCTACACAGTAATCCAGACAGCCCAATTGACAAAAAAATTGAGGTACGATTACATAATAGGAAAAATCAAGAGTGCAAAAAGGCAAAACAAAAAAGTGCTGCATTTTCCATATGCCTCTCCATAAAAAATCTCATGAATTATTCCTAAAGCATTTCATTAATACAGCAACATTTATGTCTATCTTTACATAGTCCATTACTTGGCTACATAAACTGTATTGATAGCACACACACAAAAAGTACTGTTTTAAATTACTGGATAGGCTTGGTGCCTGTGGCTCAAGTGGTTAAGGCGCCAGCCACATACACCTGAGCTGGCGGGTTCGAATCCAGCCCGGCCCCGCCAAACAACAATGATGGCTGCAACCAAAAAATTAGCCTGGCGTTGTGGCAGGTGCCTGTAATCCCAACTACTTGGGAGGCAGAGGCAGGAGAATCGCTTGAGCCCAGGAGTTGGAGGCTGTTGAGCTGTGATGCCACAGCACTCTACCCAGGGTGACAGCTTCAGACTCTGTCTCAAAAAAAAAAATAAAATAAAATAAATTACTGGATAATTACACAAGAAGATCCTTCCATGTAAGATGTACAGATCTTTTTCTTGTTTTTCTTTTTTTTTTTTTTGAGACAGAGTCTCAAGCTGTCACCCTGGGTAGAGCGTACTGTCACAGCTCACAGCAACCTCAAACTATTGGGCTTAAGTGATTCTCTTGCCTCAGCCTGCCAAGAAGCTGGGACTATAGGCGCCTGCCACAACACCTGGCTATTTTTGTTGTTGTTGTTGTTGCAGTTGTCATTGTTGTTTTAGCTGGTCCAAAGTTCAAACCGCCAGCCTCTGTATATGTGGCCAGCACCCTACCCACTGAGCTAGGGGTGCCACTATGATCTTTTTAAAAAATTAAAAAGTATACCATCACATGGAAGTACTATAATTGACTGAAACAGTGCCCTACTAAAGGATAATTTATTTCCAGAGTTTTTCTCTCCCCCCACCCCCTCAAAATATCCAAAAGCATTTGTTTTATCAACTAACATTTCTGATTCTCACTAGCACTGAAGTTCTATTTTTTGAGACGAGGTCTCACTCTGTCACCCTTGGTAGAGTGCCGTGGCATCATAGCTCATAGCAACCTCAAACTCTTAGGCTCAAGTGATCATCTTGCCTCAGTTTTTTTTTTTTTTGGCCAGGGCTGGGTTTGAACCCACCACCTCTGGCATATGGGACCGGCGCCCTACCCCTTTGAGCCACAGGCGCCGCCCAGTTTTTTTTTTTTTTTTTCTTTTAAGTAGAGACGGGGCATCACTCTTGCTCAGGGTGGTCTCCAACTCCTGAGCTCAAGCAATCCAACCACCTCAGCCTCCCAGAGTGCTAGGATTATAGGTATGAGCCACCCTGCCCAGCCTAACTACCACCGGAGATTTTAAAGACTTCACAGGATCCACTAACATAGAAACAGGCTTCCTACATCCACAGAGAAAGTGGTACACAGGGCTCCATTGCTGTGTGAGAAGATTTCAATAGTTAGATGTAAAGCTCAGGCCACACTCATTCTCAGTAAAGGGCAGGCCTGTGGTAAGGCGCTATATTTAGGTGATTAGATTTTCATGAATAAGAATATTTCTCATAAACAGAGGCATGAAGCAAAACCTACAAAGTGAGAAACTCCTCTGTCTCAGAACTCTAGTGGCAGAAGAACTGCTTTTATCACATCCTAACCAGATGCAGCCAATTTCTCATGCACAGCTATGTGGAAAGAAGAGAGAACTTTTGTCAACTTGGGGTAGGGGTGGTGGAAAGATGTGGGGGCCAGGGGATTTAATTCTTTTTATCTCCATTCCCCCCACCAAAAAATCCCTCTCTCGCTCTCTCTCCCCACCTTCCTTCCCCCATCCCCACTTTAGAAGGCTTTGTGTCCCAGTGATTGTAAGACGCCAGAATACAGCCTCCCCGGGTTGAGAGCTCATGCCTATCGCACAGAACTAGCATAGCAAATGTTCTTCGTAAGGCTCTTATGGTCTTTTGTAAATTGAGGGGAAAGGGGGTGGATTTTCACTGGGAGCTGATTTGTTGACTCAAATTCCATCCATCAGCCATCACTCTAGGAACTGGCAGTGGGCAAGCTCTGTAGGCAGAGCATGTTGGATGATCTGACAGTCTCAGTCCACAGCCATGAGGGAGTGACTGTGCCAGGACCAAGCAGCATTTCTAAGAGTTTCTGTGGGCGTGGCTTCGATACCTCTGAAGACCAGGTCTAGCACAGTGCTGGCCTGGGAGCCCATCGCTAGGCAGCGTGCTCAGTGTATGCCCTTGATGTTCACAAGGCAAACAGATCTTTTCTCATTACCAAATACAAAGGCTTCACTTTGTGGAAGATGCCAGATCAGATGGGTGGTACTATGGTTAATTTGTAATGCTGGCAATCCTAGGGTAAATTTCTGTTGTTCTAACGACCACCAAGACAATCCCTTAAGGGACAGGCAGTGACAAGGTAAGCTCAGTAGGAGTCCAGTCCTGTCTGTTGGGAAGAAACTTCTGCTACTGCTGGTAGCCTGGAGGCCTCACAAAGGAAGCCCCACCAGGCTGGTATCTCACAGCCTCGGGGGTGCATGTCCCTACTGCCAACTAAGAGTTCAACCAGAAGAATGGACTGAGCTTCAACTCCATTCCTGATCTCCACCCCTCAGCTCAGGGTTGTGTTTGTTTTTGTTGTTGTTGTGAAGAGACAGGGCCTCTCTGTTGCCCAGGGTGAAGTACAATAGCACCATCCATAGCTCGCTGCAAGCTGGAACTCCTGGACGCAGGTGAGCTTCCCAAATAGCTGGGACAAGTACCTTGAGGGTTTGTTTTGTTTGTTTTGCTGTTTCACTCACTACAATAAAAAACATTTACCGTCTTTCTTGGCAAACCTGGGGAGTATCTCTCTCTGTTCCCCAGTGGTGGGATGGCTGAGTCCAAAAGTTCTTGTACTTAAAATGCTGGCAGATACAGCGCTAAACTATTCTTTGGAATTGTGCACTTCACATTACCATCAATTATAAAGCCACCAGCTTCCCCATGCTTTCACTAATGCTGAGTTAATATCAAAATTCTAAGGGGTTAGCTCCACTGAGAGGTAAAAAATCTTATCTCAATGTTTATTAGAGATGTAATCATTTTTTATGGCTATTGGCCTTTTGTATTTACTTTTCTATAAAACACCTGTTTTAAAAGCCTTTGTCGGGGCGGCGCCTGTGGCTCAGTGAGCAGGGCACCAGCCCCATATGCCGAGGGTGGCAGGTTCAAACCCAGCCCCGGCCAAACTGCAACAAAAAAATAGCCGGGCGTCGTGGCGGGCACCTGTAGTCCCAGCTACTCGGGAGGCTGAGGCAGGAGAATCGCCTAAGCCCAGGAGTTGGAGGTTGCTGTGAGCTGTGTGATGCCATGACACTCTACCGAGGGCAATAAAGTGAAACTCTGTCTCTACAAAATAAATAAATAAATAAATAAAATAAAAGCCTTTGTCTTCTTTCTCCTGGGCTATTTATTAATCCTTTTCATTTATTATAAAAGGTCTTAGTCAATTAAGAAAATTATCCATGTGTGGTATAAAGATTTTTCCTCAGTTTGTCATCTGTCTTTTGAATTTCATTATCTACTCAGAATATTAAATACATGTAGCCACTTTTTCCCCCTCTATGGCTTCTAGGTTTTTTACTTGTTTTAAAAAAAAAGTATCACAACAAAAACATGAATTAATTCATGCTTTCCTACTGAAGTTTTCTTTCTTTTAAGGAGTTTTTCTTTTTAAATCTTTATCAATTGATTATTTTTATTACAGCAGGGAACTAAGTGATATTTTCCCCAAACATACACTCTTTTCCTTCCTGATGTGCAATGCCTGCACAGCTAAATTCCCGCGAGTGTCTTCTACTTCTGGATTCTCTCTTTTTTTTTTTTTTTTAACTGTGTATGAAAGCTTTTTCCCTTTTTTAAATTGGATATTTTCTTTTATTATTTTTTTTATTAAATCATAGCTGTGTACATTAGTATGATCGTGGGGCACCATACACTTGGTTCATAGACCGTTTGACACATTTTCATCACACTAGTTAACATAGCTTTCCTGGCATTTTCTTAGTTATTTTGCTAAGACCTTTACATTCCACATTTACTAGGATTCACATATTCCCTTGTAAGATGCACCGCAGGTGTAATCCCATTAATCTCCCTCCCTCCTCCTATGTCCCCCCTCCCTCCCCTCCCTTTCCCCCTTCTCCCTATTCTTAGGTTGTAACTGGGTTATAGCTTTCATGTGAAGGTCCTACATTAGTTTCATAATAAGGGTGAGTACATTGGGTACTTTTTCTTCCATTCTTGAGACACTTTACTAAGAAGAATATGTTCCAGCTCCATCCATGTAAACATGAAAGAGGTAAAGTCTCCATCTTTCTTTAAGGCTGCATAATATTCCATGGTGTACATATACCACAATTTATTAATCCATTCATGGATCGATGGGCACTTGGGCTTTTTCCATGACTTAGCAATTATGAATAGGGCTGCAATAAATATTCTGATACAAATATCTTTGTTATGATGTGATTTTTGGTCTTCTGGGATTCTCTCTTTTATCCCACTGCTTTGCTTCTTCTGCAAGACGAATTATTTTTATTACTATAGCTTCAAAATATGCTCTAAAATCTGTTCTCATTTTTCCTAATACCTATTTCACTTTTTGGCTATTCTTTTTTTTTTTTTTGAGACAGAGTCTCAAGCTGTCTCTCTGGGTAGAGTGCTGTGTCGTTGCAGCTCACAGCAACCTCAAACTCTTGGGCTTAAGCAATTCTCTTACCTCATCCTCCCAAGTAGCTGGGACTACAGGTGCCTGCCACAAAACCCAGCTAATTTTTTGGTTGCAGTTGTTAATGTTGTTTAGTAGGCCCAGGGCATGCTTGAACCTGCCAGCCTCAGTGTATGTGGCAGGTGCCCTACTCACTGAGCTATAGGCGTCGAGCCATGTTTTGGCTATTCTTGCATACTAACTTTTCTAGTTGAAATTTTAGTATCAGCTTAGTTAAGCCTTCTCTGCCTTCAGAATGAAAAATCCTAGTCTACTGAGGGCAGTAAAGTGAGACTCTGTCTCTACAAAAAAAGGAAGAAAAATCCTAGTCACAAAGTATCCTTTCAAAGAAAACTTTTGTCCCTCTCCCTGTGGGTCTATAACCTTTTTTAAACAAATCACTTTACCGTAATTTTAGTGGAATTCAGCAGGGAACAAAATTAAATGTATTTACTTAATTTGTTGGATTAACTCAGACCTCAGATTGTATTTTCTACAGGGTTACTGTTTGTATACATGAAAGCTACTGATCAGTATGCTGCCCACCTTACTTTTCATGTTATTTCTGATAGTATTCCAGTCAATTTTCTTGTTTCCTAAGTATATGATTAAAGCAACTACACATAATATAGTTATTATGCATATACATAGGAAGGAAGGAGAGGAAGAGAAGGGAGGAGAGGGGAGGGGAGGGAGGGGAAGGACAGAAGGAGGATGAGACGGAAGTGACAGAGGGGAGGAAGAGGAGGGAGAGAAGGGAGGGAAGGGAGGAAAAGAAGGAAGGAAGAGTCAATTACCTGGAATTGACTTGTATGTTTGATATAAAGAAGAGAATACGATTTTCCACCAGTGGGGATAACTAATTGTCCCATCACCTTTTATTAAATACACTACTTTGGTAGATGGTGCCCATAGCTCAGTCAGCAAGGGTGCCAGCCACATACACCTAGGGTGGCAAGTTCGAATCCAGCTCAGGTCTGCTAAGCAACAAAGACAACTGCAACCAAAAAAAAAAATAATAATAGCTGGGTGTTGTGACAGGAGCCTGTAGACCCAGCTACTTTGGGAGGCTGAGACAAGAGAACTGCTTAAGCTCAAGAGTTTGAGGTTACTGTAAGCTGTGATGCCACAGCACTCTACCAAGGGCAATATAGTGAGACTCTGTCTCAAAAAAAAAAAATTTTTTTTTGGTTTGAATTTCTAGATTAGAAGTCTGTTCCCTATCTATTTGACCATGATACTGCCAGACCGAAAATGCTATTAATTTCTTATTTTTCTGAATCATGGTCCCTAATTTTTTAAAAGTTCAGAATGTTCTATTTTATAGCATCTCTTCATCATATTAAAAAAGAGTTCTTTTGTATATCTTACCAGTGGGTGATACTGATACAATTCATAAAATAATTTTATAAGTCTATAAAAGCTATTCAGGGCCAGGTGCAGTGGCTCATGCCTGTAATCCTAGCACTCTGGGAGGCCAAGGCGGGCAGTTTGTTTGAACTCATGGGTTCAAGACCAGCCTGTGAAAGAGTCAGACCCCGTTTCTACTAAAAAATAAAAACCTAAGGCAAGAGGACCACTTGATCCCAAGAGTTTGAGGCTGCTGTGAGCTATGATGCTATGGCACTCTACCAAGGGTGACAAAGTGAAACTCTATCTCAAAAAATACTTGATTGATTGATTAATTAAATTAAAAAGCTATTTAGCAGACTAGTGACAAGAATGTATCAAGAAGAAAAAAAAATACCTGGATTTAAAAAATTAGAATTCTATCTTCCATTAGAATAATACTTTTTTTTTTTAAAGACAGAGAGTCTCACTATGTCACCTGCAGTAGAGTGCCATGGCATCACAGTTCACAGCAACCTCCAATTCTTGAACATAGGTGATTCTCTTGCCTCAGCCTCCTGACTAGCTATGACTACAGGCACCTGCCACAATGCCCAGCTATTTTTTGTGGCAGTTTGCCTGGGGCTGGGTTCAAACCCACCACCCTCGGTATATGGGGCCAGCACCCTACCCACTGTGCCACAGGCACCACCTACCTAGCTATTTTTTTTTTTAATTTTTTTGTAGAGACAGAGTCTCATTGTACCGCCCTCGGTAGAGTGCCGTGGTGTTACACGGCTGACAGCAACCTCTAACTCTTGGGCTTACGCGATTCTCTTGCCTCAGCCTCCCGAGTAGCTGGGACTACGGGCGCCCGCCACAACGCCCAGCTATTTTTTTGTTGCACTCTGGCCGGGGCTGGGTTTGAACCCGCCACCCTCGGCATATGGGGCCGGCGCCCTACTCACTGAGCCACAGGCGTAACAGTTGTCATTCCTATTTAGCTGGCTTGGGCCGGGTTCAAACACGCCAGCCCTCGTGTATGTGGCTGGCGCCCTTACCACTGAGCAATGGGTGTCAAGCCTAGAATGTTTAATACTTAAAAACAGATCTACAAAAGGCATGATGTAGTAATTTTAAGTTACATTTAATTAATTATAAGAGCTTTATTCAGCAACATTTAGCTTAGCTTTATTTTTATCTCCAGAAGCATAGTGGCTTGGTCTATCAACACACATTTCAGCATAATCCCTTAAATAGGATAAAGTTGGGACAGTTTGGGGCAAGTCTGGAGATAAATGCAAGAAGGACAAAGAGATACAGAATACTCCCTCACAGCTGCCCTGACTCTGTCCTTGCTCTACCTTGATCAGACAGCAAGGAGAAGCAGCATATAGGAGTGCACCTAGTCAGCTCTCCTCTCCTCTCCAGTGGTATGCAGTTTCACAGCAGCTTAACCCCCTGCTTTTTTTTTTTTTTTTTCCAGTTGTGGGAAGAATTAAGTCCACTCCATTTGAGGAAGCCTCTGTTGGTAGCAGCAATTACATTCAAAATGGGAAGGAGAAAAGAATTGGTAAGACTTACGTAGGGGAAAGACCAAAGAAAACTGGGAACAAGTTTCAGCAGATGAAAAAGTGTAGTAGGGATAACTTCACTTTTCTTAAAACGATTTATTATAAAATAATACATAAATGTGGTAAAAAATGTAAAGTATATTTTTATTTTTAAAATAATAAGGTTATACCTTTGGTATAGGCCCTCTAGGAGAAAAGGGTATGAGGAGGGTAGAATGATTTTTACTTTTTACTTTATATTCCTGCATAATATTTGCATTTTTTACCATAAGCTATATTAGTTTTGTAACAATAACTTATTTAAGCCTAATTAAAGTTAAAAAGCAAACCATCGAGACTAAAAAGTAGTTTCAAATCACAAAATTTATTTAACTATCTGTTCAAGTCACAGAACTCTGGGGAGCTGCCTGATCTTTGGACAGATACCCAACTCTAAGAAAGAATATAATTCAGATCCCTAGCATAGTACCTGGAACAAATACTCAAAAAAATTTAAGTATTCTTTCTATTCAATAAAAATGCTACGCTATTTACTTTAGAAAAGGTTTAAAATTTCTTAATTGATCTTTTTATCTTTCTTTAACCCTCTATCAAAATAAAAATTAATGTTCATTCATGTGTACATCTTATAGAAGAAGAAAATAAGGGCAAAAGTAAAGTCTTTAATATGGCCTCTTAAATGCATTAGCTTTCATCCTTAATAGACTAACATTTCAAAAGGGAGACTAATATTCATCCTTCACAAAGCTCAGAGTCCACTTACCTGGTATGCCCTAAAGATTCCCGCCATATAGGTAGCATCACAACTGGTTTTACTGCACACTCCAAAATAGCTAAAGCCAATGCAAATTCTCTGGGTTTGCTACACATCTGTACTGCCTTGATCCAATTTGCCCTATTTTTCAGAGGAAAGTAAAGAAATTACTTCACTTGACTGATCTTAAAAGCACCATTATTGCAGTTTATGCTGACGCCACATTATAGCACATATGTTTCTAAGCTAAGCATGTACAAATATACCACTACTGTAAGTTTCTACCTCATAGAATCACAGATTTTAAATACCAAAGGAATTCCAGAGATTGAGGAATTCCTTCAACTCCTCAAACTTTGTCTGGCCTCAACTTATTTCTGACTAGGCCCAATAGCTCACACATGTAATCCTAGAACTTTATGAGGCTCACTTGGCAGCCAAGAGTTTGAGAAGAGTTCAAGGTCAGTCTGGCCAACATAGTGAAACCCCATCTCTAGAAAAACTAAAGCCCCAGTGACACAGTACATATCTTATTTTATTTTTTGAGACTAAGTCTCATTTTGACACCCCTGGTAGAGTGCAGTGACATCATAGCTCACAGCAACCTCAAATTCTTGGGCTCAAGCAATCCTTTGCCTCAGCCTCCTAAATAGCTGGGACTATAGGCGTCTGCCACAAAGCCCAGCAATTTTTTAGGGATGGGATCTTGCTGTTGCTCAGTCTGGTCTTAAACCTGTGAGCTCAAGCAATCTGCCCACTTCGGTCTCCCAGAGTGCTAAAACTACAGGTGTGAGCCACCACGCCCAGCTTCTTGCATGTCTCTGAAAAAGGAAAAAAAAAAAGACTCTGCTTCTAGAAATCTTTCAAATAGCAGTGCTTGTTCAGTAACTTAGAACACATTCATGCCTCTAACTTCCTCACTGTCTGCTGATCAAACTGACTTCATTCAATTCATTGATAATGATGTTTTAAAGTGTATAACTACAATAATCATTTTATAAATATTATATTCACAGCAATAAATGAACCTTAGTTTCCTTTACCTGTGTGAAGCCCAATTAGGATGCAGAAAGGATGAAGGGATGTTGTTTTCTAGCTGGGTGATCGTTAGTCTCAGAGTGGATATGGTAAGAACTTTGGACCCATGGACAGAACCATTCCATTTGAACTCTCCTGCTGGAGTCAAACAGAACTTATGTGCAAGATGCCTTCTCTTATCATGATCTTCTCTGTGCTGGTGCTTATTCAAAGCAAATGAATTAGTGGAATATTGATTGTGGTAGACGCGATACTTCCCTTCTTGACCTAATTTAAAATAATTGTTGATATTTCCTTTCATGACCACTTCCTTTTTGGTGCTCAACCGTGAAATTTCTCCTTGAGAGTTAACTACTAGTACCTGACCAAGAAAATAAAAAGACTTCATTATTTATGTCAAAGACTTAACTTTGTCTAATAATTATAACGAATCATTTCAAATAAACTGATACATTTTATGATGGAACATTTAAAGTTTAAAAGCTAAGGTAAAAGCTAAATCTGATTGTTTCCAATTAGGATACCAAGATATACCTGTAAAAGGAAAACTAACAATTACCTACTATATGTCAGATACTACTGACTACATTCATGTATCTCAAATATGCACATGAAACTATATGTATTAATCATTCACTTATCATAATTTCAAGTTTATAACATACACTTCAGGGACAAAGGAGGGCATCATGTGTACTAACCCTCCAAAAATAAATTCCTAAAAATACCTTCTCTTCTGCTCCTTTTACCATTCCAGCTTTAAAAGTCCATGAATATGTTGAGATAGTGTTTTCATGCTTGGTGCCCATAGCTCAGTGGCAAGGGCGCCAGCCACATACACCGGGGATGGTGGGTTCAAACTCAGTCTGGGCCTGCTGAACAACAATCACAACTACAACAACAACAACAAAAAATAGCTGGGCGTTGAGGTGGGTGCCTGTAGTCCCAGCTAAACTTAGGAGGCTGAGGCAAGAGAATCGCTTACGCCCAAGAGCTTGAGGTTGCTATGAGCTGTGATGCCACGGCACTCTACCAATGGTGACATAGTGAAACTGTCTCCAAAAAAAAAAAAAAACAAAAAACCAGTGTTTTCAAACAGTTAATCCCAAGCCTTTAGTGAACTATGAAGTGTCTTACTCAGCTTTTAAAAAAAATTAAATGTAATAAAACAGACTAGATTAGAAGAAAAAATATCAGAATGCTTCCCACATAGACAGTTTTAGGCAGCTTTTGAATGTGTGCACTGGATTGCTATGAAAAAATGTATGTATGAATGAGGGTGAGAGTCAAAAGGCTGTATGAGAGCTGGCTGTGGTAGCTCATGCCTGCAAACCTAAAATTCTGGGAAGCTAAGGCGGGTGGATTACTTGAAGTCATAAGTTCAAGACCAGCTTGAGCAAAAGTGAGATCCTGCCTCTACTAAAAATAGAAAAATCAGCTGAGCATTGTAGCAAGTACTTGTAGTCCCAAATACTTGGAAGCCTGAGTGAGGAGGACCATCTGAGTTTGAGGTTGCAGTGAGCTGTGATAATGCCTTTGCAATGCTAACCACGGGACAGAGTGAGGCTTTGTCTCAAAAAAACAAAACAAAAAATGAAAGCCATTGATTAAAGGCAACTACTATGATGCTAGGAACATGGTATTTTCTTGCATATCTACCCTGCAAATAATTCCCAAATGTGGAAGACATAGTTGTGCTCCTTCTATCACCATAGCTGGGGGGTCGGGTGGGGGGGTGGCAGAAATACTATGTTGTAGCTCTGGTTCTTTCATGATCAGAGCCGGAATGCTGTGCTGTCCTTTGTACTGAACTCTGTTAACATGGGGTAAGCCTCATCCTTTAGCTGCAGGTCTGCCTGAAGTGATCATAGCTAGACCTCAGCAGTAAATCACCAACAGCTCTTTATTAAGCTCATAGCAGCCTACTCATTACCATATATGAGAAAGGTTTTGTTTTGTTTTTTTAAGAGACAGAGTTTCATTTTGTCACCCTCACAGCAACCTCCAACTCCTGGGTTTAGGCGATTCTCTTGCCTCAGACTCCCGGGTGGCTGGGACTATAGGCGCCTGCCACAACGCCCGGCTATTTTTTTGTTGCCGTTTGGCTGGGGCCATGTTTAAACCCGCCACCCTCAGTATATGGAGCTGGCACCCTATTCACAGGTGCCACCCCTATGTGGAAGGTTTTATCTCTTTAAAATTATAGATGATAAGACAGATCATGTAGTAAGAAAGTAAATCATCCATGTATAGTATTCTATGCACGGAATGAAATTTGAGTCCATACGTATACTTAATATAACCTGACATTTCTATTCTTATTATCCAATGCAGTTTCAGAAATGGAGAAAATAAAATTCAAAAGTAGGTCTACAAACTTCTACTCCTTATTTTTAAGGTGTAGTAATTAAAATTATTTCACATTCCAGAGACTCTTGTTTTCAACAGAAGGAACACACCTCTTTGCCCTCTTTAAATAATTTATTTGCTTCATGGGCTGCAGCTGCCACCTGCTGGCTCTTAAGCTGACTAAGTTTGCTGTCTGGATTCCGCAATCTGGTGATAATGCGAGTTGAACCAGAAGCTCCTCTGCCAGCTCCAGGAGACTCACACATCTCCCCATTAGACTTCTCTGATTTGAAATCACCTATTATAATAGGAAAAAGCCATAAAGTAATTGATAACAGTAAGTAAACAACTATAATAACAACATCTTATTTCTTTAAAACCATTCTGGTGTGTATCTAAAACTGAGAAAGTGAAAATAAACAATGTCCTTGAATAGCAAAGCAAATGTCATTTAATTCTTAAGTCTTTTACTTAAAAGAAAATGTCAGAAGGGTACTGCAAGTCATCTATCATTTCACAGAAAATTTATACACACTAGATTATCTGTTTCAAAGCTTATCTACTAGAAAAGAAAAAGGGCTGCTACAAATTTACAAGTAATAAGCATAATTAATTCAAAATGCACACTAACAAAATGTCACTTTATATATTCAGTATAGATTTCTGTATAGAAAGGACATCATTAATTTTAGAAAGATTTTCACTGAAATTCTGTTTAAACCCCTAATAGTTGTGAGTTTATAAACATAAATGCCAAGTGAATGTTCCCCTAGGGAATCTAGATAATTATTGGTGTGTGCTTATTAATGTAAAAATCAATAAATTAGTTTGACATAATAAAGATCTCTCAACATTTTAATAGCAACTTAATTTTTTTAAAGTGACAGGCTGAACTGCCCAGGAGCAATTTCTGTTTTATATTCCAAATCTAACTTTGGCTGGAAATTTCTAGACATTCTAAAGTGACTGTATCACTGTTCAATTTTCACTGACCAGACAGTAAAATGAGATCTGCGTTTTCTCTTTTAAAAAATTTAAGATACTGTGGCACTGGCAAATGAAAGGACAATTTACTATATTATCATATAGTAATGATGGCATTTTAAGTAAGCAGAGGAAAGAGTTGGGAAAACTGACTATGCATTTTGCAGGGAAAAATTATAACAGTTTTGTAGACATTTGTTAATTTTATCTATTCTGCTCTTCTTTCCTTTGGGGAGATGCTTTTCCCCAACATCTCAATCATATGTTTCTGCCAGGGCCCAGCAAATCAAGTATCCTGTCCCCTTTGGGGTAAACATCAGGACTCAGCATGGACAAACAAAGCACACCATTAGCTGGCCACAGTGATGGTCTCAGCACTGGCTATGTGGACCAGTCCTCTGAGCATCCTATTCCAGTTTTCTGAATCTGGAAATAGAGAAAAGATCTTTACTTTTTTTTATTAGTGAGCATCGCTTCTTGGCCTTTTGGCTAAGATCAAGTGTAGTATCTGTTCTTATCAGTTTTTATTAGTGAGCAGGAAGGGTATAAATTAGGGGTTGGCTACTTTTATTCCCGTAACACAGAGAAAGCTATCAATAACAGGAAACAATCAGGCCATCACAGACCAAAAACAAAAACAAAAAAATATATGTGTATGTATATGAAAGGGGAAAACTGAGAAGACCCTGACAAGCTCATTTGACTCCCTGGATCCAGTTATGCCCTTGAGGCAGTCACCAATTCTGGACTTCTTCATTGTATGAGTTAATAAAATTCCCTTTTTATTTTAAGCAAATTTGATGGATTTCTATCAAAACTAGTACGTTCTAAATAATCCAACAGAGTATTTTAAGATTTTGACTCCAAGGTAAGGCACTGACTAAATCAAGATAGAGCAGTAGCATTGGATATTTTGTTCAGACCATCAACTTTCTCTTGGGCCTCAGCTCATGAGGTTTTATGCTAAGACGCTAAACTATGGTGGCTACGTCTCAGGACCATCTATGAAGTTCTATAATAAAGACTTTACAAGACACTGTTTGGTCTAGGTTGGATTTCCCAAAAACAAAGATAACAGAGGTGTTTTATAAAAAAGCCCCTCATTCAAAGCCAACAAGCCAATACTGCTCAGAATCAATTCTCTGGGTCACTTGGTAACTTCAGAGCAAATTAGGGAAAGGAAAAGAAAATTTAACCCTAGAGGCAAGACCTTAGGGAGCAGAGAAAGAGAACTAGGTTGAGAGTAGAGGTTCCTACTAAACACTCTCTGCTTAAAGGCCATATTTCCCATAAAGGATGAATCCCTGTGATGCAGCCTGGTGGCAGAGTATATATAGATACCCTGCGTTTGCAGGTCATTGTTTAATGATGACAGGAGGCACAAGGCAGACAAACTCTTCACCTGAGGGTTAGAGCTATTTTTGTTCTACTAAGCAGACAAACTGGGAAACTAGAGGGGTTCAATTTCAGGGACCCTGATGCAATTTACTGAGCATTAGGTACCAGCTGGGTACCTAGGAATCTGCAAGGGGTTAGACCATCAGAAAAAAAAAGTCAAACCTTCCATTTAGGGTGTATGATCCTATAGCAGTCCCCAACAACTCATGACCAGTAACAGCCAGTAGGACAGAGGCTGCTAAAACAGAGTGGTCTCTAACAGAGGAGTCTTTAGCTAGGTGTCACGGCTTACATCTGTAATCCTAGCACTCTGGGAGGCCAAGGCAAGTGGATCATTTGAGCTCTGGAGTTTGAGCCCAGTCTGAGCAAGAGCAAAACCTTGTCTTTAATAAAAATAGAAAAACTAGGGCTAAGCACAGTAGCTCACACCTATAATCCCAGCATCTGGGAGGCCGGGGCAGGTGGATTACTTGAGCTCAGGAGTTTGAGACCAGCCTGAGCAAGAGACCCCCATCTTGAAAGGAAAGGAGAGAGAGGAGGAAGGAAAGGAGAGGGGAGGGAAGGGGAGAAGAGAAGGAAAGAGAAGGAAGGGGAGGGGAGGAAGAGAAGGGGAGGGGGAAGGGGGAAGAGGAAGGGAGGGGAGGGGAGAGGAGGGAAGGGAATGTAATTAGCTGGACTGTGGTGAGCACCAGATTGTGGTGAGCACCGTAGTCCCAGCTACTCCACAGGGTGAGGCAGGTGCATTACTTGAACATAGGAGTTTGAGGTTGCTGTCAGCGAAGCTAATGCCACTGTAGCCTGGGCAACAAAATGAGACTCTGTATCCATTAATTAATTAATGGATGAGTCTTCTCATATGCTTCTCACCTTTTACTCACAAAAATCCTCATGGCAAACCAATGGCATCTAGATTTATCAAAGAACACCCTCTACTACCAGAATGATGAGTTTTACTTACAGGTAGTTAATTTGGCTCTAGAATTGTGACATCAAGATAAGCCACATCCAGACCTGTCAAAATTAATGAACAACACACCAGAAATCCTAAATTTGGGGTCTCGATACAGTTAAAATTACTGGATGTAATTGTGGGAAAGGGGTTTTTGAAAAAGTTTTCACTTGTGGGTGAGATCTTTGCATTAGGTTAGAGGGAATTCTAAATTGTATGTATGGGAAAAAATGTGAGAGTACATGCACGTGCTGGAGTACCAAAGGGTGGAATTGTGGATATTAACTGTGTTCATACCTTTTCAGTACTCCGCTTTCCTTGGGAAAGCATTCCTATCCCATTCTAATCATATACTTTTGCTGGGGCCATCAATCAAAATACCTTGCCTCCCGTGGCTACAGAGTTAGGAACAATATAAAGTCAGACAATTAAGTTTGCAAACCCATCCTAGAAGATGTGCTACGTACCTCACTGCTGAATGTCACTATGGTCACCTTCAAAGTAATCCCCCGGGAAGCTATGTACCAATGCCAGTGCCTAGACCACCCTTCAAAGCACTACTTCTAGGATGAGTTCATAAACTTAACTGTCAGACTGCCTATAATGATAGAGCTGATGGCCACTCCAGGAAAAGATTTCTAAAATTGCTTTGAAGGGTGAAACACTGGTGTCAAGGCACAGCTTCCCAAGGAAAGTATTTCAAAGGTGACTGCAGTGATATTCAGCAACAAGGTATGTGGCACTTTTTTAGGACGAGTTTGTGAACTTAACTATCTGACCTCGTATGATCCAACATAGACCAAATTCCTTCCTCAGGAACTTTTGTTTGGGAACAGGACTAGAGGCCTTGCCTTTGGGTCAAAGACCTTAGAAAGACAGGAATACAAATTCCTGGTGCCATATTGCTAGCCACTTGGAAAAAGCCTATCTGGGTTAGAAGAGAATGAAGTTAACATATATAAATCTCAAAAGGAGAGAGAAAAGAAGACAGAAAAAGTTTTGATACCTGGGGGTACGGTCATGTCTGATGAGGCCTAGGCTTGTCAATTATATGAATTAATTAAATTCCCTCTTCACACAAGCTAGTTTAAGTTGGTTTGGTCACTTGCAAATTAAAAGGTTCTAATTAAAACAATCTCCACCTAACACCATACAAAACGTATACTTAGAGTAAAAACAAAGTTACAGGAATGTTATGAGAAATTACTATAAAATACATGCATATTCTTGGGGTAGGGATAGTCTTTCTTAATAAGAAACAAATATGCAGAGAAACCGTAAGGAAAAACATCGACAAACTACATAAAATATAAAAATTTCTGTATAAGAGAGACTTAAAAACAAGCAATACTATGTAAATATATATGTGAAATTAAAGATTAATAGCCATAATAAATAAAATATTCCTAAAACTCATTAAGAAAAAATATCAAGGGCGGTGCCTGTGGCTCAAGGAGTAGGGCGCCGGTCCCATATGTCAGAGGTGGCGGGTTCAAACCCAGCCGCGGCCAAAAATCACGAAAAAGAAAAAAAGAAAAAATATCAAAATTCAATAGGAAAAAGGGAACAAAACATATGAATAACCAATTTCACAGCAAGTTTACCAAACACATGAAAAGAAAGTCAACCACATTAGTTAGCAGGGACACGCAAACTTTTAAATGAAATATTTACTTTTTGCCATTGGCAAAAATGTAATAGGTCAATGATGTTGAATTTAGGTGACAGAATGGGGAGACAGGTATGTAAATTATCGGTATAAATGTCTTTTGATGTACAAGTAAGGAGCAAACACTACTTTTTAAACGTACCTACCATTTGACCAGCAGTTCCACTTAGTGTTTCTATACTGCCAGAAATACTTGTACAAGTACACAAAGATACATGCTGAGAATGTTAAAAAAACACACTATTTGTAATAATGAAAAAACTGTTAACAGCCTAAATGTCTATTAATAGAGAAAGAGTAAATGAATTATGGTTCATCCATATTGTGAAGTACCATGCAGCAGTTAAAAAGAATGAATTCAGTTTATAACATAAAAAGATTTCCCTACATGTATTACTATGTGGAAAAAAAAACAAGATGGATAATAATACATGCAGAATGATCCCATTTATGTAAAAAAAAAAAAAAAAAAGACAAAAAAACAAACAAATCTTTGCAACCTTTATAAACAGTACATACATGGATTAACTACAGAGAGAAAGCTCTAAAATGTAACACACCAAACTGTTGGTGGTTACCTTCTGAAGAAGGGGTATGAAAAAGATCTATTCCCCCCAACGTGTTTGTATTTTTTTAAACAAAAACAGTAAAAACAAGTGCTACCTGTGTATTTAAAAAACAAAAACAAAAACAAAAAACAGAAAATCCGAATCTTCCCACCCCACCATACTTTTATTTAAAAAAATTAAAAACTAAAAATAAAAAAGAAAACAAAAACAAAAACAAAAAAAATGAAGCTCCCTTTAATGGATGAAGTGTATTCTTACCTATCTCTTCTTGAATAGAGACAGGTGTATGGGATTCTCTTTCTCCATTTTCAGGATCATCCGCTGCCTTAGCAGATTCGCTCTGGGAAGAATTTAGCTCACTGCTGCTGTTACTGTTTTCCAGATTAGGCTGGACAGAGGTAGTAGTAGCACTAGGGTTACTGTTGTCACATGTCTTGTTAGGGTCTTCTAGAAAAATAGAATTATCTGATTTTTAAATTGGAAATCACATCAAAAATAAATGTCAGAAAAGACATTTAATTGATTTAGGATTTCATTACAAAGCTCTATTTTAAAAAGAAAAGCTGTTCATGTATGGATAACGCGATGTATGAAAAAATATTGGTAAGCAACACCCTACAAGTTATTTATCAAGTCTCGCAGTCTATTAACTCAATGACTGTTATCATCTTAGCCTATAGTACAAGGCAGACAATCTTTCAGATACCCCAAAGCTGAAGAATAACAAAGTGATGTAACTATCTCAGAAAACTTATGGTGCACCAGATATTGAATAAGTGGTTTTGCTAAGATAATATCTCAAAATCTAAAGTTTATATTCTAACTTTTCAGAAGTACTCAAACAGTATTAGAAATAAAATTAAACAGGATTACTTATATCTAAAGTTTTCTGCCTGAATTCTATGCTCAAAGGTTATGTCCAAATGTCCTCATTAACTTTTAAGGAAAATGTAATTGTATCACTAAGAGTATAGTTCCTAAAGGCATACTGAAATTAACACTACCATCAAAGAAAAGTCTAAGTCTTTTTATGGTAGTCCAGAAATTAATCTCCCTCTCCATTCATTTTTGCCACTAATAAGATACTCTTCAAACCATCTAAAGAAAAAGTGGTTACCAGCCTATCACAATGACTATTTCTATTGTATAATATTGGGTTTGAGAAAAAAACAAAACAAAAACAACCTCATAGACATATGGGAAAATATGTGAGTAGTTGCAAATAAATAAAAATGGTGTTTAAACATATGGAAATAAAAATATGCTCAATTCAAACTAAGGAAAAATGCAAAGTAAAACTATATCCAGAAACTACTACTCAGCTATCACATTGGTAAAAATCCAAGTCTCACAAATAAGCCAAGGTGGAGAGGCAGAGAGTTAACAGGCAGTCGCACACAATGCCATGGGAATACAAAACAGTAAAAGATAGACAAAAAGGAATTGACAGGCTCTAGGAAACTCACATATGTATTTATTTAATATAACAAAACCCAAGTCTAGAAATCCATCCCAAAATACTGAATTACTTATCTACAGAGCTATTTATTCAAACATTATTAATAATAATAAAAGACCAGAAACAAAATTTCCATCAATAAAGCACTGGTTGAATAAAAGGTGGTACATACAATGAAATGTTATGCACCACAGCAAGGGTTGAGGATAATCACTATGTTCACATACGAAACGACGTCCAAGATCAAATACTAAAAACAAGAGGCTCACAACAGTATTTATAGTGCTAACTTTTATGACAGAGGGGAGGAAAATACGAATTTATGGACATATTTTGCTTTTATTTATAAAAAACAAACACACAAAAACACTAGAAGAATAACCAAAACCTAATAAAAATGAGTGCCTATAAGGGAAGAGCAAGACATGGCTATCTCTTACAGAGTTTTGGTTTTCTAATAAAATAAATGGTCTAAATTTTCACAACATTAAAGTCAGAAATGCAATCCCTAAAAATGGAAACAAATGAATAACTGCATCAAATTATGTATAATCATAGACAGTAAAGAATTATGAAATATAGTATTTTGATTATAGATCCTTACTAGAAATATTAGGACAAAGAACTAGAAAAGAAAAACAACAAAACTTAAATGCTATTCGGTAGTCTTACTGCCAACAGTATTATAAAAATATTACAATATGTAAAGCCATTACTTATTATTAATGCACATTAGGATATGAATATCCTCTATCAAGAAGATATAAAGCAAATACGTAACAGAGTTACTGTTGCTAGAAACTAAGACTTTCGGTGTAAGGGGAAAGAAATATAAGTGTAAAAACAAAAAACTAAGTATGCAATCCACTATCAGAATTTGAAATGGTGATTAAAACAGATCTCCTTTTTTTTTAAAAATGTGTATTTCTTAACATTACCCACCAAAAAAGCCTAGAGGTAGTGAGAGCCGAACAAAAATAATACCCTTGAGCCCAGACTGTGATCTCTAAATATCATTCCCCACTGAAAGGAACCAGGATTTCTTTCTTTCTCTTCCTTCCTACCTTCTTACCTTCCCTCCTTTATTCTTTTTTTGAGACACTCAGAGTCTGATTCTGTAGCCCAGGCTAGAGTGCCATGGCATCAGCCTAGCTGACAGCAATCTCAAACTCCTGGGCTCAAGCAATCCTCCTGCTTCAGCCTCCTGAGTAGCTGAGACTACAGGCACCCACCACAATGCCCAGCTTATTTTATTCTATTTTAAGTAGTGACAGGGTCTCATCTCGCTCTTGCTCAGGCTGGTCTCAAACTCCTAAGCTCAAATCCTCCCATTTTGGCCTCCAAGAGTGCTAGTATTACAGGTGAGAGTGCTAGTATTACAGACTCAAAACACCAAGCCCAGCATAAAACCTGTATTTCCTTTTTTTTTTGAGACAGAGTCTTACTATGTCGCCCTCAGTACAGTACCGTGGAGTCATAGCTCACAGCAACCTCAAACTCTTGGGCTTAAATGACTCTCTTGCCTCAGCCTCCCAGTAGCTGGGACTACAGGCTCCCACCACAATGCCTGGCTATTTTCTTGTTGTAGTTGTCACTATTGTTTGGCAGGCCCAGGCTGGTTAGAACCAGTCAGCCCTGGTGTATGTGGCCAGTGCCCTAGCCGCTGAGCTACAGGCGCCAAGACAAGTGTTCTCTTTTTAAGTCTCTGGACTGGAGATCTCACACTTTCTTCGATGCATTACTGTAGCTTTGGGTTCCCTGTAATAATCTGAGAATTCCTTTTCTTTTCTTTCTTTCTTTTTTTTTTTTTTGAGACAGTCTTACTATTTCGCCCTCGGTAGAGTGTTGTGGAGTCATAGCTCACAGCAACCTCAAACTCTTGGGTTTAAGCGACTGTCTTGCCTCAGCCTCCCCGGTAGCTGGGACTACAGGTGCTGAACCTGAACCAGTATTTCCTAAAGGAAAGAATGACTCTAAGTTAGGGGTAGGAAATGTATAAAATGAGCCTCCTCAGGCACCTTACTATGACAAAAAGCAAGGAAGTCTTTGATAGACTACTGGAATCATGGCAAAGACTCAAAGGCCAACATGAAAGGGCTCTGATGGGTGAAGAGAAACAAAATAAATAACTGCAACTGACTGAAACAAACTAAACATATAAATCACTAAGTTCAATCTGATACTTTAAAAAAGAGAGACACATTCTCCTCCAAAAGTCCATAACTCATGAATCACCATTAAAGACAAGAAGGCCATGGATGGGCTCGGTGGCTCACACCTGTAATCTTAGCGCTCTGGGAGGCCAAGGTTGAGTGGACTGCCTGAGCTCAGGAGTTCCAGACCAGCCTGATCAAGAGTGAGACCCCAGGGCGGTGCCTGTGGTTCAGTCGGTAAGGCGCCGGCCCCATATGCCGAGGGTGGCGGGTTCAAACCCGGCCCCGGCCAAACTGCAACCAAAAAATAGCCGGGCGACCAAGAGTGAGACCCCATCTCTAAAAAAATACCAAGGCATTATGGCAGGCATCTGTAGTCCCAGCTACTCGGGAGGCTGAGACAAGAGGACAGCTTAAGCCCAAGAGTTTGAGGTTGCTGTGAGCTATGATGCTATGGCACTCTACCAAGGGCATCAAAGTGAGACTCTGTTTCAGAAAAAAAAAAAAAAAAAAAAAAAAAAAGACAACGGCTCGGTGCCTGTGGCTCAAGCGGCTAAGGCGCCAGCCACATATACCTGAGCTGGCAGGTTCGAATCCAGCCCTGGCCCACCATACAACAGTGGCGGCTGCAACCAAAAAATAGCAGGGTGTTGTGGCGGGCACCTGTAGTCCCAGCTACTTGGGAGGCTGAGGCAAGAGAATCGCTTAAGCCCAGGAGTTGGAGGTTTCTATGAGCTATGATGCCACGGCACTCTACCCAGGGTGACAACTTGAGGCTCTGTCTCCAAAAAAAAAGAAGACAACTAGGCCACCAACTGATTCTGAGAATTGTAATTTAAGAGACATAATTAAGCATTTCTTCTACCATTCCTGCTCTAACTTTCAGGGTATTCAAATCACCTCAGTTAATGACGGAAAATTCGCTACAGAACAATTCCAGTTGAAACAATTCAGAAGAAAATGACAGAATCTCCATATTATACCTTAGATCTTTAATGAACAAGAGGTTTAAATGAGAACCTTACAATTTTACCACCTAAACTCGCTGATCAATCCTACCATTTCTTAAGGTAGTACAACCAGATGTCATAGGACTTTTGGACGTGATATGGTATGAATTACCCGGCACATCGCTTATGAAGTATTCTCACCAAAAACAGTTAAAACAGAATCTAATCAGGTAGCACCTGTGGCTCAAGGAGTAGGGCACTGGCCCCATATTCAGGAGGTGGCGGGTTCAAACCCAGCCGCAGCCAAAAACTGCAAAAAAACAAACACAAAGAAACCCAGAATCTAATCAAGCCTTCAGAACAAAGTAAACAACACCATAAGAAAGAAAATAGACAAATTCTGAATGTGGAACATTCCACAAGAAAGCAGACTAGATTCTTCAACAAGTCGGTAATATGTGACAAAAAAAAAAAAAAAAAAAAAGTCTGGAAAGGGTAAAGTAGATTTAAGAGACTCAAAAATGTAAAACCAGGCTCAGTGCCAGTAGCACAGTGGTTATGGGACCAACTACATGCAACGAGGCTGGCGGGTTCGAACCCAGCCCAGGCCAGCTAAACAACAATGACAACAACAACAACAACAAAAAAAGTAGCTGGGCATTGTGGCAACCACTTGTAGTCTCAGCTACTTGGGAGGCTAAGGCAAGAGAATTGCTTAAGCCCAAGAGTTTGAGGTTGCTGTGAGCTATGACACCATATCCAGGGTGACAGAATGAAATTCTGTCTCAAAAAAGGGAAAAAAAGGCTCAGCACCTGTAGCACAGTGGTTACGGCACCAGCCACATTCACCGAGGCTGGTGGGTTCGTACCCTGCCTGGGCCAGCTAAACAACAATGACAACTACAACAACAACAAAAATAGCTGGGCGTTGTGGCAGGCGCCTGTAGTCCCAGCTACTTGGGTGGCTGAGGCAAGGGAATCACTTACGCCGAAGAGTGGGAGGTTGCTGTGAGCTGTGACACCACGGTACTCTACCAAGGATGACATAGTAAGATGCTGTTTTAAAAAAAAAAAGGAAAAGAAAGTTCTAACCATACACATTTTAAAATATGTACGTTGCATAAAGTCCTCTATGCTATTAGGAAGAAGCAATCCTTTGCTAGATATTCTGATCTAAAAGAACTGTTAAATCTACTGAAAACAACCGAGGCCAGATTCTATCCATTTAAACTTTCAAGATGTTAAAATGAACTAAAGAGCTACTGCAAATTCTATTTCTGTTTAGAGTATTTAATTTGCTTTTCCCCCTTTTTTTGGAGACAGGGTCTCACCCCATCATATAGGCTGGCATGCTCTGGCATAATCACAGCTCACAGCAACCTCAAAACTCTTGGGTTCAAGAGATCCTGCTGCTGGTTTCCTGAGTACCTAGGTAGGACTAAAGGTGTGTGCCACTCTGCCCAACTGTCTCCGTCTCCTGCCCTCAAATCATCCTCCTGCTTCAGCCTATCAAAGTACTAGGATTACAGGTGTAAACCACTGAAAATGATCATTCTAGATGTCTTCACCTCTTCATTTCATTAGGCTATAGATTAAGGAAATCTCAAGTATTTGCCTTTTTTTTTGAGACAGAGTTTCCCTACGTCACCCTCATTAGAGTGCTGTGACATCACAACTCACAGCAACCTCAAACTCTTGGGCTTAAACAATTCTCTTGCCTCAGCTCCCAAGTAGCTGGGACTATAAGCACCTGCCAAAACACCCAGCTGTATTTTTGTCATAGTTGTCCTTGTTTAGCAAGCCCAGGCTGGGTATGAACCCACCAGCCCTGGTGTATGTAGTCGGTGCCCTAACCACTGAACTATGGGCGCTGAGCATCAAGCATTTGCTTTAAAACATCATAAAGAAGGTAACACCTACTAACATGTACATTTTAATCCTTACAGTCAGAGCATTCCAGCTGTGTAGCAAATATTATAGGTTTTGGAATTTATAATATTGTTTTCACTGGACATGACAGACACTATAGCTTTCCTGTAGTAGAGAAATTTCTGTAGCTAACTCTGAAACCAAAATTACATATAGACCTTGATCTTTTAACTACTGAACACAAACACCAAAGTCTATTCTATCTAAAACACCAAGTGTCTATCAAAAAACAAAAATTTAGGCAAAAATCTACAAAGAGAATAAAGTAACTTTTATATCTGAATTTTATAAAAGGGAGATTTCTTAAAGGAAGAAAATGAAATAAAATAACCAGAATGTATTTATTTGTACACTTAGAAACTAAACACAATCTGCTGGAATGAGGGCAGACATTTAAAAAAAATAGAAACTAAACACGAACACACTTAAAAAACAAAAGAGCATTTAACGACAGCACCTCTAAAAGCCAGTTAATAATCAACGCACTGAGGTAAAAGTTTGTGGGTAGTATTTCACTTCATCATCCAATATTTTTAAAATATCATCAGATCCACTGAGTTTGCCTTGTACTAAAATTTAAAACTATGGCTCGGCACCCATAGCAGTGGTTACCACACCAGCCACATGCACTGATATTAACAGGTTCAAACCGGCCCAGGCCAGCTAAACGACGACAACTGCAACAACAACACAACAACAAATATCCGGGTGTTATAGTGGGCGCCTGTAGTCCCAGCTACTTGGGAGGCTGAGGCAAGAGAATTGCTTAAGCCCAAGAGTTTGAGGTTGCTGTGAGCTATGATGCCATCGCACTCTATGGAGGGCGAAACAGTGAGACTCTGTCTCAGAAAGAAAAAAAAAAAACTAAAGCAATGTACTAGCATTCAAGATGCTATTACCCCAACAAAATATAGAGCAAATCACTGTGTTCTTACAGTTGTTCAACTTTATAGTTAAGAGTTTGAAAATGTTCAAGGAAATATTATCAGGGCAAGTACAAAGAGTTATGGAAATGAAGCAATTTTATCTGCTAACGATACTTTCCTAACCTCAGGCATTAAATTTAGAGGCCTAATTTATAAATAAACCAAATCCTTTTTGCATTGTATGTCAATATAAATTTACATAGTAGATTTCAAGTTACATAATGGAGTTCAAAATGCTAGAAAGACACATTCCCCTCCCCCTTTTATAAATTTGATACAAAAAGACTGATACAAAAAGTTTCTAATGTAAAAATCCAGAAAAAAATACAGCTCTGAAATTGAGCCTTTTGTTAACTGCCAAGAAGTATATTGAATGCTGAACAGCATGGTCACTATATGGGCAACATTACCACTCAAATGAACTAAAGAAACATTTTGGGACTCAGACGCAGGGGGTAGAAGGAATGTAAGAAATAGGTATTGAAAGATTGATTTTTTAAAATTATGTTTATTAATCTTTCCCCAAATATTGCTCAATTTCTCAGTTTAGTCTTTTTTCTAAGCAACACACATAAAAGGTTTCTGAACACTGATCATGCCCAATATAATGGGTATCATGAAGTCTGTCCATTCTTCTAAAATTCTCACTTCTTTAGTTATTTTTAGACCATAAATTTATCATTTTCCCTTTGCATAACATTACCTAATTACATGAAAATGATAGTACTCTCTATTTCAAAATAAAGCCTGAAATAAAATATGTATATTAATAAATCTAAATAAATTCTGAAATAGATGTATAGGCAGTCCTCAAGTTCAAACATCTGATGTACAACTTGCACTTACCAATGAAGGCTATTATAGTAATAGGTAAATGTACCTGTTTCTTATACATACACATTCAATTTAAGAACAAACCTAAAGAACCTGGGGACTGCCTGTATTTCTAAAGAGATTTTAAATTCTCAGATTTTAAAAAAAATCTTTATATTGCAGCAGGTGTAGTAACTCATGCCTGTAATCCTAGCCCTCTAGGAAGCTGAGGTGGGAGGATTCTTTGAGCTCAGGAGTTTGAGACCAGCCTGAGCAAGAGTGAGACCCCATCTCTACTAAAAATAAAAAGTAAATAAATTGCCAGCTGTTGTGGCAGGCACCTGTAGTCCCAGCTCCTTAGCAGGCTGAGGCAGGAGGATCACCTGAATGCATTGCAGTGAGCTAGGGTGATGCCATGGTACTGTAGCCCCAGCAATAGAGTCAGACTCTGTCTCAAAAAACAAACCTTCTGTTGCAGAAAATTATATATACAGTACAAATACTAACCAAAGAAAGCTGATATAGCTTGGAAATATTATTGAACATAAAAGACGTTTCACAATGACTGACTTAATTTAATAATAAAAAAAGTAAGTCTTAGGTACACTAATAACACAGCTTCAAAATGCATAACATAAAATCCGAAAACTAAAAAGAGAAAAAAGACAAATTCACAGTAGTTGGAAATAATTTAAAAATATGTTGTAGAGAGAAAAACAAAAACATAGCAAGGATATAGATTAGAATACAATTAAAAAGCCTTGATCCAACTTAAATTAAACCCCCAAACTGAAAATTCTTCAAGTGTGCATGAGACATTTATCAACACTAAGTAAATGTTGGGCCATAAAACAAGCCTCAACAAATTTTAAAGAACATAAATCATTCAGAGAATGTTCCTCTCTGACCACAGAGGGCAGAATTAGAAATCAATTTAAAAAATAATTAGAAAATCTTCAAATGTTTGAATATTAAACAATGTATTTCTAAATAAGCAATACTTCAAAAAAAAATACCCACATCATAACATAAATTAGAAAATACTTTAAACCGAATGATAAAGACAACATGACATAATAAAAGTTTTTGGGATACAGCTACAGCACTACCAAGGCGAGGGAAACTGATAGCCTTGACTGTAGACATGGAGGGGGTTGGGTGGGGGAGTAAAAGTCATCAAACCATCCTTCCTCAGAAGCTAAAGGGGAAAAGCCACAAAAGAGTAAAGAAAATAAATGAAAATAACTAAGACCAGAAACCAATAAGCTAGAAAAAAATAAAACAGAGAGGTCAGCCACTGTGGCTCACACCTGTAATCCCAGTCCTCTGGCAGGCTGAGCTGGGCAGACTGCCTGAGCTCATGGGTTTGAGACTAGCCTGAGCAAGAGTGAGACCCCATCTCTAAAAATAGTCCAGCACTGTGGTGGGCACTTGTAGTCCCTGCTACTTGGGAGGCTGAAGCAAGAGAATCTCTTGAGCCCAAGAGTTTGAGGTTGCTGTGTGCTATGATTCCACAGCACTCTACTGAGGGCAAAATGAGACCCTGTCTCAAAAATAAAAATAAAATAAATAAAATAGAGGTCAACAAAGTTTTGTTTTTAAAAAGCTAACCTTCCAGAGGTTTCTCTAACCAAAAAGAAAAAAGCTAACCAGAATTGTTAACAGCCATGCAAGATGATTAAGAGGGGACAGATAATCCATTTCTGTATTGAAAAAATAGAACATCAGTACAGATCCTACAGATATTTATTTTTTTCTTTTTTTTTATTAAATCATAGCTGTGTACATTGATATAATCATGGGGCATCATTCACTAACTTCACAGACCGTTTACCAAGTTTCACATATACCTTTGTAAATGCATGGCTGGTGTAATCCCACCAATCCCCTTCCCTCCACCCACCTCCCCTCTTCCTACAGATATTTAAAAGATAGGCTGTTACATCAATAAATTTTTCAAATTAAGTCAAATGGGCAGATTCCTAAGAAAAGGCAACTTACCAAACTGACATAAGAGAGCAACAGAAAAATACAAATAGCCCCCTATCTACTGAAGAAATGAAATCTATAATTAATGACCTTCCCATAGTGAAAACTCCAGAACCAGATCGCTTCAGCAAACATTTACAGAATAAATAACACCAACCCCAAGCAAACTCTTTCCAACTCATTTTATAAGGCAAAAATATTCCTTCCTCCCCACCCCCGGAAACAGAGTCTCAAGTTGTCGCCCTGGGTAGCGTGCCGTAGTGCCACAGCTCGTAGTGCCACAGCTCACAGCAACCTCCAACTCGGGCTCAAGCGATCAATCCTTTTGCCTCAGTTTTTCTATTTTTGGTGGAGACGGGGGTCTCGCTTTTTGCTCAGGCTGGTCTCGAGCTTAAGCAATCCACCTACCTAGCCTCCCAGAGTGCTAGGATTACAGGCGTGACCCACCAGACCAGCCTGGCTAAAATATTCTTGGTATCAAAACCTGCCATAGTATTATCAGAGAAAGAAAAGCAAGCCAATTTTACTCATGAAAGTAAATGCAAAAAACCCTAAACACGAGATTAGCAAACTGGATGCAACAATGTGAAAGAGGGAAAACACATCATAACCAAGCTGCATTTACTCCAGAAACATGACATTGGGTTAATACTCAAATATCAATGCAGGACCTTACCCACCCCCATGAAACAACTACAAACAAAAAACAGACCATTTAACAGAAAATGAACAAAGGAACTGACAGGCTCTTTACAAAAGAAGATATCCAAATGACCTATATATAGATACACACACATGCTCACATCTTTAGTCACCAGAGAGCTGGCAAGTGCAAAACACAGTAACACATCCCTACATGCCCACCAGAATGTATCCCCAACAACAACAAAAAAATAATAAATAAAAAATTTTAAAAAATGAGAGAGCTAGAGAATGAATGATTATGAAGATACCAAGTATTGGCAAGGATGTAGAGAAGCCAGAACTCAAACACACTGTTGGAGAAGTGTAAACTTGTACAACCACTTTACAGAACTGTTCAGCAGTATCCATCAAAGATTAGCATTCACAAACTCAATGACCCAGAAATCAGCAACTAGGTTTATATCCCTAGGAATACATACGTATAACTTGTGTGTGCACATAAAACATGTAAAACAATGTTCATGATAGCAATATTTGTAATGGTCCCAAACTGAAAACCATCAACTAGAACACGGAAAAATTAATTATGACCTATCTATATAATGCAATATCACACTGCAAGAAAAAAAGAATGAACTGCTGTACAATTAGATTATGCTCATTAATATATTGTTGAGGTGAAAAAATAAGATATCAAAGAGTACATAATGTACGATTCTACTTTTTTTTTAAAAAGGCAAACCCACAATCTGTTCACTTTACTGTACATTACACGCCAATAAAAAAGTTCACCGAAAAATATTTTTTCTTCTAAAAGCTTTCGAATCTGACAGTATCTTTCATTGATAAGTTTTAATCATTAAAATAGTTGTCTAAATATACTCTGAAAGTTCAGAAAAGGAAACCAAATGAGATGTCTATCAGTTATTATTTTTATCTGACTAATATAATTCTGCCACCGCAATTCTTCTAACGTAACTCATCCACTGACCATGGGATGGTAAACGGTGGTAATAGACATCAGTCCAGGAATTTAACAAAGTACATAGAATACTGCCAGGAACATTGTAGACACTTAGTAATTGCTGGAAAAAAAAAAAAAAGAATGCGTAGAGAGTGAAAGAAACAGAAGGAAGCAGAGAATCTTCTTTGGAAGTCAGAACTCTATTGATAGGTCTGTCAACCACCCTCTGGAAAGTTGTCAAGGGCCCAGTCTTCATGTACTCTGGTCCCCAATACCTCCCCACTATATTAAGTCAGGGACCTATTAAAATGTTGATCTACTTTATAAATGTGCCAAATTTCTCTTTAAAATCTGGTGCGATATATTTAATAAGTTTTTAAAAATGTTTCTCAGGTTCGGCGCCCACAGCTCAGTGCCTAGGGTGCCAGCTACATACACCAAGGCCGGCAGATTCGAACCTGGCCTGGGCCTACTAAACAACAATGACAACCACAATAAAAATACAGCCGGGCGTTGTGGTGGGCACCTGTAGTCCCAGCTACTTGGGAGGCTGAGGCAAGAGAATCTCTTAAGCCCAAGAGTTTGAGGTTGCTGTGACCTGTGACACCATAGCACTCTACTAAGGGCGACACAGTGAGACTCTGTCTCAAAAAAAAAAAAAAAAAGTTTTTCATGTTTTAGGAATATGAGAGTGTCAGTTTTACAGGTTTTTTTTTTATAGGTTTTTTTACGGAAAAATTACTAAACCTTTTTTTAGTCTAGTCGTGAGAGCAAGGAATTATTACATGGTCAGGTTTTGAATCTGTTGTAGGAAAGCACCTTCAGCTGTATAGCACTATCATCCTACTAAGACACCAAATCCTCTCTGATGCCAGCTATTGATAATTGCCATTTGCTCTCACTCTAGTTTCTTTAAAATTTCTTGTTTAAGTTCTCATATAAATACATTTCTCATGACTTATACATGGAAGTACTACTTGAACTGCACAGTGTAACAGGATTTCACTCATAAGTTATGTTGGCTCAGCACCAGTAGTTTAGTGGCTAAGGTGTCAGCCACATACACCAGAGGTGTATGGCAGGTTCAAATTCAGCCCAGGCCTGCCAAACAACAATGACAACTACAACCAAAAAATAGCCGGGTGTTGTGGCGGGCGCCTGTAGTCCCAGCTACTTGGGAGGCTGAGGCAAGAGAATCACTTAAGACCAAGAATTTGAGGTTGCTGTGAGCTGTGACACTACGGCACACTACCCAGGGTGACAATGAGACTCGGTCTCAAAAAAAAAAAGAATTATGTTAATAATTACTGAATCAGTAAATGTATCATTCAATTCACTTACTTTATTATTCTTTTCTCACTAGGTTTCCTCCTCATTCCTTAAAAGAGTTGATTGTATATGGCAGTAATAGTGACACCCAGCATTTACAGAGCAGTTAATATGTGTCAGGGACAATCCTAAGTGTATTATATGTATTACTCATTTAGCATTCTTTAAAAATGTAAGTCAGGGCGGCGACTGTGGCTCAGCCAGTAGGGCGCTGGCCCCATATACCGAGGGTCGTGGGTTCAAACCCAGCCCCAGCCAAACTACCACACACACACACAAAAAAAATTGCTGGGCATTGTAGCAGACACCTGTAGTCCCAGCTCCTTGGGAGGCTGAGGCAAGAGAATTGCCTACGCCCAAGAGCTGAAGATTACTGTGAGCTGTGACGCCACAGCACTCTACCAAGGGCGACAAAGTGAGACTCTGTCTCTAAAAAATATAAAAATAAAAATGTAAGTCAGATACCAGAATAATATTTTCTCCTTAACCATTCTAGTAACAAAAATATATATATTTCAGAGAAATGAATAAACTGGCAACAAACAGCTTACAAAGTGAATGATAAAATCTAAGCATAGTTGTTCCTCAAATTGAGTTTGGTTTAAAATTCATATGTAAACCCACTAGTAAGACTGAGATTTAGATTAAGTATTGATCAATCTATAAGAACAAAGAAAGAATACCTTAAAAAAATATTTACTAAGAATGTAATCGGGCGGCACCTGTGGCTCAGTGAGTAGGGCGCCGGCCCCATATGCCGAGGGTGGTGGGTTCAAACCCAGCCCCGGCCAAACTGCAACAAAAAAATAGCCGGGCGTTGTGGCGCGCGCCTGTACTCCCAGCTGCTCGGGAGGCTGAGGCAAGAGAATCGCGTAAGCCCAAGAGTTAGAGGTTGCTGTGAGCCGTGTGACTCCACGGCACTCTACCCAAGGGCGGTACAGTGAGACTCTGTCTCTACAAAAAAAAAAAAAGAGAATATAATCATGATTCCAATAAAAATGAAATTTTCTCCACATTATCTTGGGATAGTAATTTAGTTTCAAACTTTTAACTCTGAATATGTGAAACTTAGAATAATGCAATTTCTTAAACTGGATAGGACTTAACAATCTAACCCTAAAATTATAGAATCAAATCATAGATCTGAGTTTCTCCACTCTATTCAGATAAAGTACTCCTACTAAAATCATCTCTGATATGCATTTATTGAATACCACTAGTGAAAGGGAATTTATGATCTCTATTTTCTAAACTGCTCTAATTCTAAGAAAGTTGTTAATATTTAATCAAAATACTCTTTACTATAATCCTATATGACTTCGAAGAACAAGTATCATATCCCCTTTCCCCCAATAGCCCCTGAAGTATTTGAGGACAATTACGTTATTTCCACCACTAGCCCGCAATGCCAAGCCTATTCTTTCCTAGACCAAAAAAATTGTGTCTTTATTCCTTTCACCAGATGACAGTTTCGAGACTTTTTTTCCATCCTAATAACCAGTCTTTCATCAGTATAAAATACAGTGGACTGACTGCTGTGATTCTTCTGAAGCTTACAACATTAGTATCCCTACAGGTGACCTAATGTTACACTGGTGTTTCCATCAACATTGTTTATTCACTGTTGACAAATACTCAACTGGAAGTAGTCCTCACAAGAACAGTAGCTGTTACCTCCTAAGTCTTAAAACAGCAGCTCTCAACCTGTGGATCATGACCCACTGGAACTGTATCAAAGGGCCGCAGCATTAGGAAGGTTGAGAACCACTGTCTTAAAAGATCAAATGACATCAACTTAATGGCAGAAAAGAACCTACAATATAAGTCTTTCAAATACTAGTGCTGTCTTCTTCCCAATATATCACAATCACATCCCAGTACAATACGCAGCAATGAAAGTTATGGAAGTTGGAAAATAGGCGACAGTCTTATACATGGATCATTACAAAAGTTTTGAGATACACAAAAATCAAGAAACGCATAATCTGCAAAGAAAGAAACAAATGAAGTCCTCCCAGCAACACCAATAAGCCAAGCAAGTTGAAACTTGCAGAGGTGAATCAGAAAGAATGCTGTTGGCTCAGTGCCAATAGCTCAAGTGACTAGGGCGCCAGCCACATGTACCGGAGCTGGCGGGTTCGAATCCAGCCTGGGCCCGCCAAACAATGACAACTATAACCGAAGGAAAAAAAAAAAGGCGCTGTGGTGGGCGCCTGTAGACCCAGCTACCTGAGAGGCTGAGGTAAGAGGATCACTTAAGCCCAAGAGTTTGAGGTTGCTGTGAGCTGTGACATCATAGCACTCTACTGAGGGTGACAACTTGAGACTCTGTCTCAAAACGAAAGAAAGAATGCTTTCGACTATGTTTATTGAAGGTGAAATAAAAGATCATAACACTGTCTTTTGTAGTGTCCCAGGTATACAGAGAAAGGATCTTTAAGGCCAGGCACGGCAGCTCATGTCTGTGATCCCAGCACTTTGGGAGGCCAAGGCGGGAGGATTGCCTAGGCAACATAGTAAGACCTTGTCTCTCTAAAACTGCAAAAATTAGACTGCCATGGTGACACACACCCATACTCCCAGTTACCCAGGGGCTGAGACAAGAGGATTACTTGAGCCCAGGAATTTGAGGTTGCTGGGAACTACGATGATGCCCCTGGACTTTAGCCTGGGCAACAGAGCAACATCCTGTCTCAAAACAAAACAAACAAAAAAATCTTTAAGGAGTTCCATCAAGATATTAACTATGATTCTTGGTTTTGGGTAGGATTGCCAATATTCACTGACTTATTTTGCTCCTTTCAATTTTTCAAATTCTCTTACTTTTTTTAGAAAGCAAAAAGAAAAGTATAATGACATTCTGTATTATACTTTATGTATAATTTTAATCTTAAAAAGCTTAAAACTAGGGCGGCACCTGTGGCTCAGTCGGTAAAGGCGCCGGCCCCATATACCGAGGGTGGTGGGTTAAAACCCGGCCCCGGCTGAACTGCAAAAAAAAATAGCTGGGCGTTGTGGCAGGTGCCTGTAGTACCAGCTACTTGAGAGGCTGAGGCAGGAGAATCGCTGAAGCCCAAGAGTTGGAGGTTGCTGTGAGCTGTGTGATGCCACGGCACTCTACCGAGGGCTATAAAGTGAGACTCTGTCTCTACAAAAAAAAAAAAAAAAAAAAAAGCTTAAAACTAGGGCGGCACCTGTGGCTCAAAGGAGTAGGGCGTCAGCCCCATATGCCAGAGGTGGTGGGTTCAAACCCAGTCTCGGCCAAAAACTGCAAAAAAAAAGCTTAAAACTGAGGCAAGGCGTCGTGGCTCATGCATGTAATCCTAGCACTCTGGGAGGCAAGATGGGAAGATGGCTTGAGCTCAGGAGTTCAAGACCAGCCTAAAGAAGAATGAGACTTCATCTCTAATAAGAATAGAAAAACTAGCTGGGTGTTATGGCAGGCGCCTGTAGTACCAGCTACTAGGGAAGCTGAGACAGGAGGATCACGTAAGCCCAAGAGTTTGAGGTTGCTATGAGCTATGATAATGCCATGCCATGGCACTCTAGCCTGGGCTACAGAGTAAGACTGTCTCAAAAAAAAAAAAAAAAAGACATGAAATATGAATCACTGGTTAGCTTACATTTTTATGTCAAAGTATACCTTGCACAAATATTTTGTGATGATGATTTTATATTATAATACTATGGTTTGAAACGTTGTAAAAACGTAAAATCTACATGAGCACATGCAAACATAAAATTAATTTGTTAGTATACACAGAACTGGAAGGGTCAAATTATTCAACATTGAGCCATTAGTATGTAAATAAAACCAATGTTATCTGCCACTATGGTCTGATGATAAGTACAAATAAATCTATTAAACAAAAATGGCTAAATGAAATTTAGGAAGCATGAAAATTATGATGAGTTTCAAGCACTAACTGCAAGGACATTTATCAAACTCCAAATGTTAGGTGACAAAATTTAGCAATCAGGGATGGCACTGTAAGCAAGCAGCATGAATGAACACATACTTTAAAGTTTAGGTGACATTCTGCTTTTACTATAAAATGGAAGGATTCCCCCCATTACAGAGGCATTGATACACTGCCCTCTGTACCTGGCACATCCTGGGGGAGCTCAGATGCCACCTTCTTCTCTGCCATGTTGCTGCTATCATGGGTTTCTGAGAGATACCCCACAGGGCTCCTCCCTTCAGAGGGACTAGTCTCTTCTGAAGAAGCAATTGTTGTGTTGTCGCCAAGATTTGCTGATACAGAGTTACCTTTATCCCCAACTTCTGTTGGCTCTACAGTAAAATGCACAACAAAACTTTATAGATAATTCTTTAAAATTGCTTTCGGTCAAATGGCCACATTCAGTCAACTACTAAAAATGATCAATCACCAAAAAACCCGCTTCTGTGTTGGATGACCATTTTAAAGCAATTTGTTTCTGGGATATTTCTGTAATCAGTTATCCACGATTACAGAAATATCCATTTAAGAATATTTAATTTATTAAAAATATTTAAGTGATTTATAAAATAATGAACATTTTATCACATACAGAAGTATACTGGTATAAAAATAAGTTTTCATAACAAATCTCATAAGGAAATGGCAACTTATTAGGAAGTATAAAAAGAGATAGAACATTATAGCAAATCCGCTAATATATAAAATTCATTACAATTCTTATGCATATTACAGGGGGAGGGTACCCTAACCTCCTTAGAAATATAAAAACTTGTTTGTAATAAAAAAATACAATTTTCATTTGCAAGTAAAATTTCATAAATAACAACTGACAAAATACTTTTAACCAAGTAATTTTTTTACCCTCAGATTTTCCTTGCTCGGGATCATCATCTGGTATTTTGTCATCATTGTCTTTTTCAAGGGACTGGTCTTCAAACTCCTCTCTGCTTTTCTCCACATCTTTTGAGTCATCATTCTCAGTCTCATTCTTTTCTTTTTCTATTTCTTCTGGGCTTTTAACAGAATCAATTTCTCCCTTTTTGGCTCTTATGGATTCCAAAATTTCTTCTATAATGAAAACAAATAAAAATGTTTATTTCTGTGTATAACCAAATACAGAAGTACACAAATGCCACCAAATAAATTATTAAAGCAAAAAACTAAATATTTTAAAAGCATTAGAATTATGAAATAAAAATCAAGATTACTAACAACATTTTCTTTAGAGAACTCAACCAATTTGGGATACCTTCACTTCTAAAAAACACATGCAGCTGGGTGCGGCTCACACCTGTAATCCTAGCACTCTGGGAAGCTGAGGCAGGTGGACTATTTGAGCTCAGGAGTTTAAGACCAGACTGAGCAAGAGGAAGATGCTGCCTCTACTAAAATAGAAAAACTAGCCAGATGCCTGTAGTCCAGATACTTGGGAAGCTGAGATAAGAGGATCAATTGAAATAGGCGGGCGTTGTGGCAGGCGCCTGTAGTCCCAGCTACTCGGGAGGCTGAGGCAGGAGAATCGCCTAAGCCCAGGAGTTGGAGGTTGCTGTGAGCTGTGTGACGCCACGGCACTCCACCGAGGGCAATAAAGTGAAACTCTGTCTCTACAAAAAAAAAAAAAAAAACCTCAGGAGTCTGAGGTTGCTATGAGCTATGACACTACAGCACTCTAAGCCTGGGGAAACTGGGTAAGACACTGTCTCAAAAAAAAAAAAAAAGAAAGAAAGAAAACACATGCTGATTCAGACTCTACTTGTTTTAAAAAATGTACAATTAGTCTTTGACATTGACAATTGATAGAGATTAACTACTGTCACATCCTTTTCCACGTGACAAAAACTGCAAACTGGGGCCAGGCGAGGTGGCTCATGCCTGTAATCCTAACACTCATAATCCTAGCACTCTGGGAGGCTGAAGTGGGTGGATCGCCTGAGCTTAGGAGTTCAAGACAAGCCTGAACAAGAGAGAGACTCCACCTCTACCAAAAATAGAAGAAGTGGATGGATGTTGTGGTGGGAGCCAGTCCCAGCTACTCAGGAGGCTGAAGTGAAAGGATGGGCTTGAACCCAAGACTTTGAAGTTGCTGTGAGCTAGAACCCCAAGGCACTCTACCCTGGGGCAACACAGAGCGAGACTCTGTCTCAAAACAAACAAGCAAACAAAAAAACAATGCAAAGTGATGCAGACTCACATTCCAGGCAGCACTGTGGAATGATCAAAATCTAGAGTGCAGATCTGATTTGAAATAGCTGTGTGACCCTGGGCAAGCTACCTAATTTCTCTAGGCCTCTATTTCCTCAACTGTAAAATCAGAAGATAGAGGCCCATGTGAAAACAACTTTTCTCTCTGAAGTCCCACAACTGTTCTGAAAGTCACTAAGTCCCTAAAGATGCTAACCTTCTTTCAACTTGGACAGTGTGATACTAGAGCACGGTTCAGGCCACAGGTACAGAAAGAACCAGAGGGTACAGAACGCAAGGTAAATCTGCATGAACTCATGGATATTAATTCTATTCTTTGGGTTACAATCCAATAGTATCATTTAAAATCTTATTGCACAGATTGTTCAGCTTTGGCCTTTTGGGATATTTTCAGACTCCTAAGTCCTTTTGATACTTCTATTCATTTCATACATCACTCAGCACTTCCCTCCATTCCAGCATTACAAGATGCCCCAGCCCTACCTAGAAGCTGCCATCTCTCCAAGGAGCCCTGCTTTTGGGGGTGGGGGCTGGGATAGTGTTTAGAAGACTTCATCTGGGTTCTAGGTGTACTTCCTACCACTGAGAGGTTGCTGCATCTTTGCTCTCTTAGCCGGAAGAACTAACTCATAAATATACACATCTATGTTATTTCTGTATCCATCTGTATGCGGGAGTATGTATCCATGTGGGTCTGTGTTACATACATGTGTGTCAGTGTGGGTTCCATCAAGTGTTACTCCCTTGCTTATTTGTAACTTCTTTCCCTGTAAGCCAGAAACCTGGCGTTCACAATCTGCAGTATATCTAGTTATTTGTTCAATCCTAGTACACATGGTAAAGTAGTTTCAGAATTGCTAAACTATACCCCAATGAGAAGTTTACCAATTAGAGTACAATGTGAATAAGAAGAAACATTGTTTATACGAGGCACACATGTGGTATTCCTTTTTGGATTTCTTTATTTATGTTTCCTTTGTTTAAATGTTCTCTTTGTTTTGTTGCCCAGAATTAGTAAAACCTTGTGAAGTCATCACCAGAAAATAATGACCTTTATAGTAAAGTGATGATGTCTGCACAAGTTGGACTTAATTCCCCACTCTCTCACCTTCTCTATTCCCAATTCTTATAAGAATACAGTGTCAATGATTATGTGAACATGTAATACAGCTACACAACAACTGGAACTGCAACTCGCATATTTTCTGTTCTCTTTACCATCCAAATACTCCCAGCATCCCTTTGTAAACTATTTCCTAGCACCCTTATACTGATCTATACATTCTGATTTACCCTAGCTTCATTTACGCTTGAATAAGTACACTAAATTTTATCAATGAGAGTATCTTATTTATTTTATTTATTATTATTTTTTTTTTGTAGAGACAGAGTCTCACTTTATGGCCCTCGGTAGAGTGCCGTGGCCTCACACAGCTCACAGCAACCTCCAACTCCTGGGCTTAAGTGATTCTCTTGCCTCAGCCTCCCGAGTAGCTGGGACTACAGGTGCCCACCACAACGCCCAGCTATTTTTTGGTTGCAGTTCAGCTGGGGCTGGGTTTGAACCCACCACCCTCGGTATATGGGGCCAGCGCCTTACCGACTGAGCCACAGGCGCCGCCCTATCAATGAGAGTATCTTAATCACTATTTTTCAATGAACTTTTTATTTTGGGAAAAGAAAACCTAGTTACCAATTACCTTTTTCTTACAGGCACAGATTTCTCACTTTCAAAAACAGCTACATCCTGATTTTCAATTGTCAGCTTTTCTAAGAAACCAAACCATTGTATATCCTCCCCACTTTCCTACCACCATTTAATGAGAATCAAACAAAAACAATTTTAAAATAGCCTTCTAAGTTTACATCATGTAAGTTAGATGAAGAGCACCTTTCTATGAATGTTCTAATTTCCAAATGTCCTATCTTGCTACCCACTTTATCAAGTATACATAAGTTTATCTGTGCTGGTTCTATGTCCAAAAAATTATGGCAATTATAGCCATTAAAAAAAAAAAGACATGAGGGCTCGGCACCTGTAGCACAGTGGTTATGGTGCTGGCCACATGCAGAGGCTGGCGGGTTCGAATCTGGCCCGGGCCTGCTAGACAATAATGACAACTGCAACAAAAAATAACCAGGCATTATGGCAGGCACCTATAGTCCCAGCTACTTGGGTGGCTGAGGCAAGAGAACTGCTTAAGCCCAAAAGTTTAAGGTTGCTGTGAGCTTGACACCATGGCGCTCTACCAAGGGTGACATAGCTTTAGACTCTGTCTCAAAGAAAGAAAAAAAGAAAGAAAGAAAACAAAAACACCAAAAAAGTTAAGGGGCGAGAAATTCATCAAAGAGTGAAAGAATTTAATAAAAATTAAGTTAAAAAAAGAGTGAAAGCAAAAATAATGAACAGATATTGTATCTGTAATAAATATGCATATTCTTCAAACATATGTATTCTATATTTGCATGAACATTTCAAAACTAAATATATAGTAGCCGGGCATTGTGGCGGGCGCCTGTAGTCCCAGCTACTCGGGAGGCTGAGGCAAGAGAATCACTTAAGCCCAGGAGTTGGAGGTTGCTGTGAGCTGTGTGAGGCCACGGCACTCTACCGAGGGCCATAAAGTGAGACTCTGTCTCTACAAAAAAAAAAAAAAAAAAACTAAATAGATAGAATTAACCTACAAAGTTTTAAAAACCATCTCTATTTAGGAAAATTTATTCCAAAAAACTTCCTTCAAATAAGCACTATAAACCATAATTGTCATAAAGGCATATAATAAGGCAAACTTAGTAAATTGTGTACTTAAGGTTACAAATACATAGTAAATTATAAAATCTAGACAACGGTTATTAGGTGTTCATCACATAATTCTTTCAATCTTTCTGTATATTTGGATTTTCATAAAATATTGCAGGGGGAAAGGGAAAATAAAAACTTAACTACAAAAAATAGAATTAAACTCTCCTAAAGTAGACATACATGTATATCAAAATCGGAGAGCTATAAATTTGAGAAGATTTATATATTTGAGAGGTTAACGTTGAGTTAAAGTCATCACAACTGGCTATGAGTCTCAAAATTCCGTTAGCATGCTATAAATTATTCTGGGCTATTACCAAACCCAAGTAGTTTCTGTTGTTTTCATCTCATAAAATCTCAAAGTCAAAAACATCATTAAATATTATTTGGGGTATTAATTGGGACTGGGTGGTCCTAAACTGACTATTATACCCAAGATTTTGGCTACCAAAGACAGTAAATAAAAGTAGCAGTCATGGACTGGTATCTTAACAGAGAAGTCTTCTATCTAAATGTTCAATTGCCAGTGCACTCCTTACAAAGTTGTTGAGAGGATTAAAGACTTAACAAAACACCTTGTTTAGCAACTGGCGTACAACAGGCACTCAAAAATATTAGTTTTCTGGGCAGCGCCTGTGGCTCAGTGGGCAGGGTGCCGGCCCCATATACTGAGGGTGGCAGGTTCAAACCCAGCCCCGGCCAAACTACAACCAAAAAAACAACAACAACAAAAAATAGCCGGGCATTGTGGCGGGCGCCGTAAGTCCCAGCTACTTGGACTTGGGAGACTGAGGCAAGAAAATCACTTAAGCCCAAGAGTTTGAGGTTGCTGTGAGCTGTGACGCCAGAGCACTCTACCGAGGAAACATGAGACTCTGTCTCAAAAATATGTGTGTGTGTGTGTGTCCATGAGTTCAAAAGAACACAGGTGCAGAGTATGTGCAAACAAGTTTGGATATAGCTGAACTAAATATATTTATTAAATATACACATTCTATTTTTAAGAAAATGAGAGAGGGAACAATTAAGAGGATTATATGTATGGCAGATAATGTACACAGAAGAACAGAAGAACAGAACCAGGCAACTAAAAGTATACTTGCACTCCGGAAGGCCAAGGTCAGTAGATCACTTGAGCTCGGCAGTTCGAGATCAGCCTGAGCCAGAGCAAAACCCCATCTCAAAAAATAGCCAGGCTGTTATGGCAAGTGGCAATAGTCCCAGCTACTTGGGAGGCTGAGGCAAGAGGATCACTGGAGCCCAAGAGTTTGAGGTTGCTGTGAGATGTGACAACATGGCACTCTACCAAGGGTAGGAAAGTTGAGACTTTGTCTCAAAAAATAAAAAACTATACTTGCAGAATCTTACCTAAATCATTTTTATATGTAAATTAAAATTAAAAGGCACGACAGTTGGCCCTATGTGTCCATGGATTCAACCAACCTTGTAATGAAAATACAAAATACAGTATTCTCGGCTCGGCGCCCATAGCACAGTGGTTACGGCACCAGCCACATACACCGAGGTTAGTGGGCTCCAACCTGGCCCAGGCCAGCTAAAACAACAATGACAAGTGCAACAAAAAATAGCCAGGTATTGTGGTGGGCAACTATAGTCCCAGCTACTTGGGAGGCTGAGGGAAGAGAATTGCATAAGCCCAAGGGTTTGAGGTTGCTGTGAGCTGTGATGCCACAGCACTCTACCAAGGGTGACATAGTGAGGCTCTGTCTCAAAAAAAATAAATTAAATAAATATATATAGATATAGATATATAGATATAGATATAAATGATATTTATTAAACATGCACAGAGTCTACCTGGCAGGATGAAAAAACAATAGCAATTATGGTTGCCTCTGTAAAAAGGAAGGTGCGACTGAGAATTATGAAGGAAAAAGACTCTCACCATATATGCTTTTGTATTATTTAAACTTTTAGGAAATAGCATACATATTTATTACTTAGAAAAAAAAAAGAGGTGAGCAACTAAGTTTTTTTTTAAAGCAGCTGCGCTGAGAATGAAGCAACAAAGTTTAAGTATAAAATATTCATCAGTATAACTGATAGAAATAAATGCCTGAAAAAATAAGTGGCCTGAAAAAATAAGTGGTGAATAGATATATCTCTTGTGCAGAAAATAAAATAATAAAATAAATTCATCTTAACAACAACAACAACAAAATTCCAAAATAATTTATGTATCTATTCGTCCTTCAAGGCAATACAGCCTAACTCCCCACTCCCTAAAAGTGGGCTATGTCTAGTGACTTACTTGCAAAAAACACAGTATTGAGGGGACTAAAGGGGGACTAACTTTATGGTGGAAAAACCTGACAAACGCTACCTCAACGAGGTGATCAAGGTTAACATCATCAGTGATAAGTATGGTGATACCATACAACCTTGATATCATGATGGGAATTACATTTCACCTCTGTAGTCTTCCTCCATAAAATCTATCAACCCAGGCTAACCCCAAGAAGATTATGAGAAAAACCCATAACAAGTACATTCTACAAGATACTTGATCAGTACTCCTCCAAACTGTCAAGGTCATCAAAACAAGGCAAGTCTGAGAAACAGCCTAAAGGAAGACACAATGACTGGACGGAACCATAAGACAGAAAAAGGACATTAGGTAAAAACTAAGGATATCTGAGTAAAGTATGGGCTAGAGCTTGAAAAAGTGTATCCATATTGGTTCATTAGTTGGGGTAACCAATAGCACGATATAAATCTAAAGCTATTCTAAAATTAAAAGTTTTATTTTTAAAAAAAGAAAGCAGAGGCTTGGCACCTGTGGCTCAAGCGGCTAAGGCGCCAGCCACATACACCTGAGCTGGTGGGTTCGAATCCAGCCCGGGCCCACCAAACAACAATGACAACTACAACCAAAAAATAGCCAGGCATTTCGGCGGGTGCCTGTGGTCCCAGCTACCTGGGAGGCGGAGGCAGGAGAATCACTCAAGCCCAGGAGTTGGAGGTTTTTGTGAGCTGTGATGCCACAACACTCTACCTAGGGCAACAGCTTGAGGCTCTGTCTCCAAAAAAAAAAAAAAAAGCAGAAAGTTTAAAAACGATATTATTTCTTATAATTAAAAACAGGACTGCCAAAAACATTTAGTAAGATACTTGAAATTAAAGGTTTGTGTAAGTACACTCTACGATGACAAAATTACACTTAATTTTATCCCTGTCGTTAAGCACTGTATGACTATCCTTGGAAATTTTTATATATGGTAGAACCTCGAGTTAACCACCTCCCTCCCTACCCTGACCTCTTCTGTAGGTGACCTAATCTCACAGATCAGACATGCAGCACATGTATGTATCAGTATATTACTTTTAGTCTCAAGTCCTCATGTTGACCAGTTTGTTACAGTCCCTTGAGTGATTATCTTACAGAGGTTCTACTACATTTTCAAATTTTATAATGATTTCATACAAAGCATTTAGCTCAGATTTAACAAAAATAAAATCAAAAAATATCCCTCTCACCATTAGCTGCCGCCAAAAAGGATTTGTTACTGCCCCGAGCCTTATTGGTCAGGTCTTCAGTTATGTCCATGTGTCGGTGAATTTCTTCACGCATTTCTTCTAGAGTTTTACAAAGTTCTGCTTCCCAATAATCTTTGTCTAGACAGTCAATTAATTCTGCAAGCTGAACCTTTGTGCTGTAGTACCAAATTTTCTTTTCATTTTCATTTTCTGTATCTTCTTCTCTGTTTATAAAAAGGAAAACAGACTTTATAGGTTAAACATAATGGCACAATTTCATCTACACAGTGAAAAGTAAAGTATGTAAATATTGCTCACAAGCAATCCCCTCACTGCATGTTCAGTCTTGATTTACTCTTATTTCATTTGTACAACCTCTAATTATTTTGATGTCCTAGCTTACAGAAGCTTAGAATAAAATAATTTGGGAATAGTAGCAGAAAAAAATACATCAGTATAGCAGCAAAAAAAGACATCCAAAAAACAGGACACACAGAAAGATGACTTGGTAGAGGGCAATTTCAGTTATCTATTTTTTTTTTTTTTTTTTGTAGAGACAGAGTCTCACTTTATGGCCCTCGGTAGAGTGCCGTGGCCTCACACAGCTCACAGCAACCTCCAACTCCTGGGCTTAAGCGATTCTCTTGCCTCAGCCTCCCGAGTAGCTGGGACTACAGGCGCTCGCCACAACGCCTGGCTATTTTTTGGTTGCAGTTTGGCCGGGGCTGGGTTTGAACCCGCCACCCTCGGTATATGGGGCCTGTGCCTTACCGACTGAGCCACAGGTGCCGCCCAATTTCAGTTATCTATTAATCAACTTTAAGATCATGAAAGTAACAATATGATGAGCGGAATTTTAACCCCTGAGCCACCAGAAATGTTTAAACTATATTCAGTACATGACAGGTAGAGAGTAGGTTCACATTATAATATATTTAAAAATACTTCTTTTTTTTTTTTTGCAATTTTTGGCCAGGGCTGGGTTTGAACCCGCCACCTTTGGCATATGGGGCTGGCGCCCTACTCCTTTGAGCCACAGGCGCTGCCCTTAAAAATACTTCTATCAAAATGGTATAAATGCTGGCTCAGTGCTTATAGCACAGTGGTTATGGCACCAGCCACATACAGGCTGATGGGTTTGAATCTGGCCCGGGCCAGCTAAACAACAATGACAACTGCAGCAACAAAAAAAAAGTAGCCAGGCGTTGTGGTAGGCATCTGTAGTCCCAGCTACTTGGGAGGCTGAGACAAGAGAATTGCTTAAGTCCAGAGTTTGAGGTTGCTGTGAGCTGTGGCACCTAGGCACTCTGCCAAGGGCAACATAGTGAGACTCTGTCCAAAAAAAAATGGTATAAATGCTTTGCTCTGTTCTGGTCCTTGGAGGAGTCATCTCAACTGAGCAATAATGTCTTATCCCTTTTCCTTTCTTATGGACAATCAAAACTCAAACTGGAGTAAAGAAGAATAGTTTCCTTTCCTGCCTAAAACTGTCCTAAAGTTCCATTCTCTTCTAATGGGGTTGAAGACACCAACAGAGGTGGTCACGAACTTTAAAAACCATGCCAAGTTAATATCTAGGACAAGACTTAGGGGAATATATGTAATGGTATTTCTTCTCCCACTCAAAAGGAACTCAGGAGTACATGTAAGGTACCCCACGAGAGTGAGTATGATTTTCTTATTTAATCAATGGCAAACTGATGGAACTGAGACATTGGGCATTAGGAAAGATCTGGCTCAAAATGGGCTCGGTTACTTATGAGATAAGCAGATATGAGCAAGACATGCTGAGTCTCTGGGCCATCTTATTTTATCTCACTTATAAAACGGGGATATAGCAGTACCTGCCTCAGGGCCACTTTTGAAACTGCAAAAAAGAAAAAGCTGTCAAATAAAAATATCTTTAAAAAAAAGGATTTATGATAAAGCATCTATCATAGTGCCTGGGTACATCATTAACAATTGATACTGAATATTATTACTAAAGTATTAACAGTAAATAAAAATTTAGCAGAAATCCAAGAATCAATCATTCAGTAATTCTAAAAAAAGAAAAGATATATTAAATCATAGCTACAGATACAGGTTGTATCCCTAATCTGACCATCTGAAATCCAAAGTGCTCCAAGATCTGAAATGTTTGAGCACCAACATGATGCTCAAAGAAAATGATCACTGAAGTGGCGCCTGTTGCTCAGTGGGTAGGGCGCTAGCCCCATATGCCGAGGGTCATGGGTTCAAGCCCAGCCCCGGCCAAACTGCAACAAAAAATAGCCGGGTATTGTGGCGGATGCCTGTAGTCCCAGCTACTCGGGAGGCTGAGGCAAGAGAATCACCTAAGCCCAGGAGTTGGAGGTTGCTGTGAGCTGTGTGACACCACGTACTCTACTGAGGGCAATAAAGTGAGACTCTGCCTCTACAAAAAAAAAAAAAAAAGAAAAAAGAAAATGATCACTGGAGTTCAGATATTTTGGATTAGGAATACCCAACTGGTAAGTTTAACACAAATATTCCAAAATCTGAAAAATATCAACTAATACAGTATTCACACTAATATAATACAGTATTCACACTTCTCTTCTTCTTTTTTCTTACATTTAATAGGTAATGGGTTTTTTTCCTTCAAATTTTTAGGTTACATTGTTTTCCACTCTAAGGGTAAAGTTCAGTATTTTTCTTCTTGAAGTTGTAGAAGAATGAATTTGTTATCAGCAGGAAGTAGCAAAAAGGTGAACATTGCTTTCAAAGAAAAGGTTGTTTTTTTTTTTTTTTGAGACAGAGTCTCACTCTGTAGCCCTTGGCAGAGTGCCATGGCTTCATAGATCAAAGCATCCTCAAACTCTCAGGCTCAAGTGATCCCCTTTACTCAGCCTCCTGAGTAGGCGGGACTACAGGCACCTGCCACAACGCCTGGCTATTTTTTTAGAGATGAGGTCTCACTCTTGCTCAACCTGGTCGCAAATTCCTGAGCTCAGGCAAACCTGCTTTGGCCTCCCAAAGTGTTAGGAGCCACCAAGTCCAGACTGAAAGTTGTTTTTTAAATAAGCGCTTGGGCTTACTTACATAGTTTATACCAGTGGTTCTCAACTTTCCTAATGCCGCAACCCTTTAATACAGTTCCTCATGTTGTGGTGACCCCCAACCATAAAATTATTTTCGTTGCTACTTCATAACTGTAATTTTTTTAAATTTATTTATTTTTATTGTTAAATCATAGCTGTGTACTTAGTGCAATCAAGGGGTACAATGTGCGGGTTTCATATACAATCTGAAATATTCTCATCAAACTGTTCAACGTAGCCTTCATGGCATTTTCTTAGTTACTGTATGTAGGCATTTGTATTCTGCATTTAGTAAGTTTCGCCTGTACCCATTCTAAGATGCATCATAGGTGTGGCCCCACCCATTACCCTCCCTCCACCCTAACCTCCCCCCATAACTGTAATTTTGCCACTGTTATGTATCGGAATATAAATATCTAATATGCAGGATGGTCTTAGGCAAACCCTGTGAAAGGGTTGTTGACCCCCAAAGGGGTTGTGACCCACATGTTGAGAACTGCTGGCTTATACAATCAAAATTGTTTGTCTTAATAGAAGTGACAATAGCTTTCCTGTATCAATACATTGATTTGTATTTATGTTTGGTTCTGGAGTTTGCACAGAAGCTCTGTTTCTACAAAGCCTACCTTAGGTTCACCCAAACTGGTCAGGCTTTCCTAATGATACTAATTAGCACACCTTCTCAAGGCACTCACAAGGGTGGCAGGAAGAAGACAGTTTGGAAAGGAAAGATTTGCCCAAAGTGTAATTAAAAGCAAACATATGTATGTCTACATTTTTAAAAATGTTTATTTTTTTTTTTTGTTGTTGTTGTAGTTTGGCAGGGGCCAGATTCAAACTAGCCACCCTGGATATATGGGGCTGGCCCCCTACTCCCTGAGCCACAGGTACCACTCTATATGTCTACATTTTAAAGCTTCTTTGGCTTTTACCCAGGCTAGACAAACAGAAGGTTAATGACTAACAGTGTTTCAAGTTTCATTTATATACAAATACATACAAATTAAGAGAAAAGAGCAAAGTGTCCCCCAAAATTCAGATTTACCTGAAACTTCACAGTATGGCCTTATTTGGAAACTGGGTTTTACAAATATAACTACTTATAAATTTAGAGATAAAATCATTCTGGAGTAAGGTTATCTCTAAAATCCAGTAACTGGCCATCTTTTTTTTTTTTTTTTTTTGAGATGATGTCTTACTCTGTCACCCAGGCTGGAGTGCAGCACCGAGGTCGCAGCTGACTACAGCCTCAAACTTCTAAGGCTCAAGCTATCCTCCTCCTCTGCCTTCCAAGTAGCTGGAACTACTGGCATGCACTATAGGGTCTTACTATGTTGCCCAGAGTGGCCTCAAACTCCTGGCTTCTCAAAGTGCTGGGATTACAGAGCTGAGCTGCCACACTAGGCCCTATTGACTGATATCCTTATAAGAGGATAGGACACACAGTGATGCATAAGAAATAAGGTAGTGTGAAGATGGAGGCAGAGACTAGAGTCGTATGTCTCTCTACAAGCCAAAAAAGACAAAAAACGGCATGGGACAGATTCTCCTTGACAGCCTGCAAAAAGAACCAACCCTGCTGATTAGTGATTTAGATTTCTGGCCCCCAGGACTAAGAGACAGTAAGTTTTTATTATTTTAAGACACTCAGTTTGTGGTACTTTGTTTTCTTTTTTTCTCATTCTATTTTATTTATTTATTTATTTATTTTTGAAACAATGAATCCTTCTCTAGCCCTGGGTAGTGCCGTGGTGTCATAGCTCATAGCAACCTCAAATTCCTGGGCTCAAAGGATTCCTCCTCTTGCTTCATCCTCCCAAATAGCTTGGGCTACAGGCACCCACCACAACATCCAGTGTTTTTTTTGTTTGTTTTTAAGAGATGGAGTCTCCCTTTTGCTAAGGCTGGTCTTGAACTCCTGAGCTCAGGTGATACCCCTCCACCCCTGCCTGCCCCGGCCTGCTCCAGCCTGCTCCCTGCCTTGGCCTCCCAAAGTGCTAAGATTACCAGGTGTGAGCCACCACTCAGACAATGTATAGTACTTTGTAATGGCAGTATTAGGAAACTCTCAACTGTTGGTACCAAGAAGTGGAAGGCTGCTGTAACATACACCTAAAAATGTCGTTGGAACTAAGTAATGAGAAGAGGCTGGAAGAATTTTCAGGCACTTGATAGAAAAAGGCTAGATTGGTCTCCGAGGGGCAGAGGTAAGCAGATTTGATCTATGTTGCCAATAAACCAGGGAATATTTGGGGCATTAGAAGCTGGAAAAGGCAAGAAAGGATTCTTTCCTAGACCCTGCAGAGGGAGGATGGCCCTGAGGACACCTTGAGTTCAGACTTCAAGTTTCCAGAACTATTAAGAGACTAAATTTCTATTTTAAGACACTTAGTTTTGTGGTACTTTGACACAACAGCCCAAGGAAACTACAGCACAACTAGCAATTCAGCAATCAAAGACAACAGCAAGATCAAGCACCCCAAGCAGTGGGTGGGAGCACACATTCTGGAGCTAGATACCTGGGTTTGGATCCTGATGCCCCAACTTACTAGCTGTTTCATCCTGGATAAATTACTTAACCTATGTTTCAACTTCCCCATCTGAAAAATGGGTGATAAAACGTACAGCAAGGGGGCAGCACCTGCGGCTCAGAGGGTAGGGCGCCGGCCCCATATACTGAGGGTGGGGGGTTCAAACCTGGCCCTGGCCAAACTGCAACAAAAAAAATAGCCGGGCATTGTGGTGGGTGCCTATAGTACCAGTTACTCAGGAGGCTGAGGCAAGAGAATCGCCGAAGCCCAGGAGTTGGAGGTTGTGGTGAGCTGTGACGCCACAGCACCTTACAGGGGGCGATAAAGTGAGCCTCTGTCGCTACCAAAAAAAAAAAAAAATTTACAGCAAGATGCTGTTAGATTCAATTAGTGAAAATATATACAGTGCTTACAATAATGCCAGCACTAAATGGATGTGATATATTAGGTTATTAAGTATGAAATGTCTAATTTCCTTCGGTACTAAGTTTGACAGTTGTTATCTTGACATTTCGCATGGACATTTTATGTTTTACTTTATTGTGAAGGTAAATCCTCATTCTTTCAAACACACATTTTGGCTTGTGATTATCTTTCAGTTTTTTTTTTTTTTTTTAGAGACACAGTCTCACTTTGTTGTCCTCGGTAGAGTGCCTTGGTGTCACAGCTCACAGCAACCTCCAGCTCTTGGGCTTAGGCGATTTTCTTGTCTCAGCCTCCCCCCAGTAGCTGGGACCACAGGCGCCTGCCACAATACCCAACTATTTTTTGTTGCAGTTTGGCCAGAACCGGGTTTGAACCCGCCCCCCTCAGTATATGAGGCCAGCGCCCTACCAGAGTGCTGGGATTCATTAGCCACTTTGTTGGGAGGGATGTGGCTAATGAATGAACACTACGTCACTCGCTTGAGAAATTTCGTTTTGGTGATTTTAATCTTAAAAATGAGGGCTGAGCATGGTGACTCACACCTGTAAACCTAGCCAAGGTGGGGGTGGGGTCACCTGAGGTCAGGAGTTTGAGATCAGTCTGAGCAACAGCAAGACCCTGCTTCTGAAACAAACAAAAATCACTGGATATTGTGGCAGGTACCTGTAGTCCCAGATACTTGGAAAGTGCAGGCAAGAGGAGGCTCAGAAGGCTGAGGCAAGACAATCACTTGAGCCCAAGAGTTTGAGTTTGCTGTGAGCTATGATGCCATGACACTCTACCCAGAGCAACAAAGTGAGACTCTGTCTCAAAAACTAAATAAATAGATAGATAAATAAATACATCATTCAATTCTCAATAAGCTGTGAAAAAGTCCTTTTGCAATTTCATTACCACTCACTCTCCACGCTTCCTTGCTGTTGGCGTCCATAAGCTACTATTAAGATGGTAAAACTGGGTTAATAGTTTAAGTGCATACTTTGGTTAATTGTACTGCTTCTTGTTTGAGATATACTAAACTAACCTTGTGGTTCAAAATCAGACATTTCATATTTACGGTTTTTGGCTGGGGCTGGGCTTGAACCTGCCACCTTCGGCACATGGGGCCGGCGCCCTACCCCTTTGAGCCACAGGCGCCACCCTTAGACATCTCATATTTAATGACCTAAGTTACTATTATTGTCCTCACCTTATTAAATATGTGGTATCTATCTCAAAACAAATGGTTATATGTAGGATGGGTGTTTTAAAAACTAGAAGTTGGCTTGGTGCCTGTATTCAGTGGTTAGGGCACCGGCCACATACACCGAGGCTAGCGGGTTAGAAGCTGGCTGGGGCCTGCTAAAAACAATGACAACTGCAACCAAAAAATAGCCAAGTGTTATGGTGGGTGCCTCCCAGTTACTTTGGAGATTGAGGCAAGACAATCCCTTAAGCCCAGAAGTTTGAGGTTGCTGTGAGCTGTGACATTACAGCACTCTACTGAGGGTGACATAGTGAGACTCTGTCTCTAAAAAAAAAAAAAATTATAAAATATTCAATGCTAAACAGTGGTATAGGTATACTATGGAATATTATTAAGCCATTAAAAAAATTAAAAAATAGGGTGGCACCTGTGGGTAGGGCACCAGCCCCATATACTGAGGGTGGCAGGTTTGAACCCAGCCCTGGCCAAACTGCAACAAAAAAATAGCCAGGCGTTGTGGCGGGCACCTGTGGTCCCAGCTGCTCGGGAGGCTGAAGCAGGAGAATCACCTAAGCCCAGGAGTTGGAGGTTGCTGTGAGCTGTGTGACACCACAGCACTCTACCGAGGGCGATAAAGTAAGACTCTGTCTCTACAAAAAAAAATAATGATAATAAAATGAAAATAAAAAAATAAAAAGCAGAAGCATTTCAAGATGCAAGAGGGGAAAGGGTGCAGGGAAAGAAAGCCCTAGGAAATGGCATGAATAGGCTGAGACTTGGAAGAATGAGTTAGTCAAGAGACTTTTAGATGTTTTAGTTTGCTTATTTTGTTTTAGGTGGTGAGAAGCAAGAGAATTAAACTTACAAACTTAGGGAACTGTGCTAAAGAGTTTGAATTTTCTGTTAAGAGCAAACAGATATAAGTAGAAGGTTTCTGAGTCAGGGAAGCGAGGACTCCATGTGTGGAAAAAAATAATAATTTAAAAATGAAAATAGAAGGTTTTGGGCGGCGCCTGTGAGTCAGTGGTGGAGGGTGGAGGGTTCAAACCCGGCCCCGGCCAAACTGCAACAAAAACATAGCTGGGCATTGTGGTGGGTACCTGTAGTCCCAGCTACTCGGGAGGCTGAGGCAAAAGAATCGCCTAAGTCCAGGAGTTGGAGGTTGCTGTGAGCTACGTGATGCCACGGCACTCTACCAAGGATGATAAAGTGGGACTCTGTTTCTACAAAAAAAGAAAATAGAAGGTTTTTCAACTTGACGGAAAGGAGATTTGATCAAAACTGTTTTAAAAACCATGCAGCGGGCAGCGCCTGTGGCTCAGTGAGTAGGGAGCCGGCCCCATATACCGAGGGTGGTGGGTTCAAACCCAGCCCCGGCCAAACTGCAACAAAAAAAAATAGCCGGGCGTTGTGGCAGGCACCTGTAGTCCCAGCTGCTCAGGAGGCTGAGGCAAGAGAATTGCCTAAGCCCAAAAGCTGGAGGTTGCTGTGAGCCGTGTGACGCCATGGCACTCTACCGAGGGCAGTAAAGTGAGACTCTGTCTCTACAAAAAAAAAAAAAAAACAAACATACAGCTATGGAATAAAGAACAGAATTGGAGGGTTGGAGGCAGGGAGGTTACATATAGACAAGTTTTGAAGACACTAAACTAGTCTAATTGAAAAGATAATGGGGGCAGCGCCTGTGGCTCAGTGAGTAGGGCGCTGGCCCCATATGCCGAGGGTGGCGGGTTCAAACCCAGCCCCGGCCGAACTGCAACAAAAAAATAGCCGGGCGTTGTGGCGGGTGCCTGTAGTCCCAACTACTCGGGAGGCTGAGGCAAGAGAATCATGTAAGCCCAAGAGCTGGAGATTGCTGTGAGCTGTGTGACGCCGTGGCACTCTACTGAGGGCAATAAAGTGAGACTCTGTCTCTACAAAAAAAAAAAAAAAAGAAAGAAAAGATAATGGTTTGTATTAAGGTAGGAAAAGTAAGAATGGAGAGAAAATGATTCAATATTTAAAAGGTATTTTAAAGGTATAACAGGCTGGGCGTGGTGGCTCATGCCTATAATCGAGCACTCTCAGAGTCTGAGGCAGGTGAACTGCTCAAACTCAGGAGTTCAAGACCATCCTGAGCAAAAGTGAGACCCCCATCTCTACTAAAAAGTAGAAAAACTAGCTGGGCATTGTGACAGAAGGCTATAATCCCAACTACTCAGGAGGCTTTGGCACTTTAATCAAAGAGTTTGAGGTTCTGTGAGCTGTGACACCATAGCACTCTACCCAGGGCAACAGAGTAAGAGACTGTGACTCAAACGAATGAATGAATAGCAAACAATAAAGGACAAAAGTTTATCCCTGATGGCGTGTGTGGCTCAATAGCCGGGAGTTGTAGTGGACGCCTGTAATCCCAGTTACTTGGGAGGCTGAGGCAAGAGAATCATCTAAGCCTTTTTCAATTCTCTTAAGCCCAGGAGTTGGAGGTTGCTGTGAGCTGTGACGCCACCACAATCTACCAAGGGCAATAAAATGAGACTCTGTCTCTAAAAAAAAAAAAAAAAGTTTATCCCCAAGTTTCTATCTACCTTGAGCAGCTACTGGGAAAGTAATCCCACTTACCAAGATGAGAACACAGGAAAGAGTAGGTAACAGGGGAAATGATGACTTCAGTCTCAGATATGTTATGTTTGAGGTGTCCACTATGTGGACATGTCCAGGAAGCTGCTGGGTATTCAGAACTGGATGTAGACAGAAGGAATTCAGACACAGGTCTAATGGCAACTAAAGTCAGTAAATTATAGGTAGCTTACAGCTACAATGTGGAGGCAGGGATAGAAAGTTGTATAGGTTTAAAAGTATAATTTAACTAATCTGAAAAATTAAAAAATAGGGAGTTTGTTTGTTTGTTTTTTAAGACAGAGTCTCGGGCGGCACCTGTGGCTCAAGGGGGGTAGGGCACCAACCCCATATGCCAGAGGTGGCGGGTTCAAACCCAGCCTCGGCCAAAAAAAAAAAAAAAAAAAAAAAAAGAAAACCTGCAAAGCCAAAAATCTGAGTATAAGACAGAGTCTCAGTTTGTTGCTCTCAGTAGAGTGCCATGGCATCAAAACTCACAGCAACCTCAAACTCTTGGGCTCAAGTGATTCTCTTGCCTCAGCCTTCCAGGTAGTGGGACTACAGCCTCCCGTAGCCCCGGCATAATGCCGGCTATTTTTAGAGACAGAGTCTTGCTCTTGCTCAGGTTGGTCTCCAACCTGTGAGCTCAGGCAAGACAATCCACTCAACTCGGCCTCCCAGAGTGCTAGGATTAAAGGTGTGAGCCACAGAGCCCAGCTGATGAACAGAGTTTTGTTTTTTTTTTTTTTAAAGACAGTCTCACTGTCGCCCTTGGTAGAGTGCCGTGGCATCACACCTCACAGCAACCTCCAACTCCTGGGCTTAGGCAATTCTCTTGCCTCAGCCTCCCGAGTAGCTGGGATCACAGGCGCCTACCACAATGCCTGGCTATTTTTTGCTGCAGTTTGGCCAGGGCCAGGTTTGAAACCACCACCCACTCAGTGGGGCCAGCGCTCTACCCACTGAGCCACAGGCACTGGCCACAGTTTTTAAATGCTGTTTAGCCAGGCGTAATGGCTTATGCCTATATTCCCAGCACTTAGGGAGGTTGAGGCAGAGGATCACTTGAGGCCAGGAGCTCACGACCACCCTGGGTAACATAATTTTTAAAAAAAAAATAAAATAAAATAAAAATTTTTTTTTTTTTTTTTTGAGATAAAGTCTCACTTGTCATACTTGGTAGAGTACCATGGCATCATAGCTCACCGCAACCTCAAACTCTTGGGCTCAAGCGATTCTCTTGTCTCAGCCTCCCGAATAGCTGGGACTAAAGGCGCCCACCCCAAAGCCCAGTTATTTTTAAGAGATGAGGTCTTGCTCTTGCTCAGGCTGGTCTTGAACCTGTGAGCTCAGGCAATCTACCTGCCTTGGCCTCCTAGAGTGCTAGGATTATAGACATGAGCCACCTTGCCTGGCCCTACAAATAATTTTTTTTTTAATTTAGCAAAGTGTAGTGGTATGTACCTATAGTCCCAGCTAATCAAAAAGCTAAGGCTTGAACCCAAGAATTTGGGGCTATAGTGAGCTTTGATGACACTTTTGCACCTGGTCTAGATAACAGAATGGGCCCTGTTTCAATTAAAAAAAAAATGGGGGGCAGCACCTGTAGCTCAGTGGGCAGGGCGCCAGCCCCATATAACTGCAACAACAACAAAAAAAAAATAGCCAGGCATTGTGGTGGGCACCTGTAGTCCCAGCTACTTGGGAGGCTGAGGCAAGAGAATCGCCTAAGCCCAAGAGCTGGAGGTTGCTGTGAGCTGTGACACCACAGCACTCTACTGAGGGCAACAAAAGTGACACTCTATCTCTTAAAAAAAAAAAAAAATTTTTTTTTTTAATTCTTCTTTCAAGGTAATTTTATTCATGGAGTGATGGAGAGGTGCTAATCTAATCTGGCGATTTCTATTTTACTAAAAGTCTAATTTCAGAGCAAAGGACAGGATAAAGGCAATATTTAAGAAGGATTAACCTGCTTAACTTAATGAATTAAAACTGACCTCTCAGTTGTTTGCTGAGTGTCTATCTGCAGTCCTCAGGTAGTCTATAAATTCATGTATACGTGACTATGCATGTTATACACTTCACTAACCTATACAATATTTTAAGCACTTATTAAACAAAGAAAATAAATAGGAAAAGTTAATTTCTATAAACTGTTAAATTATAATTGAAAAACTGCTGACACAGACTTTGTTTTGGGCAGGCCTTCCTCCCACCTTTGGACAATGAGGACACTGAGACTCATCATTTTAAGGTTTTACTTCCAGGGAAAGCATATACTGAACCTCTACATACTATAAACTGCCAGAAAATATTACACGGCTTTAAAACTTTCACCAAACTCTACATATAATCTACCACAAGGGGACAAATTAAAATTATTTTAATCTCATTTTCATTAAAGATACAAAATCTTTTAAATTTACTAAAATAGTTGACACAGAACACTTAATTATCACTAAGTTTCCCATTTGGTTTTAAACAGAAAATACTCAAAATATCACAGCATAAAAAATAAATCCTATTTGCCTGAAGTCATCATTAAATTCTCTGTACTTTGTATTATGCATCAAAAAAGACGATTTAAGGGACAACTAGCACTTTTAAAGCAAATACATTTAAATGAATAGTTTATTTCTCAACATAACAAATTTTACTATTCAACTTAGAAAAGTAGAATATTTGACTTGATCAATAATGCATCAA